>NC_059353.1:43522500-44122500 GCF_019703515.2 Myxocyprinus asiaticus | reverse complement strand
GGCAGGTGAGACACTGTCTGAGCCTGAAGCTTTCCTAGTATTTTGTTTCCGGAAGACCCGGCACACATCCTCCTCACAGACCATAAGGAATTTGTCATGGTGACAGAAGCTTCCAGTGCAAAGAGAATGCAACTGTGGTCGAGTGTCTGTCCAGACAGAGAGAAAGCGGTAAGGGTGCATACACCTGAGCCAGATTATGATTAACACCTGTTTCTAATTGCAGTGAGCTTGGGGAGAGCGGTATAAAAGGACCATGCCACCGACAAGAAGGGGACAAGAGACCTTATTGTGAAGCTGATGAGTTATTGTTGTGAAACTGATGAATTATTATTGTGAAGCTGATGAGTTATTGAGAAGCTGTTGAGTCACTGTGAAGCTGTAAAGCACTGGAGTATATTAATTAAAGCCTTACTTGTGAAGAAACCGCTCTCCTGTGTCCTCCTGCTGTGAAGGTCCTTTACAGCAACCATATATACGTACATACTGTACATATAAACATATACATTTAAACACAGTATATACATATAGTGTATAAAAATAAGATATAACAGATAAAAAAAGAGAAATATACAATAGAGCAATAATGTTGATCGAATATGTTATATACAGATATACAATTATGTGCAGGTGATGTAATGTATTGAAGAAGAGGTAGGATATGTTAAAGCAAATAAATGAAATATGGATATAAGTAGGAATGGATGGATTGAATAAAATGTCTAATAAAACGGCAGAATAATCAAACACTGGCAAAAAATTATCAGATATGCTCTGCCAAATATTCAGCAGTTCATCCCCGGTGAAACTGATCGGGAAAGAGTGACAAAAAACATGACAAACAAACAAAAGTAACAAAAACGCTAGAGAGCTCCTCACCGAAGCAGCCATCCACACCACCATCTTGTTATTGTTATTTCTATCGTTAAAACAGTCAAACATGAAAAATCATGCCTGCACATTTTACAACCCCAACCACATCCCTTTTTCACAAACAAAGAAGTTCTCAGATGCAGAATTAATGGATAGAATGCATCCATTCTTTCTGGACCAAGAATCAAGAGGATAGAAACAGCACAATGATATCTCTAATATCTCAATTTTCTAAAAGCAATGGATTCAATGGAAAGCAAATGGAGACTTTTGCTTAAGTCTCCCATGCAGAAAACAAAGGCATGGTTTAAACCATGCCTTAAATTTGTTTGCTGGTCTTAGCTGGTCTCCCAGCCTGGCCAGGCCAGTCTGTTTGATGGTTATTATCTGGAAGACCAGATGGCCGACCAGCTTGGACAGGCTGGGAGATCATCTAGACCAGATAAACACCAGCATGGACAATCAGGGAGACCATCTAGACCAGCTGAGACCATCTAGACCAGCTGAAGACCAGCTTGGACAGGCTGGGACACCACCAAGATCAGTGAAAACTAGCTTGGACAGGCTGGGAGACCAGCTAAACCAGCTTGGACAAGCTGGGAGTCCATCAGATCAGCTGAAGACCAGCTTGAACAGGCTGGGAGACCAGCTAAACCAGCTTGGAAATGCTGGGAGACATTCTAGATCAGCTGAAGACCAGCTTAGACAGGCTGGGGGACCATCAAGACCAGCTGAAGACCAGCTTGGACGGGCTGGGAGACAAGCTAAATCAGCTTGGACAAGCTGGGAGACCAGCTGAAGACCAGATTTGACAGGCTAGGAGACAAGCTAAACCAGCTTGGACAATCTGGGAGACCACCAAGACTAGTCAAAGTCCAGCTTGGACATACTGGGAGACCAGTTATACCAGCTTGGACCACCAAGATCAGAGAGATCACTTCAACGAACTCTGTTTACCTGTAATCAGACATGCATACATGGTGGCGGCCATCTTGAACTGTTAAAAAAACAGACTTTTACTATTATTTTTATACCTTTTTCTGTGATGCAACATGGGGGTGGAAGATACCAAGTATAGTGGAAAAGGGGGTTGATTGTTAAAAAAAACAGATTTTACTATTATTTTTATACCTTTTCTGCGATGAATCATGGGGGTGGAAGATACCAAGTATGGTGGAAAAGGGGGTTGATTGTATTTCATAATGTTTGTGTTTTTAAACTCCTACAATTCTCGCATGAATTGAGTTAATATGATTGTTTGTTTTTATTGTCATCTGAATGTAGAAGTAAAAATGTTGTTCAAATATTCTCTTAAAACTGATGTCAGAAAAATGGTTGTACCTATGGGTATAAATTGCCTGATTCAAGTTTGTTTTTGTTTTGTAAATAATTGAAGTTTTTTTTTTATATTTGTACATATTTGTAAATATTTCTTGGGGGGGAAGGGAATTTCCCTTATAGCGAAGATCTGCTTGGGATTTATCCTGTTTCCCTCTCCTCACTAACCAATCCATACAGGGGAGTGATTGGTAATCATCATTGCAGACACCTGATGTTAATCACCCTGCAAGAAGGACTGAGGAAGAGAGAGAGAGAGAGAGAGAGAGAGAGAGAGAGAGCGAGAGAAACAAGAGAGGAAAACCACAACACAAAGTGGACAAAATCTCCAAAAGCAATTAGGCCAGTGCCATACATCTATAGATGTAATTTAACAAAATAAGTTGACAAAGAAAGGAACCAACAAATACGTCCTGGGATGTAACAGCCTTAAAGGATTAGTTCACCCAAAAATTTAAATTCTCTCATTATTAATTTACCCTGATGCCATCCCAGATGTGTATGACTGTCTTTCTTTAGCAGAACACAAATTAAGATTTTTAGAAGGTAGAGCTCTGTCAGTTCCTTACAATGGAAGTACATGGGTGCCAGCGATCTGACTTATTTAGGCAGCATAAAAGTAATGATTCCAGTCGATCACTGAATCTTCTGGAGCAAATCGATACATTAGTGTAAAAAATAAAATCGATAATTAAAACATTATTAACTTTTAAATAGCGCTTCCTGCCTGCAGCTGACACGAAGCGTGATGTAAGCGCGTTGGAGAGTTCACGAGAGAATGCGGAAGCGGCGCTTATTTACAACACAAGAATGAACGTCACGCGAGAGTTCGGCCATTTCAAACAGCATCAGAGCCCTGGATGGAAGTGCCAATTTAAAGTTAACATTTTTTAATTATCGACTTGTTTCTTAAATAAACCAATCGATTTGCTTCAGAAGACATTCACTGATTGACTGGAGTCGCATGGATTACTTTTATGCTGCCTAAATGTGACTTTTGGACCATCAAAGTGCTGGCACCCGTGTACTTCCATAATAAGGACCTGACAGAGCTCTATCTTCTTCTAAAAATATTCATTTGTGATCTGCTGAAGAAAGACAGTCATACACATCAGGGATGTTGCAGTCTTATTTAATCACACATTCGTACATCAGATGGTATTGGTTTTTGGTATTGGAGCATTTTTATGAGCACGGTATCAAACCTGATTCTGACACCCGTATTGGTATCAGGACATCCCTACTGCAATCAAAAAACAAGAGATCTCAGTATGAATTCAAACATTTCTCATCAAATTTTTCCAATACCATATTATCTGTACTATACCATCCACATTCATTTTACAGCATAGTTATCTTGTTTGTTTCTATTTTTATTTCTGCAAAGGGATTTTTTAGCAGACAAAGTTGATACTGAAAACTGAGAACTCCACAAAGTCTCCTCAGTGAACTTCTGAGCAATATAACTTTTCTCTCGGAAGGCAACCGGCAACCTCGGGAATGACAAAAATCTCTGTGATATTTGTTGTATTCCAATGAAAAAACTTCCCATTTCTTTTAAAGGGAACTAATTACAGAGGAATTTTCCTATCAGTCATGACACAGACTCCTTACACAACACAAATATGAGACTGAAACGCAACCTAATGTCGAAATATGCATGCATCATTGCCAGAAAATTAAGAGACAACAGTCAAAGGAAAAATGTGGATGATCACCTCATGACTAGGCAGAGATGGATAATTATCATTCGAGGACCCAGGGCACCAGCTTCCTGGAGGACCCCCTCCCTCAACATAAGCACCAGAATGGGACAGAATTTTAAGGGAATCATTCCATGACTGCTGCTTTATTGTGTTGCATTTACTGGAGTTATTGGAGTGACACCCCAACTGTCTCATTGAGCCACACCACAGACAGCACTCAGAGCTGCTCCTGAAGAGTGTGTCAAGATTGATCGTGTCTAAAGTGCTCCAAAGTGCGTGCCACCTGCGGATGTTCGCACAAAACTCACGTGAAATATGAGCAAGGATTTTGACTGGTTTAACTTTAATATAATGTTTGCGTAATGACAAATGTTCTTGTTCATGGGTTCATACAGTGCATAGAATGACACAGAGGAGACTCCTGCTTACTCTTTTTCTGTGGAGATGACAGAATGAAGAAACATATTTTTACACAGAATCTCAAAGTTCTTCCTTCGTGATAAATAAGGACTGGTGGTTTAAATCGGAGAGCCTTAAAATAATGTGTGAACGTGAATAATTTAGGATAGACAGATATTACTATTGCAACATATAATATTCAGTTTGGCTGGGTTCCAAAAACAACAGTGTAAATGTAGGCCTATAGATGAACAAGGCTAAAGTTGATCAAAAAGTGAGAGGTATTTGGAAATATTGTAATATACACTGGCGGCCATAAATTTGGAATAATGTGCAGATTTTGCTCTTATGGAAGGAAATTGGTAATTTTATTCACCAAAGTGGCATACAAATGATCACAATGTATAGTCAGGACATTAATAATGTGAAAATGTACTATTACAATTTGAAAAAAAATTTCAGAACTTCTTAAACTACTTAAAACAGTTCTCATCAAAAAATCCTTCATGTGCAGCAATGACAGCTTTGCAGATCCTTGGCATTTTAGCTGTCAGTTTGTCCAGATACTCAGGTGACATTTCACCCCACGCTTCCTGTAGCACTTGCCATAGATGTGGCTGTCTTGTCGGGCACTTCTCACGCACCTTACAGTCTAGTTGATCCCACAAAAGCTCAATGGGGTTAAGATCCATAACACTCTTTTCCAATTATCTGTTGTCCATTGTCTATGTTTCTTTGCCCACTCGAACCTTTTCTTTTTGTTTTTCTGTTTCAAAAGTGGCTTTTTCTTTGCAATCCTTCTCATTAGGCCTGCAGCCCTGAGTCTTCTTTTTATTGTTGTACATGAAACTGGTGTTGAGCGGGTAGAATTCAATGAAGCTGTCAGCTGAGGACATGTGAGGCATCTATTTCTCAAACTAGAGACTCTGACAAGACAGCCACATCTATGGCAAGTGCTACAGGAAGCGTGGGGTGAAAAAATAATGAAAATTAGCCATAACAATTTAGAGGGAAAATTCACCCTAAAAATTTAACTTATGTCATTATTTACTCACACTAAATGCTGCGCCAATACCGAATGACATTCTTTCTTCAGAAGAACACGTAAGGTTAATTTATAAAAGTCTTTACAAGGTTTATTTTCCAAATAAAAAATAAATTAGTGACTCCGGTCTGTCAAGCTCCAAAACGGACCAAAAAAAAACAAAAAAAAAAAACACACAGACCTGCATTTGTATAACTCGAGTCTGAAGGAATATAAAGACATATTTATGGGTCTAAACTCTTGAAGATAAATAGTCCAGTCTCTCACAGTAGCGCACATTTTGCCTTTGTATGCATGCACAGTCAAATGAAATCTGTACTTTAAAAGGCTAGCGTTCGAGTTTACGCAGACGCTAAGCATTCATGTCAAAACCGAAGTATATTTTGGGCTTAAGTCACCAACATCAAACCTCATTTTTGAAGCTTGACAGACCAGAGTCACTTTTATTACATTGCAAATAAACCCTGTAAAAAAGTCATACGGGTTCGAAGCGACATTAGGGTGAGTAAATAATGACAGAATTTTCATTTTTGGGTCGAACAATTCTTTTAAAAAACAAACATGGAAGGGGTCAACAATGTGTAGAAAGACAGAAAAATTTGTGAAGATTTCTGTTGAGTTCTAATTTCAGAGATTCGGTGTGGACCTAGTTAGGGCCTGACTTTAGAAAGAGGTCACAAAGAAAGGTTTATAATTCTTTCTACATATGTGCTCATACCCTTCCAGAACCAAAACGTGCTCTGGCTTCAACAGTGAACAATAAACATCAAGGGGAAGTGACTCTGCATTACCATGTTTTCTGCTGTATCCTTGGAGACAGAAGTAAACCAGCTTGCAGTGTGTTTATTTTCACTGATTAACCACTGTGAGGTGACCACAGCTGAATTGAATCACAACTAGTCCTGCCTGAGCTGCCTCATAAACCATCTGAGCTTCTATGGGTCACCAGTGAACAAAAAGCAGACAAAAAAGATCAGCTTTAAAGGAATAGTTCACCCAAAAATGAAGATTTTCTCATCATTTACTCACCCTAATGCCATTCCATATGTGTATGACTGTCTTTCTTCAGCAGAACACAAACAAAGATCTTTAGAAGAATATCTCAGCTCTGTAGGTCCATAAAACGTGAATGGGTGCCAAATTTTTTAAGCTCTAAAAAGCACATATAGCCATCATAAAAGTAATCCATACAACTTCAGTGGATTAATTAATGTCTTTTGAAGCGAATCAATATATAAAACTTTTTGTAGTAAAAATTCACAAGGGTCGAGGTCACACAGCACACAGCATGATTTAAGCGTGTTGACAAGTTCACGTAAGAACTGACGTGTGCAAAACAAAAATAAAAATATGATGTCTACACTGGCGGCCAAAAGTTTGGAATAATGTACAGATTTTGCTCAAACAAATTGGTACTTTTATTCACCAAAGTGGCATTCAACTGTTCACAATGTATAGTCAGGACATTAATAGCGTGACATTTTTTTATTACAATTTGGAAAAAAAATTCAGAACTTCTTAAACTACTTCAAACAATTCTCATCAAAAAATCCTCCACGTGCAGCAATGACAGCTTTGCAGATCCTTGGCATTTTAGCTGTCAGTTTGTCCAGATACTCAGGTGACATTCCACCCCACGCTTCCTGTAGCACTTGCCATAGATGTGGCTGTCTTGTCGGGCACTTCTCATGCACCTTACAGTCTAGCTGATCCCACAAAAGCTCAATGGGGTTAAGATCCATAACACTCTTTTCCAATTATCTGTTGTCCAATGTCTGTGTTTCTTTGCCCACTCTAACCTTTTCTTTTTGTTTTTCTGTTTCAAAAGTGGCTTTTTCTTTGCAATTCTTCCCATAAGGCCTGCACCCCTGAGTCTTCTCTTTACTGTTGTAAATTAAACTGGTGTTGAGCGGGTAGAATTCAATGAAGCTGTCAGCTGAGGACATGTGAGGCATCTATTTCTTAAATTAGAGACTCTGATGTACTTATCCTCTTGTTTAGTTGTACATCTGGCCTTCCACATCTCTTTCTGTCCTTGTTAGAGCCAGTTGTCCTTTGTCTTTGAAGACTGTAGTGCACACCTTTGTATGAAATCTTTTTGGCAATTTCAAACATTGTATAGACTTCATTCCTCAAAACAATGATTGACCGACGAGTTTCTAGAGAAAGCTGTTTCTTTTTTACCATTTTTGATCTAATATTGACCTTAAGACAAGCCAGTCTATTGCATAATGTGGCAACTCGAAAACAAACACAAAGACAATGTTAAGCTTCATTTAGCAATCTAAATAGCTTTCAACTGTGTTTAATATAACGGCAAGTGATTTTCTAGTACCAAATTAGCAATTTAGCACGATTACTCAAAGATAAGGTGTTGGAGTGATGGCTGCCTGTCTAGATTTGATAAAAAATGACTTTTTTCAAATAGTAATGGTGCTGTTTTTTACATCAGTAACGTGCTGACTATACTTTGTGATCAGCTGAATGCCACTTTGGTGAATTAAAGTACCAATTTCCTTCCGAAACAGTAAAATCTGTACATTATCTCAAACTTTTGGCCGCCAGTGTACATAGATGCCTCATTCGGCTGGTGTGGATATGTCAACTGTAGCGTCATCTTGGAACGGTCAACAAGGAGAGCTGTTTGAATCGGTTTGAATGCAAGTGAATGGAGGAGATGCCTCAGACCGAGTTCCTTGCTCAGACTGCTGCATAAACTGCTTTTGTGTGGAAACAGTATCGCGGTCCATAGGAAAAGCTGCTAATAAGGTATCTATGTAAAAATCTTCATTTGTGTTCTGCTGAAGAAAGACAGTCATACACATCTGGGATAGCATGAGGGTGAGTAAATAATGAGAGAATTTTCATTTTTGGGTGAACTATTCCTTTGAAGTAACAGTTAACACAAAAATGAAAATTCTGTAATTATTTACTCACTATAATGTTGTTGCAAACCTGTGCTTTTATTGCTTATTAGAGTTTCACAGACATGCACTATAAACTGTACTTGTATGGAAAAAAGCTGCATAACGATTCTTTAAACAATCTCCTTTTGTGTTCTACAGAAAAATTCACATAATGACATAAGTTTAGGTGAACTGTTCCTTTAAAGAAACCACTAACATCAATTTATATTTAAAACTGCAGGTCATTTCTGCACTAATTTTAGAACTCTTTTTTTTTTTTCAAGAGGCTTGTAGTATAGTGGGGCATGTTGTCACACTATGTGAACATTGAGGTGTGACGGGGGAATGTGTCCCCACCAACACAACCACAGAAACAAAATTTAAATCTACGCCTGCATTAAACAGGCTATTATAGGCTTTTCAGCATAATTAAAAATTTACAACAACTGTGAACCACAAGACGGTTCTTTGAGCAACAAAAATGGAAAAGGTACTGTACAAAAATATCAAAACATTGTTTTGGTCAATAAATATTGTAAGTAATAAATTGTATACATTTCTGAAATTAAAATACATGTGACAACATGGCCCCACCTGATTCCAAGAAAAATATCTTTATTTTAAGGACACATTTTGGTAAAAATCTACCTAAATCATAATATAATTGACCCTTACCTAAATGTATGCCAGTGTGGTTTGATTATGTTCGCTTGTTTACCCAAAAGCTATAACAAAAATATAATAATATTGGAAAAAAAAAAAGAAAAGAAAAATCTAATTTAAGTGTCTTCAGCAAGGTTTTTTGAAATCATCATATAAAACCTCTGCTAGGGAAAACACACGTGCACAATCTGGCTTTTGACTTCAAATCTTATCGTTGCTGAGATATTAGCCTTTGTGACAACTAGCCCAGGTCTCCCAAATACAGTAAAACTATTTTTAGATATATTTTTTTATTGTTTCCATACATTGCACATGACTTCTTTTAAATGCAGCAGCATAACAGCCATGTATAGCATAATTTTTCTGTTCTCCAGTGTCGTTTTGTCTATTGTGATCTGTGTAACCAAAACCAAATTGCCCTTTGAGGATTACTAAAGTTGTATTGTATTTTATTGTATTGTATTGTATCATGTTGTTGTGCTTCAAATTCAAATAGTTGTGCTTTACTCATTTCTCTCACATATCTGATGTAAAATTGACTCTGGTCCAACCAAAAGCTAGTGTGAAGTATGGCATACAACACCAGCCACACACCACAAGTTCAAAAGTGCAATCTGAAAGGACTTCTCCTCTTTCATATGAAGAGCGGATGCTAAGTCTCACAGCGGAGGGAGAGTTCCAAAAGATATGAGACCAGTATCGATTAATGTTGCAACAGTAAAGCCCTGAGACTGGTGGATAAATCTCCCTATCAGTGGTGAACTGGCAGTCAGACTTTAGCTCGGGGGTACAGGGCTTTGAAATACAGGCCAGAGTGAACAGCACTAATCTTCACACAGCAGGCCCTTCCCCTCCAGGTCTGTCGCTTTGCAGTCAGACAAGAAGATCCCTCTCTCAGTCCACAGATACCCTTTTCCCACCAAAATTGCGCTGGTGCTTGAGCCAGTGCTTGGAGCTCTCTCAAAACCGGTAAGCTTTTCCACTGGCTGGAGAGTGGAACATAAGTGACTACATTACTACATCACCTGCCCACAAACAAACATAGCAATTCATTGCCTTTGTTTACAGGTCTTAGGGACGGTACACACCAAACACGTTTTGTGTTAATTTTCCATGTAAGCATGCGCTAGATGGACATCTTTTGACCAAATTTTTTAAAACACTGATTACTGAAGACTGCTGCTTGCTTAAGAGAGGTACAGATGCTCAGATGCGCACTCAACATTTTCTGTTGTGTTTATGTTGTATTTAATTAATTAATTGGCACACCATGTAATTAATTTGATTTTAAAAATTGTAATCGATTGACAGCCCTAGTTAGAAGTTATTTAAAAAAAAATCTAATAAAATCCATAATAAACAATCCACAAATATGATGCAGTATGCAAGTCTCAATAACCATTCACTTTCATTGCATCTTTTTCGATACAATGAAAGTGAATGGTGACAGAGGCATTCTGCCCACCATCTCCTTTTTTGTTCCACAGAAGAAAGTCATACAGGATTGGAACAACTTCAGGATAAGTCCATGATGACAGAATTTTCATTTTTCTGTGAACTGTGCCATTAAATGGCTGGTGCGTAGCCCACTGTTCCAGCCCAAAACCACCTTTTCTTTGGTAGAAATGCACGGAATGGTCCCAGATTGGGTACCAGCACCGGGAAAAAGGGTAAAAGGGAACAAAATATAATTAACAGTCCCAACTAAACTCCAACATGGCTACAGGTCACAACAGAAAGCATACCTGTCAATATAGTGGTATTAATATTCTTTATATGCCATGGACATAGTGCCATTTCATTTCTTTTCTCATGTCTTAAATTTTATATTGAGACACATTTATGTTGTGTTTATCGTCAACTTTCAGCCAGACCTGCCAATCAATCTAGACAGAAGTACAAAAATAATTGAAGAGATGGATGGAAAAAATGGATGGTCACTTCTATTTTTGTCCATTTTTCTTAATGAGCCTTTGCCTTTGAGTCTGTAATGGGAAAGTATTACGGAGCAGTGTGTCATGGTTACTCTGGTTTCTGTTTAATAAAATCTATATTGGAACACAGAAATGAGAAATAGACAGCTGTTTTAACACTATAGGGTTGTATTGTAGGGATTGTAGAAAGACTGACATTTTATTCTCTAATTAAGTGTTGATACATGGAGCTCTTTTGAGGAAGAACTAATCACTGGATTTGCATAATTTACAAAGTAAGTGACATAAATCTTCGAAAGATACACAAAGTTTTGAATGAGGCACCTAGAAGCAAGCAATCTGTGCAAGTGATTTGATAGTTGTGGGTGAGAAACAGATCAATATTTTAGTCCTTTTTTACTATCAATCTCTATTTTTCACTTCTTTTGTTTTTGGCAATTTGCAACCTTCATGCATTTCGCCACCTACTGGTTGGGGGCGGTCGAAGGTGGCGATTTATAGTAAAAAAACAAAACAAAAAAAAGGACTTAAATACTGATCTGTTTCTCAGCCACAACTATCATATCACTTCTGAAGATATGGATTAAACCACTGGAGTAGTATGGATTACTTTTATGCTGCCTTTATGTATTTTTGGACCTTCAGAATTGTGGCCACCATTCACTTCCATTGTATATACCTGCAGAAGAAAGAAAGTCATAAACATCTGGAATGGAATGAGGGTGAGTAAATGATGAGAGAATTTTCATTTTTGGGTGAACTATCCCTTTAAGGTGAGGAAAAATCTGAAATGGTTGATACCACAATAATTTCACTGATATAAAAAACACTAATTTAAACAATTGTACAGAAGTGTCAGCCCATTACCAGCTGTACATAAAACACCAAAGAAATTAGCGGAAATGTGTTTAGGCCTTGTAATCAGAATTTCTGCCTTCCAAAAATAATAAATTCTGTTTAATTAACAGAAATAACTCAGAAAATACAGTTCTGCTCGTGGATATCTAGATTACTTGCTTCTAAGTGCCTCATTCAAAACTTTGTGTATCTTTCGAAGATTTTATGTCACTTACAAAATATGTAAAATATGCAAATCCAGTGATTAGTTCCTCCTCAAAAGAGCTTCTTGTATCAACACTTAATTAGAGAATGAAAAGTCAGTCTTTCTACAATCCCTACAATACAACCCTATAGTGTTAAAACAGCTGTCTATTTATCATTTCTGTGTTCCAGTATAGGTTTTGTTAAATAGAAACCAGAGTAACCATGACACACTGCTCCGTAATACTTTCCCATTACAGACTCAAAGGCAAAGGCTTATTAAGCAAAATGGACAAAAATAGAAGTGGCCATACATTTTTTCCATCCATCTCTTCGAATATTTTTGTACTTATGTCTAGATTGATTGGCAGGTCTGGCTGAAAGTTGATGATAAACACAACATAAAATATATCTCAATTAATACTACTCCAGTGGTTTAATCCATATCTTCAGAAGAAATGTGATAGGTGTGGGTGAGAAACAGATTAATATTTTAGTCCTTTTTTACTATCAATCTCCACTTTGGATTTATATATATAAAAAAGGACTTAAATATTGATCTGTTTCTCAGCCACAACTATCATATCGTTTCTGAAAAATTGTATTTAACCACCGGCATCTTTTGGATTACTTTTATGCTGATTTATGCTGATGTAAGAGACGTAACTAGTATGGGAGCAGACCGCACCAGCCGCGGCCTTTTCTCTCTATGTTTTTCCTCTCTACAGAGTATCTAGATATGGCTGGGGCCATCTAACGCTATTATTTGCACCGGGGAAGGTGTTCTTTTCCCTTCCTACTCCTTCAGGGGGAAAAGACACCACGGAGACCACATCCTGCCCGAAGGGGAGGTTAACATGTGGCAAATACGTCATGTGGGTTCACGAGCCGCACGCGGAAGAGGCGCAGTGGTAGGTCCTGCCCGAAGGGGAGCTCTACAAACACAGCAACCGGAGGCAGAGAGGGCTCTGCCCAAGGGAGATGCGGGTCGACCGACAGGGGGCTACCGAAGGTAACCGGCGCCTGTGGAGCACCTACCCCAGTACAGGGCATGCTAGCACATGTACTGGGTCTGGCTAGGAATTCCTCCACTGAATTTGCCAGCCACAGGGCAAGGGAGGAAAGACATCCAGGGTTCACTGACTTGTAAACTTGCATGGGAGAAAAGAGCGCACATCTTCGCCTCATGGAGGGGAAAGGCACTGTACGCATGCGATACACCTGGCCAGCTGTCCCGCACACTTACCTGTTCGTACCTGACAATACACAGGACAAAACTGGCTCAACTTAGAGATTATAAAATCTAGCCAAGGTGTTGGATGTTGCCCAACCCGCTGCCCTGCAGATGTCTGCTAGAGAGGTGCCATTGGCCAGTGCTCACGAGGAGGCCACGCTCCTCGTAGAGTGTGCTCGTGTTCCCAAAGGGGCAGGCACGGCCTGGGCCTGGTATGCCAGCACAATGGCATCCACGATCCAGTGGGCAAGCCTCTGTTTGGAGACAGTGTTCCCTTTCCGCTGTCCACCAAAGCAGACAAAGAACTGCTCAGAGCATTTAAAGCTCTGCGTGCGATCCAAGTAGGTGCGCAAAGCACGCACCGGACACAGCAACGATAAGGCTGGGTCTGCGTCCTCCCGGGGCAGCGCTTGCAGGCTCACCACCTGATCCCTAAAAGGGGTTGTGGGAACCTTGTGCACATAGCCCGGTTGGGGTCTCAGGACCACATGAGAGTCCTCCGGACCGAACTCCAGGCAGGTGTCGCTGACAGAGAAGGCCTGCAGGTCCCCAGCCCTCTTGATGGAGGTGAGCGCTGTCAGGAGGGCCATCTTCAAGGAGAGGGCTTTCAGCTCGACTGACTCTAGAGGCTTAAACGGGGCTCTCCGAAAGCCCAGAAGGACCACGGAGAGATCCCATGAGGGGAAGAGGCACAGCCTAGGAGGATTCAGCCTCCTGGCACCTCTAAGGAACCTGATGATCAGGTCATGCTTCCCTAGGGACTTACCCTCAACTGCGTCGTGGTGTGCCGCTATGGCGGCCACATACACCTTCAAGGTGGAGGGGGACAGCCGCCCCTCCAGCCTGTCCTGCAGGAAGGAAAGCACTGAACTGACTGCGCATCTCTGGGGGTCTTCACCTTGGGAAGAACACCCATTTGCGATCAAACGCCACTTCAGGGCATATAGCTGCCTCGTAGAGGGAGCCCTGGCCTAAGTGATCGTGTCCACCACAGCCGGTGGTAGACCACTTAGGTCTTCCGTGTCCCATCCAAGGGCAAGACATGGAGGTTCCAGAGGTCTGGGCGCGGGTGCCAGATGGTGCCCCGTCCCTGAGAAAGAAGGTCCTTCCTCAGGGGAATTCGCCAGGGAGAGGCTGTCGTGAGGAGGGTGAGGTCCAAGAACCAGGTCTGGGTGGGCCAGTACGGCTCCACGAGGATGATCTTTTCCTTGTCCTCCCTGAACTTGCACAAGGTCTGTGCAAGTAGGATCACTGGGGGGAACGCATACTTGTGCAGCCCCCGGGGCCAGCTGTGTACCAATGCGTCTGTCCTGAGGGGAGCCCCCGTCAGGGAATACCAGAGCGGGCAGTGGGAGGATTCCAGGGAAGCAAACAGGTCTACCTGTGCCTTGCCAAATCGACTGCAAATCAGCTGGAACACCTGGGGGTGGAGTCTCCATTCTCCCCTGAGCATCACTTGCCACGACAGCACGTCCACGTGGCGTTGAGGGTGTCCACGATGTGAGTGGCCCACAGCGACCTCAGTCACTGCTGACTCCAGTGGAGGAGACGGCGGGTGAGTTGCGACATGCGAGGTGAGCGAAAGCTGCCTTGGTGGTTTATATACGCTACTGTCGCTGTGTTGTCCATCTGGACTAACACGTGCTTGCCCTGGATCACCGGCAAAAGCCTCCGCAGGGCGAGCAGTACTGCCAGCAACTCGAGGCAGTTGATATACCAACACAGTCGCAGTCCTGTCCAGGAACCGGCGGATGCATGCCTGTTGCACACGGCGCCCCAGCCTAGCTTGGAGGCATCTGTTGTGACCACGACACGCCTGGACACTTGCTGTAGGGGAACCCCTGCCCACAGAAATGCAAGGGCTGAACAAGTGGTGGCAGATTGGTGTGATGGCCATGCGATGTGTGCCACGGTGCCATGCCCATCTCGGGACTCGAGTCTGAAGCCAGTGCTGAAGCGGTCTCATATGCATCAACCCAAGTGCCGTGACCGCCGCCGAGGATGCCATATGCCCCAGGAGCCTCTGAAAATGTTTCAGTGGAATCGCTGTTCTCCGCTTGAATGACTTCAGGCAGTTCAGCACCGACTGCACACGCTTGCTCGTGAGGCACGCTATCATCGAGACTAACTCCATGCCAAGAAAAGAGATGCTCTGAACCGGGGAGAGCTTGCTCTTTTCCCAGTTGACCCGAAGCCCCAAACGGCAGAGGTGCCTGAGCACCAGGTACCTGTGCGCACACAACAGGTCTCGAGAGTGAGAACCAATCTTGATGCTGGACGCACGCTAAGATGCATTTCTGCATCAGCATCTTGAATGGGAGTCTGTGCAAGGCCCGGTTCAGCACTCACAGCTCCAAGATTGGCCGCAACCCACCGCCTTTCTTTGGCATGATGAAGTAAGGGCTGTAAAACCCTTTCCTCATCTCAGCTGGAGGGACAGCCTCTATCGCGTCCTTCTGCCGAAGGACTGCGATCTCCGCGCGCAGGGTGACAGCATTCTCGCCCTTCACCGAGGTGAAGCGGATGCCACTGAACCGGGGCGGGCACCTGGCGAACTGAATCGCGTAGCCGAATCGGATGGTCCTGGCTAGCCACCATGACAGGTTGGAGAGTGCTAGCCACGTGTCCAAACTCCAGGCGAGGGGTTCTAAGGGGAAAATCGCGTCTGATGTACCTGGAGGTGGGTCCTCGTGGCGGGGGGAGCAGGAGACGCCATGTTGAGGAGCCTCGCTTCGTCCCGAGGTCGTGGCCATGCCGAGGGGAACCTCAAAGCACTTACCTTGCTCCGTGCGCCTGGCATAGGTCGGGTCGGCGACAGAGGAGGAAGGCCTCTTTGGCCGTCCTCGTAAGTCATCACAATCATCTTGCCGGGGGTGTGAATGTTGTGTGGCTGGGTGCGCGAAGGCGGGGAGCCCGCGTTCGTAGCGCCCTGTCCGCAAATGCTCGGTGTCCGGTCGCCGTGATAACGGCGGCCGTGAACGCCGGGTGTGTGACCCAAGGAGAGAGGAAACTGCTCTTTTTTTGACAATGTGGGTACCGCAGCCCATCCGGGGTGCGGCGAACGCAAGACAAAAGGGAACAAAAGATTTTCCTCCTGGCCCTCCACCGGGGGACGGAGTGGTCTGGACACCAGCTCCAGGGTTCCGGCGGACATCTACCTCCTCAGGTCGTCCATCTCAGGGACGCTTAGAAGCCTTCTTCTGGGTCTTAGCTCCGGACTGTGAGGCGGGGGGCGTCAGCTTCCTGCAGGGGGCTCTACGCCGGGGCCGAGGATTTGGCTCGGGCTGAGGCGGAGACGCCTGGGCTTTCGCCGCCGCAGGGGGACTCCCTCGGTGAGCAGACGGGTTACGGGATCTCGAGCCACGCTGGGGCAAGATATGCTGTATCCCCTCAGTCTGCTTCTTCACCGCCGAGAACTGCTGGGCAGTCGGAGGTGGAGAGATATTCGCGCAGAGGGAGAGAAAGCCGCTGAAATGCGCCGTATATCCAACAGCATACGCTTCTTAAGAGGTGAATGGACCGGCTGTGAAATTTAGCTCATGAGAATCAACCACTTGGCTCCGAAGGAACAATCTGAATGAGTGGTTGCGAGCCAGCTCCTTTTATACCTGTATGTCTAGGGGAGTGGCATGCAAATTCCACTCGCCAATTCTCATTGGCCTTTTCTCAAAGATCAGAGGTGTTTGGGGCTCCCAAGTGTGACCCCTAGTGTCACTACATCGACACAAGGTTGAGTGAGTGACAGATAGGGAAAGAAAGTCATACATATCTGGGATGGCATGAGGGTGAGTAAATGATGAGAGAATTATCATTTTTAGGTGTACTAAACTTTTAACGACACACACGAAAAAAAAATGACGAAAACTGTGATTGGTCACTTTACATGGGTGGTTCATGGACAGAATTGACATTTTTTTCTCAGATATGGCACAAAGAGGTCAACCATAGCTGGGGAAATGGCACCACTGGTGTACAGAGGTAAATTGGAGACCATAGCAAATGTAATTGGAGCAATTCCTTTTGGTCCAAAAGCAAAAGAAAATCCACTATTATGTTTTCAATATTTTCAAAAACATAAAAAATTACAGTTGTCAGTAAAAAGAAAGATGCCAAATTTACAGCCAACTCCCTCAGCAGCTGTCTTTGGAACCCCATCACATCAGTGACTTGTTTGCTGGATTTTAATTCTTAATGCCATGGCAATATACATTAACACATAGTACAGTAAATTATACATTAAATAACATACATTAAGAGAGAAAAAATGTGCTATAGATTTATCCTACTAAACTAAAACACACATACATCATTAAAGGAATAGTTCACCCAAAAATGATTATTATCTCATCATTTACTCATCCTTATGTCATACTTGCCATTGCAGTCTTCAGGCACGATCATGATTTCAAGCTCGATTACACTTCCTAGCGCCCGTCAATCACTAAGAAGTGCAATCAAGCTTGAAATCATGATCGCCAAGGAGACTGCTGATGACAAGATTTATAGTGAAAAAGGAGTTATATTTTGGTCTGTTCTCACCCAAAATCAATTGCATAATTTCAGAAGACATGGAATTAAACCACTGGAGTCTTATGGATTACCTTTATGTTGCCTTTATGTCCTTTCTGGAGCTTGAATAT
Organism: Myxocyprinus asiaticus; assembly: GCF_019703515.2. Taxonomy (NCBI): domain Eukaryota; kingdom Metazoa; phylum Chordata; class Actinopteri; order Cypriniformes; family Catostomidae; genus Myxocyprinus; species Myxocyprinus asiaticus. The sequence continues at coordinate 44,104,724 of NC_059353.1, read as the reverse complement.
TTGGTCACCATTCACTCAGACAGAAATCATATCTCCATTAAAATATCTTCATTTGTGTTTTGCAGAAGAAAAAAAAGTCATACTAGTTTGAGACGACAAAAGGGTGAGTAAATGATGAGAGCTGTTCCTTTAATCTTTGTGAAAAGGATCCATAATCTGCTAAATTTGACCAGAACAGACAAAAATCTGGCTATGCAAGATACATTTGATGCATAATGTTTATAACTACAGCAAATAATTGACCCATCTGTAATGGTTTTATTTTATTTTTTTATTTTTTTTTATAAAAAGAAAAAGGCAAAAATTGCGGTTACAGTACGGTTATGGTTGCCATTTACAATGGAAGTGAATGGGAGAAGTTCATAAACATTAATAAACACAGTGTTTCAAAAGACGTAAACAATGTGTGTTGACATGATATTAATGTGATAAAATCAGGGATTTACCAGCGTTATGGCATTTACCAGACTACAGGGTTCATTATACAGGCTACTTTGGATATACTGTAACTTTAAACAGAAAAGGTTAGTAAGCGATTATATAACACTAAAAAAAACAAAAAAACAATAACACATATAAACGTCTTGTGACTATACTTTTGAAACTGTGTGTATTTTTATGTTTCTGGACTGGCCCTATTCACTTCCGTAGCAAGTGCCTTTTCTGTAAACTTGATTTTTCCTTTAAAATAAACAAGAGACAAGTCTCTCTCTCTTTTTAATTATATTTTATTTTTTGGTAATTAATATGGCACAAATGCTGTTGACTGTGCTTAACTTGTATTGAACCTGGTATATTCCTTTAAGAGGGTGATTAGGATATAATTAAGAGTTAGGTTTCTGTAACATTTGGGCACCGGGAAAAACTCTATCATAAAATAAATTAAATCCGTATTCCAGTCCAATCAAACGCAGCACCATCTTTACATGAATGACCTTCAGTCGCAGTGCAATCAGAGATGCATGCTTCAAAACAAGCTTATAAAATATCTTTCATCTGTCGAAAGGCTGTGAGGGAATGTTCCATTCTGATATTGAGATGTACTATAGAAATCGTCTAAAACTCTCTGTTACACACCAATACAAGCACAGTCCCCTTTGGCTGGGTTGTGCCTTTCTCCCCATGTGACAAACAAGCATTGTTTAAGATTTGTTTTTCTCTGGCATGTTCTAACACACACACACACACACACACACACACATGCTTCTGCCGCTGAATGTCTCATCCCCCTGTGTGAGTCAGACAGCGGGCATGTGGAAGGCGGCGGGCGAGGCAGCCAAGCGTGTGGCGGCAGCTGCCCCAGATAGTGACGACAATTCACCCTGAGTATTGGGCTGCAATGCTGTTCATTTGGTGACAGCCATTAATTCAGTTCCAGCACGAAGGGGAAAACAGTCTCCACACTGGCCCCAATTTGTCTCAGTGTGAATACACACACATCGTTTTCATCTTGCTGGTAAACACTTCACGTCTGCAGTGCCTGTACTGAGGATCTGTTGCAGTGAGCTGTGATGTTCTACAAACATGTTTTCAACTGGTGACATGTTCAACTGGTGACAGATGTTTCTTCAACTTCAGGCAATTTCATGTCCCAAGGGTTGATTTTTATTAAAATGAACAGACTTTTCTTTTTGTTATACGAAGGTCTCATTAAAAATGTATTAGAAAGTTTTACTAGGCCTTCGTCATACTCCAAATGCCTTTTATGTCCAGATTTTACTGTTTTGGCCTTGTCCCAGACCCAGACTTTCAATATTACATTATGAAAATTCATTATAACACTACAAATAATTACATGTTTATAACAATTTTAATATAAACAAAGGGTGAAATTAACATAAACCATTTCAATATTTATTGTGTGAAAATGATTTCTATACATTTTTCAAAAATTATGACTGTCCACCGCACTTAACACTTTTGTCCCTAATCAGTTTTTTCAAAAGTTAGTGTACGTGTTTAACAAGTCAACAAAAGTGTCAGTGAAGAGATGAAAATCGAGACGAAAACTAAGTATATATCACTTGCAGCAGAGTTTTTTTATTTGGCATCATTCCCAATCAAGCTGTAATTTTGCCAAATTACACAACAAGTGTGAAAATATTATTTAAAGCTGTAGTGTACAATTTTTGCGCCACCAATTGGAATTGAAAATATAAACATTATTTTCAAACATCTTTCTGTATACACCCTTCATCTGCCATTAGTCGAACTGACAAATAGTCCCACGCCAAAGTCGCGCCATTTGTTAAGACAGTATCGTTGTCTCAGTCTGGTCGGGTCGCTCAAAACAAACAGAGGAATGTTGAAAGTGCCACAGAGCCGCAGTGTTAACACTTTTAAAGGGAAATCAATCTGTGAATAGTAGGGATGCACCGATGTACCAGCTGCCCATATTTATCGCCCAATTACTGACCACATTAAAACCATCTGCAAATCAGTTTTAAGCATGAAAATGGCGATATGAAAAACCAACGGTTTATTTAAAATTAATTATCATCATACTTTGTAAAAACTCTATGAATTTAAATGCACAATCCAGAAATAATAATAGCCACAATATGTAGAAGGGTTGGCACTCCTAAGAACATGAAATATTTAATTTACAATATATTCTCGTTCTCACATTAATGAGGAAAAACTGTCATTACAGACGTGAGAGTTGTGAACTTACCTGTACATGATGAGGTAAAACCATCCAAAAAAATTTGAAACCAGCCAACTTTGACTTAGACATTGCTATAGCTACACGATTATTTGAGTTAGGAATGAAATCGCAATATGGCCTTGCGCGATTATTAAATCTAGAAAGCTTAAAAATAGACTGCATTCAGTGATTCAGTGAGCATTATGTAAGCAAGTGGCGCCCTCTAGCGGTGTGTATAGCTTTATGCATTATTCAATTATACCACAATAGAACTTAGAAGGGCATTTGTTCCTTTGGTAACTTTTTATTTTTCCACGATGTGGTTGACATTTCCATGGAATTGCCCAACACATGCATAATATGAATTTGTGATGTTCTAATATATACAGTACAAACATGTAAAATGTGAGTTCTGTTGTTTTGAACTGCATAAACAGTATAATATTTGTTTTTTTCACATCAGTCATCTTGCTTTGATATTTAGTTATTTTATAATCTTTTTTATTTTTTATATTTTTATCTTATATTTATCTTCATTGTAGCTCTCTTTAAAATTTTGGCATGTCATATGTTGAACAGGTTCAATCCATGTTCAATGAAAATTCTTTATTTTTAGAACAGTAAAAGGCTTTTGTGCCTCTTTGTATATTTTTTAAACATAATTTCTGAGCAAAACAGTAATCTGATGACAAAACAAGGTAAGTGGCAAAATATAGGTATTGGCCAATTGATTTTTGTTAAAATCGGTCTCGTTACCGGTCAAAAATGTCAATATCGGTGCATCCCAGAATTAATGGGTTACTTATAACTGTTTCTGAATAGTAAGCTGGGATAGGAGAAAGTTTTTGAACAGAAAAAAAAAAAAAAAAAAAAAGAATACATATATATATATATATATATATATATATATAAAATTGCACACATCAGCTTTAATTGTGTGTATTTAGAATATATAAAATGGTAGCTATGAACGTAGCCTTTGCAAGACAAAGGAGCAAAAATGTACATTGCAAAAATTTTAAAAATGTCATGTCCTTTAGTGTCAATTCCATGAATTCTATAAAACACAATGTGGTGGAAATGACAATGTATTTAAAATTTTCATGACTTTCAGAAAAATTGATAAATACAACACAAATCTCCTGTGATACAATCAGGCATGCAAATTGATTTTAAATGTATTGCTCTGTTGTATATTTCTCTTTTTTAAATCCGTTATATCTTATTTTTATTTTTTTTATGTCCCTATATGTATAAATGTTCAAATGTATATGTTTGTATATATCTGCACTGGAAGCTTCTGTCACCATGACAAATTCCTTGTGTTTGTAAGCATACTTGGCAATAAAGCTCATTCTGATTCTGATTCTGATTCTGATTCTGACATTTTTACATGTTGGATGATTGGTGTTTAAAAATGATCCTGTGGTTAGTTCACCCAAAAATGAAATTTCTGTTATCATTTAATCTCATTTTACCCTCATGTTGTTCCAAATCTGTATGACTTTCTTCCATGGAAGACTTTTAGGCCATGGAAGAGATTTTAGGCAGTGAAAGTGCAATGCAATGAAAGTAAATGGTAAATTCTGCCTAATATTTCCTCATGTCTTCCACAGAAGAAAGAAATTCATATGGGTTTGAAACAACTAGGTGTGAGTAAATGGGGCCAGAATAACTGGGAACTATCCCTTTAAAAGTAGACATTTTTTATACAATGACAGTTCATAGTGACCAAGTCTGTCAATCTCAAAAAAAAAAAAAAAAAAAAATTAAAGTATTATATAAAGACTGATATTCTTGCTTGTGTCGTAATCAATGCGGAACTTACCAATTTAAATATGCAGAATGGAGAATTACAAGGTGAAAATTTTCAGTGAATAATGACTTACATTTCAGTCTGTTCCTCACTGTCAGGATTGTATGTGTTTTTGTTCATATCTTTTACTTTAAATTAGTTCCATACCATGTTTGTTCCTGTTTCCTTGTCATGTCACCTTGTCATGTGTTTCCCATGTTCTTGTGTCTTGTCCCTATTGGTTCATTGTTTCATTAGGTTGTTAGCAGTCTTGTTATCTTGTTTAGAGCCCTAAGTGTTCATTGGTTATCACTGTCATGTGTTAGTCCTAGTATTTAACCCTCATGTTTGCCATTGTCCATTGTTGAATATTGTTTGTGTAATGTTGGTTCCATGGTTAGGGGAGGTCAGGTCAGGTCAGGTCAGGTCAGGTAAAGTCTTTGAAGTCACGTTTGTAGTTAGGGTTATTGGATATCACTTTTGTTAATAAACTGCACTTGGGATCATCGCACTTCGTCATTGTCTCTGCGTCTACCTGTTGCCAATCTCGTTACAGAACACTTGACCGACCAAGATGAACCCAGCAGTTCAACTTCTTCGCCTACGCCAAGAAAACGTTTCCATTGAGGAATATGTGGAGAACCTTTGTGCTCTGGCCAGCAGGATCGATTTTAATAAGATTGCCCTGAAGGACTGTTTTCACTTTGGACTGAATGAGCCAATCTCTTCCCTGATGCCAGGCAGTCAGAGTATTTACAGCCTGGCTCAGTATATCGACCTTGCCCTACTAATATGTGGTTTATCGTTCACTGTGGGGGAGGTGGCCGCCAAGCCAGAGTTCCATGCCATGGCCGGCGAGCTTGCGCCACCTTCTGCCCCGGATCCTGAGCCTGCTCCGTGCCATGTCACAGCTGCGCCTGAGCCTGCTCCATGCCATGTCACAGCCAAGCTTCAGTCTGCTCCATGCAATGTCTCAGGCTCACCTCTGGTCAACGAGCCAACGCCCAAGCCTGCCATGGCCAACGAGCCAATGCCAACGTCTGCCACGGCCAACGAACCAGCGTTGCAAACCTCGTCCGTTCCAGAGCCATCTCTCATTGGGCTATTTGTGTTGGAATTGGTTCCCGCCTTTGTGCCCACCCTGGGTTCTCCTGATCAGCCGGTTCCCCCCAAGCCACCGGCTCGATCATCGCCCTCTGAGATATCCCAGACATGGAGAACTTTCGAACCTCCGACCATGCCTAGACCCTCTGAGCCCTGGACTCTGCCTTGGCCTGTCGATCCCTCAACATCACCTCTCTCTAGGCTCTCTAGGTTCCCTCGGCTCCACCGTGGTCCTTCAGCCTGTCGGCTTTACATGCTGTTTATGGTCCCTCGTTTCTCCAGCTCCTCTGTCAGTCACCTGGCTCTGCCTTGGCTCTCTGATTCTCTGGCTACACCTCGTCTCTCCAATCCTTCAGCTCCACCGGGGACCTCCATCCCTACGGCTCCACCTTGGTCCTCAGCCCCTCTGGCTCTGCCTCAAACTTCCGATCCCCCAGCTCCGCCTTGCTCCTCCGAACCTCCGGCGCCGCCTTGGTCCTCCCTGCCTCTGGCTCCACCCAGGCCCTTCGAGTCTTCGGCTACTCTCTGGGTATCCAGTTCTCCATGGTTTCGCACCTCGAGCCTCTCACGGCTCCGCCTTCCATGGCTCAGCCACTCGAGCCTCTCATGGCTCCACCCCCCACGGGCTCCGCCCTGGTCTCATGCTCCACGCCATGTTTTCACCGGACCAGGCTCCCCGCCCTGTCTCACCAGGCCACGCCCCACACCTTGTTTCACCATGTTTCCATGTCCTGCCACGTAACCACGTCAAGTCGATAAATAAGTAATCTATACATAGTCATACTTTGATTTCTATTACATAGATGAGTCACAGAATTTCTTGAGGTGGTGAGTGAGTCACGGCCATTTCTCTCATAGCAACACCTTCATTAGGGAGCGTAATAAGCAAATGTATCATTTAAGATGTAATGGTCTGAAACAGAAATGGCCTTTCCCTTGATCAATTTCATTCTATTCTTTACAAAAATCATTTCTGAGATCCGTTGATGGTTTTTATTGCACTGGTTGCCAACCTCAATCAGTCTCAATATTGTACACACTGCTGTGTGCACACACACAGGAAACCACAGAAAAGTGTGAACTCCAATGGACTGATCTGAAATCTGCAGAATCTTTTTAGATCTCTCTGGTTTTGAATAACAGTAAATGTACAGAGAGCAATTAACTAACTGAATGCATATTAATTGAGCAATGATAACCTTCCGTTTGTCTGTCTGATGTTAATGTTATAATTTATTAGCTCCCCTGAAAGACTCTTAAATGAATTCAAATGAGAATATAAACCATGCATACTGTAAATGGTCTGCAGTGGCGCCTGCATCTGTACGGCTGTATGCACTCCGACTGACATGAGAAATATTTACTCTCAGAATATTTCATCAATCATAAAATGTGTCCCGTACTTCTGTTGGCTTTTAAAAAAAAACTAGTGATGCCCAATTTGCGAATAATTCTTTTGAGATGGTTCTTTTCTGTGAATTGGCCAAACGGGCTTGCAAAACGGTCTGAATTGATTCGTGATTAAGTATAATTAGTTCAGAACGCTCTCTCACTGAATCATTTGGAGCTTTTTCTCACACAGTAAAACAGTATCGGGATATTTACAAATACAGAGAACAAACAGCGCTGAATACAGTGTAAATTTACCCACAGTCAACTGAAACAAAAGGCTGTCTTTTTGAGAGGTAACTTTGAGAAACTTCAGTTAGTGCTGTGTCATGTGAACAAGGGGCTGTTCAAACCGAATGTGTTTTTGTGTCCACTTGCGCTGTTTTTCAATTGTTTTCCATGTAAACATTCGCTAGATGGATGTCTTTTGACAACTTCGTCACATTTCACTGTGCTTTTAGCATCTCTCACTGGAGTGCTGCATTTTTAGACACTGTGTCAAGTTAAAAAGAACTTCTTCAACTGATAAAAACATGTCTCGAGACACCTGCGTTCTGCTCTATTCATTGTGGTGCGTTTTGATTTTTTAGCGCGAGAATGGATTTGTTTTGAATGGTTACTGGAAGAAATGCTTTTAGCCAATAGTTACATGAACGCTACTCATACTCAAGAAAATAATAATAAAAAAAATGCTTCTCTCAAAGTCACCAGAATTGAATGCTTTGGTGTTGTTTTTGCAAAAATATTCTCCCAGGGGAGGATTCCCCTGGACCCTCCTAGATATAAGGTTATTTGGGCAGATTTCTGTGCTTACCCTCAGATGAAATCCTGCAGGTGCCCATGATGGTCTGTACTCTAGGTAAATTGTGTCCCTTTACACTAATTTTGGGCCTACTAACTGAATCTAAAAAGAATTTATAGGAAAAACTCTAAAACTGGACTGTACAAGGTCAGTTTATCTGTCAGGGTAGTACTGTATATCTATCAAGCTGCTGTAATCGGCTGCCCAAGATGACGAGGCCTCTGTGGTTTATTTGCCATGAAAGGTGCAATTAGTCATGTTGATGATAATGTACTGTGTTCTTAGGGATTCACTTGAAATGAATTAAATTAGTGCTCTGCATGGTTTTAATGTATTAAGGAGGCGATCGATACAGCTCTTAATTGCGGCAGGAGTAAAAGACCTGGCTGCTATGAGACTTTATTTTTATTTAGAGATTCAATAAGAGCCACGTGCCACATAGTGTTACCCATTTTCTTTGTGTTTATCATTAGATCACAGCATGTCAATCTGAAATACTTCTCTTGTGCAATTAAATTTTAATGGATATCTCACTGGCACCGTAATACATTATAAGAAACCCCAATTAGGGCTAAAATTGACCAACACTGATTTGAATTGTTTTTTTTGTTGCAAATTTGCATTTAAGGATGTCGAATTCAAATGGAATGAAATCTGAAGGAATTATTTTAACTGCTTTAAGAGTAGTTTTTAAAAATGCATTTAATTTCTTAGTATTAAAATAATATTTTGAGTTTAATACAAGTTAAACTCAGTCAAACAGCATTTGTGGCATAATGTTGATTACCACAAAAATGTATTTTGACTTGCCCATTCTGTTCTTTAAAAAAAGGAAAAATCAAAGTTACAGTGAGGCACTTGAAATGAAAGTAAATGGGACCAATTTTGGAGGGTTTAAAGACAGAAATGTGAAGCTTATACTTTTATAAAATCACTTACATTAATTCTTCTGTTAAAACTTGTGCATTATTTGAGCTGTAAAGTTGTTTAAATCGTCATTTTTATGGTTGTTTTAGGGTTTACAGCGCTACATCATCATGGCAACGAAGTTGATAAATTGGATAACTTTACCCAGAAAAGGTTCGTAAGCGATTTTATCACACTAAAATCATGTTGAAATGCATGTTTATGTCTTGTTGCAATACTTTTGTAACAGTGAGTGTTTTAACGTTTACAGATTGGCCCCATTCGCTTCCATTGTAAGTGCCTCACTGTAACCCTTTTTAAAAAAAAAAAAAAAAAAAAAAAATTATGCCTTAAATGCTGTCGATTGAGCATAACTTGAATTGAAACCGGGATATTTTTTTATAAACATGTTAACATAGACATACACACTATTATATTGGGACATTCATGTGGTTACAGCTCAATATATTATATTATCAATAATTTCAAATTATGATTTTATTTAAATATAAGTTGTCTCAAAACACAGTGGCTGACATTTTATGGTGCTGTATGGAAAAATTACACTCACTGAGCGCTTTATTAGGAACACTATGGTCCTAATAAATACCCCTCTGCTGTTCTAAAAAAATCTGCTGTTATAGCACATTGCCTCAAGTTTTGACGTGTCGTGTATTCTGAGATGCTATTCTACTCACTACAATTGTACAGAGTGGTTATCTGAGTTACCGTAGCCTTTCTGTCAGCTCGAACCAGTCTGGTCATTCTCCATTGACCTCTCTCATCAACAAGGCATTTCCGTCTGCAGAACTGCCGCTCAGTGGATCACTGATTTTTTGTTTTTGGCACCATTCGAGTAAACTATAGAGGCTGTTGTGCATGAAAATCCCAGGAGATCAGCAGTTACAGAAATACTCAAACCAGCCCGTCTGGCACCAACAATCATGCCATGGTTGAAATCACTGAGATCACATTTTTTCCTCCATTCTGATGGTTGATGTGATCATTAACTGAAGCTCCTGACCCTAATCTGCATGATTTTATGCATTGCACTGCTGCCACACGATTTGCTTATTAGATAATCGCATGAATAAGTAGGTGTACAGGTCTTCCTAATAAAGTGTAAATCCGTTTTGATGACTGTGTTCATTCTCATTCCAATTCAATGCCAAGTGGGGCGGGGCCAATTCAATTCAAATTCCAACTCATGAAATGAAAGGGACCCAATTCTTAAATTCTAAATTTTGCCCAACTCTGCTCTGTGCAAGTGCTTTCAGAATTGAATTATTTGTGCTTGCAGTCCTAAATTAATTTACTGTTCAATCTCCCCTTGTGTATTTTATAACCTTGATGTCTCAGTCTAGTGTGCTCTCCTCCAAAGGTGAATAGAGCCCTGCACAGCACGGGGCCTGTGCCGACACCTGCGTGAGGGGCCTGCTAATGGGCTCCTGTGATCTGTGTCTTACCCAGAGGAAGTCTACTCCATGAGGCTGAGCAAACTGCATAGGGAAGGCAGCGGATGAGTGAGGCGGGGGGTGGGAGTTCATCAGTCAACCTTGCCAACACGCTCTTAGAGCCAGGGCAGAGAACGTACCTCAGGGTGATTCCAAAAAGCAAGAAAAGGAAATAATTGATCTCACATATATTTCATCTCAGATCTCAAATCTAGCATTCGTTTTCCAAGGTTGAAATAAAATGCAAATATAAAGGTGCGAGACATGTTATTTTGACCTTTCATATCTCGGCAGACCTTAGCTCTGTTCCGGTCCTGGCAAGCAGCCTATTTAGACAGAAGGTTGCAGCTGCTTTTTAGGCATCATATGCACGACACGAAGGTTTTTTCAAACAGTAGATAGAAACTTTATGCCTCCTTTCAAGAAACCTTGTTTTTGCTTAATTTTAAGGCAGTATCACATGTTCAGTATCTTTTACAGATAAAGCAATCCAAGAATGCAATAAAGGTCAACCGATAATGGATTTTGCCTATAACGATAACTAAGGTGTTGTGGAAAGGCCGATAACAGATTAATTGGCTGACAGTTTTTAAAATCGATTTATAGAATGTCAAAAAAATGTCTTATTCTTTCTTTACAATGGCAGGCAAAGACAAAGAGTCCATAATTAATAAAATCCCAAATTAAATTTGTTGTTTAACTAAAATCCAGATAATATTGGGTTAATAGTATAAACAAGCCAGAAACACCAGGGACTCTTATTTTGAAATGAAAAATAATTATGAAAAAACTATCAGCAACTATCACCATAGATTTTTGGCGATAACCCATAGTTCCAAAAAGCAACTATTAGCACTGATTAATCACTAAAACCAATATATCGGTCTATCTTTAGAATGTCAAGTTAAGTCAAGTCAAGATTTATTTCTAGGGCACATTTAAAAGCAACAGAGTTGCACCAAATATTTTTACAGTAAAATAGAAACATATAAAAGAAAAAACCAGGAGCAAATACACAAGTGTCAACATTAATAAACACCATACGGCATACGAAACATACAGCGCAATAAATAGAATACAGTCTGTGTAACTAAAACATAAAACACTTAAGCTAAGAATTATCAAAAGACAGAGAATACAGATAAGATTTAAGAACATATTTAAAACTAGCAAGTGAAGGAGCAGATCTCACGTGAAAGGGCAGGCTGTTCCAAAGTTTTGGAGCTGTATTGGAGAAGGCCCGACCACCCTTAGTTTTACAGCGACAACGAGGGACAGAAAAGAGAAGCTGATTACACGATCTAAGTGCTCTTTTGGGAGAGTAAGGATTCAAAAGGTCACTGATGTACTTCGGTGCAACACCAGATAAAGCCTTGTACACACAGACAGCAATTTTAAAATCAATTCTAAACTAACGGGAAGCCAATGTAAAATTGCTAAAAGGGGAGAAATATGATCCCTCTTTTTTTGTGCCGGTAAGAAGTCTAGCTGTCGATTTTGAACAATCTGTAGACGAGAAATAGCAGTTTGAGGCAGACTGATGTACAGAGAATTACAGTAATCCAAACGTGATGTTATAAGAGCATGGATTACAGATCTCCAGATCTTTTGGAGAAAGAAATTGTTTTAATTTAGCGACAGATCTTAGATGAAAGAAACTACCCTTTACCACTGCACTAATTTGTTTATCAAAAATTCATCAAAAGTATCCCCAAGATTTCTCACTTGTGATTGAATGCTAGAGGAAAAAGAACCCAATTGCAAGGCAGATGGATGCCTGGGGGGCCTAAAATAAAAATGTCATTTTAGAATGCATTACAATGAGTGAAAAACTAATTCAAGATGGTGGATGAGTTAAGAGAAATGCTGATAAATATATTTAGAATCCATTCAATACCGACAACTGCAGATAAAAATAGTGTACAAATTAGACAGTTTACCTAATACAAATAGCAACTTATTTAAATATTGATTATTTAACCCAATATCTGTACGCCCCTCTTAAAGCAACGGTTTACTGGTTTTAGCTGGTTTAAGGTGGTATTTTAGTCTGGATGGGTTGCTATGCTGGCTAGGGCTGGGGTTTGGTACAAATTTCCAGATTTTCCAGACTTGCCTCAGTCTGGGTGGCGGAGGATGAATCTCAGTTGCCTCCGCGTCTGAGACCGTCAAGCCGCTCATCTTATCACTTGACTTGCTGAGCGTGTTACCACGGAGACCTAGCGCGTGTGGAGTCTTCACGCTATTCCCCGCGACATCCACGCACAACTCACCACGCACCCCACCGAGAGCGAGAACCACACATTATAGCGACCATGAGGAGGTTACCCTATGTGACTCTAGCCTTCCTAACAACCGGGCCAGTTTGGTTGCTTAGGAGACCTGGCTGGAGTCACTCAGCACGCCCTGGATACCCTGGAGATCATTTAAATGAAGACCACGATTAATTAGAAAATCAATACTTTTACCCAGTCCTAATGTCTAGCCTTACCAGCTGAAAAGTGCAAAACCCCTCTAAAACCAGCCAACAAATGAGCCTGACCAGGTTTAAGCAGGTATGCTTATTAGAGTATTGTGTCAATAGCTTAGTTTGGTAACTTCAAACTGCAGTGGAATCAATTGTGACTCAGGTCCCCAGTGTGTTTCACATGAGGATTGTTATTTCTCTGACAAGAGGATTTGTTATGTAGAACATTCCACATTAGTCATATAAGTGATTCCATTTTAGTTTGTATGCTGCCTTAGAATGCAGCTGTATATTTCTTACTCTGTATTTTTACCTTGTTTTCCAATACAAGGGTCATTGACAAATAAGGTTTTTAGAGGTGATAAAAATGATAAATCTTTTAAAAATCTAGTTTAAAAATCTAGTTTAAAACACATGTGTCAAGTTCGTAGAAATGAAAACTTTGTCTATAACCAAAAACAAACAAACAAACAAACAAAACAAACAAGACAGAAAAACATTTATGGCATTTTATACAAACAAATTATTTAATTACTTTTTAATGTGGTGTAACCATCAAGTGAAATGTATTCAAATACTTCCTTGCACCTTGAATACATGAGAGTGTACACTGTAGGGCTGCAACTAACGATTATTTTGATAATTGACTAATCTAATGATTATTAGAACGATTATTCGACTATTCGGGCGATTATTGCAATGATTAATCATTAGCTCTTAACCGATTATTCAGCTTGTGCCCCAACTTAAAAGGTTGCATTAAACGTGCTTACTAACAATAAAGATACAGAATCATCTTTTAAAAATACTTCTAAATGACATTCAATGATTTAAAGTTTAATTCAGTAAAAAATCCTATTGTTATCAAGTGTTTTTGTCTTGTTTTCCATTTAAAATTGTCTACAAATCCTTAAAACAAGATACATTTACCTTTGAAGCAACATATAAGATATTTAGACTTGCTTTAAGAGAATGTATCTTAAATATAAGTGTATTTTGGGGAGGGATGTTAATGAGGGTTAAAAGTTAAATGTTGATTCGGTGTGTATATGTTGTGTTTTTCTCTGTGCTTTTTCTTTGAATCAATAAAAAATTTTAATTACAAAAAATATAAGTATATTTTTTCACTTGGTTATACTTCTGCCAGTGCATCAAAGACAAAATATACTTATATTCAAGATATATTCTCTGAAAGCTCTGCAATCTTATATGCTGCTTATTCTCAAGCGAATGCATTATTTTTTTATTTATTTTTTTAGATTTTTAGATATTTTAAAATATTTGATATTTTTATGTTATATTCAACATTCTCAGATAACAATTTTTTCTTCTGCAGTATAGCTCCTAAAGTAAATGTACGTTGTTTTAAATGAATTTTAGATCTTTATATTGGAAAACAAGCCAAAAGAAAAACAAATCAAAAATGTATTTTGTTGCATTACATGGGGCGAAGACTCTCACACATTTCTGTTCACTTCAATCCATAACTCACAAAAAACAAACTCTCTACTTTTAATAAAGCTGCCTATTGCCGATTTTCTTTATGATAAGAAACACACAGTGACACATACTGTATATTATGATTCAATACCATAACGTAATAATCTGTCTGCAGTGAGTGTGCGTGCGAGGGACGAGCGTGCCCACGACAGAGTGTGCATCAGCCGGGTGCAGCTTCAATCTCTCTTCACGTGACTCATAGAAGCACCGCTGACCACACAGAGAAATGCCAGTTTCTGAGTTTATACTCATTTACATGACCTGCTTCCTTATTATTTGAACTTTTATAAAGATGCATTAAAGATAAAACGTTGGGGTGTTTCCTTTAAAGACCCTCAACACGCAAGTTTTGCTTAAGCGGAACGGCAACTCCGGCTCCGCTTCATTTCACAGTGAGAGTGCTTCTGAAATTATTTATTTCGTATTTTTTTCTTATTTTTGATGATGATGATGATGATGATTATTATTATTATTTTTACTGTCTCTGGACGGTTAGAAACTTAGCGGTTACACCTCATGACATGTTATATTTTAAACCCCAGAAATAAATATCAATATGAAGTCAGTAATTGAAAACATTTTCAATATAAAAGAGGTGTATTCAAGTAATTATTTTGTGTGAATTGCATTTCTAATATATTTTTAAATAATTTAATAGACCGGGAGAAAAAAAATGGACTCAAAAACATCTAAACATCCTTAGAAGGGATTGAGACACAAAAATGCCTTTTTGTTTACATAGATATCTTACAAAATTTAGTGAGGTTTATGTTTAAAACAAGACAAAACTATTTGCCAATGTTTTTCCTTTCTAACCCCATTGGTAAATAGTTTTCTTCTTGCTTAAAAGGGTCATGACATGCCCTTTTTATTATTATTTTGATATGTCCTTGAGATTCACCTATAATATTAGTTAAGTTTTTTTTTTCACAAAAAAGAGTCATTTATCATGTCATGTAAAACATGATCATTTTCCACCCTCATTCTAACCCTCTGTCAGAAATGCTCAGTTTTGGTGCTGCTTCTCCTTTAAGACTTGACAGTACACGCCCACTGTTATGATTGGCTCTGTGCTCTTGACTGACCTGCGAACTCTACTTGCCATTTCACTGCTCACTGCTTCTGGGCGGGCTACGGAAGTGATAAGGTAAAATAGGCCTTGATGTGTTGTTGTGGAGGTGGTCAGATGCAAATTTCTACCACAATGTGACATCACAATGTGGAGGAAGTAGATAACGAGTAATTTGGCAGCTTGTTTTCAACAAATGCTCTTTTTGCAGTGAGGAGGATGCTTTGAGTCATGAAACTTACAGTATGTTTTGTAGTACAATGACCTCTTATACTGTATGTCAAAAGATCAAAGAAAATGTTATACTTCATGTCATGACCTCTTTTGAAGCATAAACCTCACTAAATATTGTTACATTTTTCTATAAACAAGTCTTAATATCTTCAGTAATTTTGCCTTTTAAGTTAATTTATCTTGTCTTAAAGATGTTTAGATTTTTACTGTAAAACATTTAAAAAAATACTAAGTAAAAAAAATATATATTATTGCGATGTAGTCAGCAAGGAAGCTCACTAGCTATTGAAACAGAGCTCTTGCCCACAACTCCAACTTCCTCATAGAGGAGATAGACTGAACTGAGGTCATTTTGTTGTGAGTATATTCATATGGCTCCAGGCCTCCACATTTGCATTGGCAGAGCTCTGAGGGGAATGAAAGGAAAGAGGAAGGTGAACTTGGCATCCTGTATCTCATACATGTGTGGCATACAACAGCTCCTTTCTGCTGGGTCAGCCTCTGCCTCAGCCGTTAAATAAACAACACACTGCCCCCCAGTCAAACGCCCCTCTAACAGCCACTCTAGACCACCATAATAGAGGTTCCCTCCCTGACAGCAACAGTGAACAGAGAGAGAGAGAGAAAAAAAAGAAGAAACAAGAAAGAGATGACTCTTGTTCTCTAGAGACATGGCTGAATCCCAGAGCTCTGACAGGTATGGCAGGGATATTTAGATGCACAGTTGTACAACAAAAGCAGAGGACAATATGAAGGTCACAGTAAAACGGAGGGTAAACGTCACATCATTTATGAGGAACGCTCGAGCATTGTATCGTGCCTGTAGCCATTTTGGTTGCTTCTGTGAACTTGTAATTAAGTCGGCTCTTTAAAAACTAAAATGAGCATAAATAATAGTAATTAGCAGAATCCATCAGGTATAGGAAACTATTGTAAAGAAAAAGTGGATGAAATGCACTTCTACTTTCAGAATGCTAAAATTCTTCAACTATTCTATGAGCCTGACTTCATTAAGAAAAAAATGTGACCTTGGCAACATTTTGGCAAAATAATAGTACGTGCCTCCTTTCAAATATCGCACAGTTCCAAAGTGAAATGTCCACCTCCCTACCCTAGACCTTAAACCTTAAAGGTGCACTCAGTAATTTTCTGGTTATGTCATCTAGGACTTGCAGTGACACCTAGTAGCATGGATGCAGCATCATTCAAAATCAATAGTTTTCAGTCACAAATGCCATTGTAGAAATTCATTATTCACAGCCAACCAT
Source organism: Myxocyprinus asiaticus (assembly GCF_019703515.2). Taxonomy (NCBI): domain Eukaryota; kingdom Metazoa; phylum Chordata; class Actinopteri; order Cypriniformes; family Catostomidae; genus Myxocyprinus; species Myxocyprinus asiaticus. The sequence continues at coordinate 44,088,089 of NC_059353.1, read as the reverse complement.
GATTAATTTAATCCAAGAGTGAAAGTGTCCAATAACAGGCTGGTTACTGAGATTGAGTGAGTAGTATTTGACTGGTCATGTGATTTCAACATGGCAGCCCCATTAAGGGACCCTCTCCATGTAGAATAAAGCAGCTATTAAAAGGTTACTGATATGACTGTAGTCTTCATTTTACACATGATTTTATATATATTTGTTTAAAAATTACAATTCATTTCTTTAGGAGTAAAACTTTTTTAATGAGGAAAACATTACTGAGTGCACCTTTAACCTAACCGATAATGTCATAAAAGCAAATGTGACATGAACAACACAATTGCTGAAGCAACCACATAACTTCGAGGTGCTTCTATGACACATTCAGCTCAAATGTTGACTCGCTAGTCAGGACTCGTAACCCCGGTCCTTTGCATCGTAAGTGTAACGTTTTATGAATTGAGCTGCTAGGCAATTTAATTGTATTCAAACAAGTTTAAATGTAGTTGGTTATTTAATACTAACTTTAAAGTGTATTGCCTTACTAGTAATGTGCTATAGTTAAAGTGTTTTAATGTCACAGGATAGCATTGTGTGAGGAACAGAGTAAAAAGTAAGGGTTTATGAACTGATAATCTACCGCTTTACTCGTGATTTGTGTGAAAGTTAATAAAAGTGACTGTTTTAGCGCCCCTAGTGTTCATTCAGGAAACTGCTGAATGTACAAAATGTACAACAATGTAAACGTAAGTAAAATGTAGGTATAGATATTCCACATAGAGATTTTATTTAGGGCTGTGAATTGATAGTTTTTTTTTTCGCACAGTTTTCTGTGATTTATCATAATTAGTCATGGTACAATAAAAACATTTTTTAAAATATAATAATAAATATACAGTATTTACTTTATACTTTGTCTCAAATAATTTGCAAGAAATTGGTTGGTCATCATTATTTTAATATGTACATGTATTCTCTGGCTGCCATTTAGTCTCTATATCGAGCACAAGCTGGGTCTCTCTCACGCGGTTTCGTTTTTGACATTGACTGGTTCAGATGACAGTGAGAGAGCGTTTTCGGGCGATGCGAAGAGATACGGCAGTTTGCGGGTAAAGATACAGCAGCTTGCCCAGACCTGGCTTATTGCTTGCAGGTGAAGTCTCCATTCTCCATAGAGTAAATCTGCTCCCGGGTTTATTATTCCCGGGACATGCGTCGTGCCTAATGAATAAGCACGCACTGCTCCACACAATCAGTTTCTGTGCTAGAATGTGCAGTTGAGTCGGGCGTGTACCTCCTGGAAATGTATATATGCCAATTTTAGCCACAGGGAGTGGGAAAGCTTCAGGACGTGCAAAAAACGGATACTGCATTAATTGCGTACATTTTTTTTAAAAACTATTAATCACAGAAATAAACGTGTTAAAACTCCCAGCCCTAATTTTAATATATGCATCCATGAACAGTACAAAAATCCCAGATCCACTGGGTAAGTGGTTAATGACAAGAACATTCTTTATGTTTTACACAAATGATCAAATACTGAAATAACTTTCATGGTACTCCTTGAGGCAAATTTATCCCCATGAGAAGGACTCTCATGTGTAATTTTAAGTCTTTAGCTCAAATGGGGGTAGCGGGGCTGACATTTGAAAAATTGAAAATTTGAGCACTAGTTGCTAGGCAACTACACATCCAATCCATCCCAAAATTACAAAGAATACAACTATCCACAGAACTATGCATGCAAGATTTCAGGAACTTACACCTGATGAGCGATACGCTGGATTCCGAATAACATATAAAACTTTCACTGTGAAGCTTTAAATCTAACACTGGAACTGTCAACAAGCTGCAGTGTGTTCAATACATTCATATAAAGCTCAGTGGGTAGCAGAACAGAGAGGAAGAAAGTTAACAAAGATAATGACTCCCAGGTGAGTACTGAGAGCGGAGCTTTAGTATCTTCTCACGATAATATTCATGTCAACCCACATAATAAGAAAGGTTCCTCTGCTTTTAAAGGAACAGTTCACACAAAAATTAAAACGTTGTCATTATTTATTCAACCCCATGTCATTTAAAACCAATGCACTTGACCTTGAACTTAGTTGTACTGTTTGCTGGAGGATTTTCAAGTGGCAGTTTACTTGATTGTGCTTCACATGTCATATAACGCCGTAATTTTGTCCAGACGTCTGAACTTCGGCACTACTGGGCGACTGAAGACAGTGCCACTGGGTATACTGTCATGCTACAATAATATTTAATAGCATTACTTTGTTGATAAATTGATAATAACTCTGGCTTTACCTGGTGTGACTGGGTGGAACTGCATTAGAATCTAATATGAATCTAAGGACTATTCATAACAGATGCATTTATGCAAATAAGTGAGACATTTCTTTTTTAACTTAATAATATGAGTAAATGGTTCATTAAAAGGGTCATTAAAGGAATAGTTCACCCAAAAATGAAAATTCTCTCATGATTTACTCACCTTTAAGCCATCACAGATGTGTATGTCTTTCCTTCTGCAGCAGAACCAAAATGAAGATTTTTATAAGCACATTTTAGCTCTGTATGTCCATATACATTGCAAGTGAATGGGTGCCATCAGGCTGCTGGCTATTTGATGATCCAAAAGTCATATAGGCAGCATAAAAGTAATCCACACGACTCCAGTTGATCAATTAATGTATTCTGATGCAAATCGATAGGTTTGTGTAAAAAAGAAATCGATAATTAAAACTTAATTAACTTTTAAAAAACGGTTCCTGCTAGCAGTGGACACATCACGGAGCTGTCGCGTAACATAAGCGTAATGCCACGTTCACGTGAGAAGTTGGAAGCATGCGCTTTGTTTACAACAGAGGAACGAATGTCACACGAGAGTTTGGTCATTTCAAACTGCTTTCCAGTGCTGATCTGAAGTAACGATTTAAAGTTAAAAATGTTTTAATTATCGATTTTCTTCTTCCACAGACTTATTGATTTGCTTCAGAAGACATTAACTGATCGAGATGTGGATTACTTTTATGCTGCCTAAATATGACTTTTGGACCGTCAAATAACCAGCAGCCTGATGGCACCCATTCACTTGCATTGTATGGACAAACAGAACTGAAATGTGCTTATAAAAATCTTCATTTCGGTTCTGCTGAAGAAGGAAAGACATACACATCTGTGATGGCTTAAAGGTGAGTAAATCATGAAAGAATTTTCACTTTTAAGTGAACTAATCCTTTAATTATTTTCAGGACAGTTTTCTCAATAAATTCCCATTTTTCAGAAATTCACAGTATTCACAATGGTGATTCTCAATAGATTCTCTTTATGGTTATTCTGTTTATTTTTAATTTTTTATTACTGTATTACTGTTCAAAAAGTTTTTTAAATACAATGTTTTTTTATTTGTTATTATTATTATTTAAATCAGCATTCTTTAAAGGAAATACAACAAAAATACTACCATGCTGTATAAATACTTTGCAATTTAAATAAAATTTCATAATTTTTTGCATTTCAGTAATAAGAATGTGGAAGGGGTTATGAAAAAAAATTCTAAATAAATAAATAAATAGATAAAAAATCTTAATTGTCAATGTATGTATTACTTTTTTTTTTTAGGTTGTTCTTCTTTAGATTCTTTAGGTTACTTTTTGTTTTGTGGCTTTCAGTTCATGTGTGTTAGGTTTAAGGCCTATCTATATGCTGATGTTGACAAAAAAGGCCATCTATATGCTAAAAGTTGATAAAACTTACTTTTAGCCAATACACACATTTACTATACAATTATTACCAAAACTATTGAATGACCAATAAAATACCCTCTAGATTAAGATTGTCCCTCCCCAACGCCAATACCTGCAACCAACTAGCAGTCAGAAAATCATGGCTCACAACTGTGATGTAAAAGGGATGAGCCTTTCAATACCTCCCATTCCAAGTGGCCTTTAAACCTATGTTTACAAAATTGTCACTCTGTTAATTACAACATTTGTGTTAATTGGGCCAATGCAAAAGTAAAAATGCAGAATGTATACTGTGGGAAACAGCATGTGCCATCATTCTCAAAAAGCACCTAAGCACATTAATATGGTGCCAGTTTAGACACCATATAGCCCAACCCCACCTGCTGTGTGTGATGTGTGCGTACACCAGGAAGAACAGACAGCTCTTTGAAATATACTGACAGTGTACGAGAGCCCAATAAAGACAGGCATAATGATCAAAACTCAATTGCCTTCAAAACCTGGAGAAGCATGTGAGAGGTTTTTCTTCTCTTCAAGTTGATCAGTACCTTTGAAGACTGAGGCTCTCTGACTCCTGTTGACAGGTCAGGCCTTTAACCAGACAAAGTCAGTCATCATCTACACATTCTTCACAAGACAAACCACTCTGCCTTACTGCCCATCACTGTGGGGATTCACATGGAAAATAAACGCCTTTCAACAAGAAAAATGACAGATTGATAAACCGAGAGGTTTCATCATCATGGGACATGAACATGCAGAAAGGTACAATTCCCAGACTAGCTAAAAAAGGATATTTATTGACAAAATATTTTATAAGTATGAAAATAGTATATATTGAGAATATATTGATATATTTAGAGTTTTAATGAGCTAGTAATCTGCTTCCCTTACGAAAAAGTCATGTAAAAAAGTAAATGTAGGCTACAATACTAGTTAAACCATCATCATAAAATCATGAAGATACATTTAACATACACTATTTTTTATTAACTTTTATTAATTTCAGCCAAATATTAGCAAACTTTGATAGCAAAGTACCAAAATATTAGCACTATAAATTACCTTGGCATTGACAAATTGACAATCGTGAGTCACCAAGAGCCATTCAACCAGCATGGTTGAGTACGGTTAGCTAACCATGTAGAGAATTCTGGGACGAGAACTGTTTATAATTGTGCCATGCCGAACTGTGCTCAAGTGGAAATGCTACTGTAACCGTTCCATACCGTGCTCAGAATCATTTGGCCCAATGGTGGAAAAGCGGTATTTAGTTACCACTTAAATACAGTGTTCCCACACCTTTTCCAGTCATTCATGATTTGCGCTGAGTTGCCCCAATCAGCGGGAGAGCGATAAGAAGGAGCCGGAGAAGCGAGAGAGAGAGAGAGAGAGAGAGAGAGAGAGAGAGAGAGAGAGAAAGAGAGAGAGAGATAGAGAGAGAGAGAAAGACACAGCCACTGCGTGTGTGCGTCAATGTTTGTTTTGGTTGTGCTGAAAAGCAGTTTTATGTTATGTTTGTGTTATTAAAGTCTTTTTGGTTGATAACCTGGTTCCCGATTCCTCCTTTCCGATGAACAAAAGGCTTGTTTGCCACAGTGTTTAATCAAGTTAACCTACTGTGGTCTGTACATTCAGTGAACTTACTCTTTTGTGTAGAGATAGCAAATAGACTTTAGTAGTTCTCACTTAATTTTACCTGCTAACTTAATAATATCTAAATACTTAATTTTATAATTTAATACAATTAAAAATATTAAAATAAATAGTATAATAATTATATTATTATTATAATAATCAAAATATTATAATAATTATAATAATAAATAAAAAAGTTATAAGAATTTTACTTACTAATAGTACAGGGTGTACACAGCACTGCAAGAAATGGTAACCTCAATAATTACCCTAAACAGCTTTTTCTACCTGTTTTAACCTTAAAATGAGTTTTGTTGGTGTAACTTAATGTATTCAGGTTGATTCAGTAATGTTAAATCATTTTTGCCAGATTGGGGTAAATTATTGAACAAAGACTGACAGCATTTTGTGTGTGTGTGTGTGTGTGTGTGTGATGTCAAATTTTTTTTATAATACATAGTTTTGATAGATTAGATCGTGATCAAACAACCATTATGTCTTAAAATGGAACTTGGATGTAATGCAGTGAATATTATTTCTGACAAAAACAACGTTAAAAAAAAAAAAAAAAGGGCGCTGTCTTCACTCTGTGGTTCACCAAAGTCCCTCTCTCAACAACTTTGGATTAAAGCAGATTGCCGACATTGATATGCTGTCAGACAGCACTTCTTTCACCTATCACCCGCAGTGTATGTTATAGGGGCAGGCGAGCTATAAAGCCTTTTGTCTTTCAGAGAGGAAGCTAACAGCACTTCACTATCACAAGGAATTGGGCTTTTCTCGCACATATCATGCTGCTGAGACAGGCTCGCTGTGTCTGAACTCGATATGTAAGACATATGCTGCCAGTTTCCTCTTCTGGCTCTCCACGTTCTCTGTCAGCTATCACAGGCACATCACTGCAACTATTTCTGCATGCCATCTGCCAATTTGTTAGCCATTCCCAGAGAGATTCTGACAATATGATCTCTTTCCTTTCCAAGCCGAGTTGGTTCCATATTCCCCTGTTGTTTTTAATTAAGCACACATGACGCTTCTAAAGAGAAGGACTGAAAGGCTTCGCAATGCTATTTGGCCACTCAGACTAAGTGTGTTCTTGTGCTAAAAAAGGCCATGTCCACACTAATATGTTTTCGTTTTGATGAAAACTCCTTTTTCAATTTCCTAACGTTGTTGTTTTCCAAAGTATGTAGTAATGGAGAGTGTTTTCGAAACGTTCTGTTTTCTGTGGAGGAAAACGCAGTTCTAGTGTGGATGAGAGGTGTAAACGTAGCTAATTTAACGCGTTTTGAAATGAAACATATAAGTGTGGACATGGCTTAAAGCTAAACACAGCACAACAAATAGAGCCGAATGCAGGATGAGGAAAACATTGTTCTAGTGCGGATGAGAGGCGTAAATGTATAGCGAAATAATGCTTTTTTAAAAGAAAACATATAAGTGTGGATATGGCCTAGAGCTAGACGTGGCATAATGAATAGAGCAGAACGCACATGTCTCTAAATGTTTTTTTGTTGTTGTTTTTTTACTTGACATGGCATAAAATAATAATAATAATAATAATAAAAATAATAATTTTTGCATGTTTACATTAAAAAAAAAACTAAAAAACAATGGAAAAAACGAATGCAAAAATGAATTTAGGGTGAATTGTCATGAATGCATGATTGTGATACGGACATCAATGATACCCCAAATTTTGTTGAGTAGAGGTGTTTTTTACTTTTCTAAGCAATTGGATTTATGATTATCTCCTTGGGGATGATAAAAAAAATGGGTGGAAAAATCTCATAGACTTACATTGAAGGTTGGGCCACAGCCATATCTTAATCTGAGAAAATATCATAAAAACTTGGGTGTGGGCTCGTCTGACTTGAGCCAGTAAGCAACATACTTGAAAGCAACCACAACTGCCTAGCAACCATCCAGAACACCTTAGTAACCGCATAACTATTCCTAGCAATCACACAGAACCCACTAGCAACCGCATAGCAATGTACTATAAACCACTCAGAACACTTTAGCAACCACCCGCAACACCTTAGCATTGTGGCAAGTTGTACCTGGACAAATATCACTCACATTTTCTTTATAAAATACAAAAATCTAGTTTATTTTACCATTCTCCTGCTTCAGGAGATGCTGCTTAGTTAATGTCAGAGATAATATTTTTCAAGTATAAAGATAAAAGAGCAGGAAGACACAGTCAGTCATGATAGGTGCTAGTGTGAGTGTGTGTGTGTGTGTGTGTGTGTGTGTGTGTGTGACAGAGAGGTAGTGATGTAAGAAAATGCAAACAGCACTCAGGAGGCACCTGTCCAAAACTTCAACATTGACATGATGAATTATTCCACTGAGAAGTTCACAGTGATCTAATCAGTGCTGTGGACAGTTTCTTAAGTCAGTTTGCTTATTTTCTGAAAGTTCGGGGGATGCTGGGACTCTAAGCCCAACTTTACAGCATGACTCACTTCATGGGCATTTAGGGATTCAATTACGGGGGCTCTCTGCAGTTTGGATCAAATGTAAAATACTTGTGATTTAAAGAAAATGCTCACCAAAAAAACAACTTTTGAGTACTGATTAATATGTTCTAACTACATATTTCAGGTAAAGGGATAGCTGTTCACCCAAAAATGAAAATTCTGTCAATTACTTACTCTCATGTCATCCCAGATTGATCCAACTGTGAATTTGGTGAGAGATGTCGAAAGTTATACTGCTGAAATTGGTCTGTGCTTACCGAAATTGGAACCACTGCACCCAGTTGCCAAAGCTTAGTGTAGACATGTTGCTTCCAAATGTTCTGATAACCTAAAATCGACCGCAGTTTTGCTGAGTAACTGAAACGTACCATCTCCCATCAGACTTTTTTCATCAATTCAGATGTTCCTATGGTGCTGTTGTTCTGTGCTCTTAAGACTACAATTGATTGCCAGTTGGGATTCCTGTCTTTAATGTGTTATTGCGCCTTGTTCTTGAATGATCAACTTGTTAAACTTCAAATACTGTATATAAAGTGTTTATTCAATCGATTTTACAATGAAGGATTGTACCATTTTGCACTGTCAGAGTGTTTACAAAATTGTACAGTGTTTTAATATCTCTGCTGGACCTGTTCTGTTACCACTGTTTTTTTTTTATTCCCTGCTCTCCCTGCTCCATCCATGCATGGCTGCATGGATGGGCGGGGAGTTTGCCCAGAGCAGAACCATACCGCAAACACCAGCTGATGCTCAAATTGTGTACACTCAATAAAGTATTCATTCAGTACTCAAGTTAGTATTAATTTGATGGAAGTGGTCCTGACTGAACTTAGCTCTGTTGGTCCTTACAATGCAAGTGAATGGTGATCAGACATTTGTAGCTCCAAAAATAACATAAAAGAAACATTAAAGTGATCCATATGACTCTAGTGCTTAAATCTATATCGTCAGAAGTGATATGATTGGTTTGGGTGAGAAACAGATCAAAATTTAAGCCCTTTTTTAGCCTAAATCTCAACTTTCACTTTTACATCTAAAAGTCACATGTGGTGCCTGTTTAGTTTCATGTTCACATCTGAAAGTAAAGTTAAAGTGGAGATTTAGAGTAAAAAAGGACTTAAAAAGGACTTGTTCTGTTTCGTACCCACACCTATCAGATCGCTTCTGAAGATAAGGATTTAAACACTGGAGTCTTATGGATAACTTTTATGCTGTCTTTATGTGAAATATCCCTTTAACATACTGTACATGCCATATTCTGTATAGCGAAAACACCATAATTTACATAACTGTATATATTTCTGGAGTATAAACAACACTTATCACTATAATGCCTCCTTCAGTCAAAACACAGTTACTTACAACTGAACACCAACAATACTAAATACAGTATAGCTAAAACCCCCAAGTAATTCTAAACAACATCTTATTACACATCCCAGAAGTCTCAATAAATGTGTAAGTTCAGTACGTGAGGGTGACAGGAAGGACACATGAACATAGATCTAGTCGTTCTCTCCACACACTTCTGTCAGCAAACAGGTTTAAATAGAAATTGACTGTTTATGGAGGGCTCTAGCTTAATGAATTATAGAAGCATAGCACTATTCTACTCTTCCCTTTGAATAAACACACTTAAAGAAATGCACAGTCCAAAAAATTAAATCAACTGCAAACTAACACCCAGCTGTCAAGACATGGAAAACATGAAAAGTCATGACAGCAGACAGGGAATAAAAGTCCACAAAATCCCATGAGAATGACCAAAATATCTATTTGGGGATTCTAGTGGACTCAGGGTGCTCAGAGTGACCTGGGACAGAATACTCCAACCAAGAATCACTCAACCTAAAAATGGCTTACTTGTAGATGTCGCTGCATATTAAGCTTGAGTAGAAGAAATTATATTAATACTTTAACCCCAATATGAATGAAAATAAAATCCATTATAAGCACCATTATCAGATAATCAAGAGTAAAATCTATGGGACAATTATCCTACACCATCTGTTGGTCTGAAAGGGACCTGGTGCATAAGACTTGACTCTTACAACTCTACAATGGCCTATCAATTTACAGCCAATGAGCAAGAACAATGGCCACCCAGCTCATCAGAGATAAATCTTCCACACGTGAGGCAGATGGTTTTCCATTTATAATACAGAATTAGAGACTCATCTGGAATACAGCATTTTGTTGTCTGCAGAACAAATGATCTCAGACAATCCAGGCTTTGTTATTCAGCATGTTTTAATGAGTTTGGGTCACAGCCTGCATCATTATTAAAGTGCAGCCGCTGCATCTGTAAGGCTATGCTAAGTTGACTCACAGGGACCAAACACATGCTAGAAATAGAGTGATGTTTGTTCTATGAAAAACACATGTGTTTGTATCACAGTGCACACATCCTTGTTAGAAGATTTTCTAAATGCACTTTACATTAACTTCAAGTCTAACTGGCAAATGTTCATCATTTATTTGCACCTCTTTTAAACAGCATTATTTTTATTAATGAAAACTACAATGAAAACTAAATGAAAACATTTTAATTCACTGAACATGGTATTGAAAAAACTGACACTAAAATAGATTTTCATGATTCCAAGACTAAAGTTTTGTCCCAATCACACACTTCTGCATTTTGCGGTGCGAGAAGTGTGTTCACACTGAAAATGCAACGTAAAGTACCTGGATAATGTACTTCTACATCTGATTAATGAAGTGTGGAATGGACACTTCATTCACTCAGTGGTCGCAGCTTCTTCTATGTAGTGGAAGAGGCTGAGTTACCTGCCTGCGATGCTGGCCTGACTTGACAATAGTAATTAATTGTGTATGTGGCAACTAGCGAAACTTCTGTGAAGGCGGCACTTTACAAATGTGAGTTGAATGCTTAACATTCTTCTCATGCTGTGTGAATGTGCACGTTATCTGAGATATAAGTGTTGGACTGAGGTTGGCTAACGTGCTAAATCTACTAGCAACACATCATGTACATTTGAAACATCGCTTCCGTCAGCTAAAAATTTTGTTAAAACATTTTAGTGTTTCATTTGAGATGATACTACCTTTTAAAAATTCATACTAGATGGCCGAGTGCATAGTTTTTAGTGTAAGTGCACAGTGTACGGTGCATCATTTAGGACACAGCAACTTAAATAGAATAAAAATTACAACATCTTTAAATTATAATATAACGCATTAAAATAGGCAGTTAAAATTTTATTAAAAACTAACCCTAGTTTGCTAGCAATTAGCTAGAAGGCTAATTTGCCATGGGTTCCAGTAATGATTTATGAGTAAAATAAGGACTGTGGATAACATTACTTGAAGAGACTTTCACATTTTGTTTTACAACATTAATTACACACATAATGCTGTACTGTAATGTGAATTTTGAAGTAGCTGTGTTTATTTTTTTATAAAAAGTTGCTAAATAAGGACTACAACCACAGGCGCCGATCCCATGCACCCACGGAAAAGCACGAGATATTCCCCATTAATTTTCTCCACAGGTGTATATATATATAAACTGAGTGGCTTGAAAATTCACATTTGAGATGAATTTATATTCCTTAACAAAACATGAAAGTAATGTTAGCAGACCTTATTTTACTTGATAGACATTTTTCTAAAAACCCAAAGGAAATTCTCAAAGGGAACCCACGGCTTGAAAATGCTACTTGTCTTCTGAGTTTTAGGACTACAACTGAATAGCTCTATGGAAAATAAAATACAACCAAAAACTACACCAAATATTCTAAACTATATTCACCCTGCTTTTAAATGAATGGAAGACATGGGAGAATTCTCCATTCTGTCAAGAATTCAGTGTCCTTAGCAGCCTCAGGTGTGTGTGTATTTGAAGAATTGCATACTGTTCTTGCAACCACTGTGAAAAGTTTACTGTGAGAGAATTATTAGATCCCAGGGCTCTCAAGAACACGAGAATGCTAACAGTGTGCATGGGCCAAATGTAAATACAGTCACTAATTCAGGGCCCAGAATCCTCGACGGTATACACAGTTTACTGCTATAGTTGACTGTTCTGCGATGCTTCAGCTCTGCTCTGTCTGCAGTAAGGAAGAAAAAGTGCTGAAAAATGCATCAAACGCCAAGGACTATGCAGACACTGTAGGAGGTGGATCCAATGAATGACAAACAAAAGATAGCAATCAATAACATTGTGACAAAAGATACTCTTAATGAGCACTGCAACAAACAGGATAAGCGTAAAAATACAGCGAAAGATGACCCTTTGAGCTAAAACCCTCTTTAGCATGACCTTCTTTTTTCAGCTGATATTCTAGGGAATAAGGGGATGAGATATTGCTAAGTGATATAGACTTGGTGCAGTTTTTTTTGCACATGCACTAGTAATTAAGTTTTACCTGTTTTATGTTGGGGGGGGGGGGGGGCACCATGACAACCTGACAACCTGACAGATATCACTGAAATAGTCGCCACTGTCTCTGTACCAACACCTACACTGTAAGCCTGGACAAGTTCATTTAAATTAAACATTTTATGGAAACCCAAACACCAAAAGTTAATTTTCCAAGGTACAGAATTTATGTTGACTCAACTTAACTTGTGTTATCTTTCTGCTTTGACTCAAGTTACATTGATATGAAAATATTATTTCTTCAACTTAAGAAGTCTTGTTGAGACAACAGATCAAACAATTGACAAAACCATTTGATTTAAGTAATGTGGACTATACCTGTTTTGTTCAAATAACTAAATATAATTATTTAATTAATTAAACTTGTTTTTAGTACTGTTTGCTTAATCTGTATACTTTGTGTGAAGTACAGTACAACCTTTGCCACCAAATGCATGAGCAAATTTTCATGCATTAAATTTAAAAGTCCAGTAGAATGACTGAAATCATGAAAATCATATGTTGGGTAATATGATGGGATGTTTGTTTATTGTACTCAATTTATTTGGGTTAAAACAACAAAGGGATAACAGTTTAGTGAGCCCCTTGCTGTCTACACCCAACATAGGTAGCATCCTAACTGAAATGAAACCTCATAAGTGGCCGATTTCGACCACATCCACACAATGGAGCTGTGTTTTCTTCCACTGTAAACTGCTTTTGTCCACTTTCGTAAATGCTCTCTAGTAACGCATACTTTTAGGAAATGGAAAACTGACGTTGGCCTTATAATGCTCTACATACTGTAGATAAAGCCTTTCTCCTTTCACAGTTGATTTCAATAGAGTCTACCGTTACAATGTTGCTAAGCTAACCATGCAGTACTCTAACAAGCGTAAAACTACATACCACACACATATTGTTTAAACTAGGCAATTTTTTTATTAGATTTGACTATTTTAATTGATACTTTTTGGTATTGAATAAACTATATGTAAATTAATAATCAACATTTCTCACTTTATTCACCATCTTAGACTTTTTTCCACTGAGCTCATCACAATGCATGTTGCATATATGAAACTGCCATAACGTCACACCAAAGGCATCCGCACTTCCAGGTTACTTTGAGCAGCAGTTTTCTGTGGGGGATATGGGCGATGCTGCGGTTTTAATAACCTGCATTATAGCATTATACAGGTGCATCTCAATAAATTAGAATGTCGTGGAAAAGTTCATTTATTTCAGTAATTCAACTCAAATTGTGAAACTCGTGTATTAAATAAATTCAGTGCACACAGATTGAAGTAGTTTAAGTCTTTGGTTCTTTTAATTGTGATGATTTTGGCTCACATTTAACAAAAACCCACCAATTCACTATCTCAAATAATTAGAATATGGTGACATGCCAATCAGCTAATCAACTCAAAACACCTGCAAAGGTTTCCTGAGACTTCAAAATGGTCTCTCAGTTTGGTTCACTAGGCTACACAATCATGGGGAAGACTGCTGATCTAACAGATGTCCAGAAGACAATCATTGACACCCTTCACAAGGAGGGTAAGCCACAAACATTCATTGCCAGAGAAGCTGGCTGTTCACAGAGTGCTGTATCCAAGCATGTTAACAGAAAGTTGAGTGGAAGGAAAAAGTGTGGAAGAAAAAGATGCACAACCAACCGAGAGAACCGCAGCCTTATGAGGATTGACAAGCAAAATCGATTCAAGAATTTGGGTGAACTTCACAAGGAATGGACTGAGGCTGGGGTCAAGGCATTAAGAGCCACCACACACAGACGTGTCAAGGAATTTGACTACAGTTGTTGTATTCCTCTTGTTAAGCCACTCCTGAACCACAGACAACGTCAGAGGTGTCTTACCTGGGCTAAGGAGAAGAAGAACTGGACTGTTGCCCAGTGGTCCAAAGTCCTCTTTTCAGATGAGAGCAAGTTTTGTATTTCATTTGGAAACCAAGGTCCTAGAGTCTGGAGGAAGGGTGGAGAAGCTCATAGCCCAAGTTGCTTGAAGTCCAGTGTTAAGTTTCCACAGTCTGTGATGATTTGGGGTGCAATGTAATCTGCTGGTGTTGGTGCATTGTGTTTTTTGAAAACCAAAGTCACTGCACCCGTTTACCAAGAAATTTTGGAGCACTTCATGCTTCCTTCTGCTGACCAGTTTTTTAAAGATGCTGATTTCATTTTCCAGCAGGATTTGGCACCTGCCCACACTGCCAAAAGCACCAAAAGTTGGTTAAATGACCATGGTGTTGGTGTGCTTGACTGGCCAGCAAACTCACCAGACCTGAACCCCATAGAGAATCTATGGGGTATTGTCAAGAGGAAAATGAGAATCAAGAGACCAAAAAATGCAGATGAGCTGAAGGCCACTGTCAAAGAAACTTGGGCTTCCATACCACCTCAGCAGTGCCACAAACTGATCACCTCCATGCCACGCCAAATTGAGGCAGTAACTAAAGCAAAAGGAGCCCCTACCAAGTATTGAGTACATATACAGTAAATGAACATACATTCCAGAAGGCCAACAATTCACTAAAAATGTTTTTTTTATTGGTCTTATGATGTATTCTAATTTTTTGAGATAGTGAATTGGTGGGTTTTTGTTAACTGTGAGCCAAAATCATCACAATTAAAAGAACCAAAGACTTAAACTACTTCAGTCTGTGTGCATTGAATTTATTTAATACACAAGTTTCACAACTTGAGTTGAATTACTGAAATAAATGAACTTTTCCACGACATTCTAATTTATTGAGATGCACCTGTACAACAGTTAATTCCAGTCCTCATATCTGATTGGACAAGCAACATTCCAAGAGTGCTAATACACACCATCAGCACTGGGACGCTTTACTGTTTGTATCACTCCACTTCTGTTTGTGACATTCCAAAAGTGTAAGAGCAGCTAGATATGTGAATTTTCATTCATCCCTGTGACATTAAAGATTTAAACCAGCAGGTGAAGACAAAAGACCATATTGTGTGTGCTATGAGCGAGTTTAATTGATGCTGACAAACTGTGTGTTGTCAGTCAGTCTGCGAATTTCTTTGAAGTCATCCGGAATTGTCTATCACTCCATGATTGCTTGGATTACTACTACACTATAGCAGAGAAATAGATTTAAACTGACAGCTTCAGCATTACTGCCGATCACAGCTGAGAGTCGGGACAGATAGATTAATCAAACACGCTCAAGACGTCTATACAAGTTTCCGAGAGGAGTGGCAGTGGAGAGAACATTTTGTGTCGCCGACATCAAAACACATGAATGTGAGTGAAATACTCATAGGATAATTCAGATAGTACATATGGCAGCATCACTCCACAATAAGAGTGAATTACTATCACACTACAGCTGAGGAATAGAGTTAAACTAACAGCTGCAGCATGTCATCAATGAAACAGATGCAGGTAAACACACTCAGTCACTCTCTCTCTCTCTCTCTCTCTCTCTTTCTCTCACACACACACACATCCTTGTTTCTCCAATAACTTGTTATAAACAGCTCAAACTGTTGTTACTAGTTCTAAAGAGTGGTTTTCGGATTAGTAGAGGCTTGGGGCATCTTTCAAACTAGCAATGGCAGATCCTGAATCCTGTTAAATAAATGCAATATCACACTCGCTGTCGTGCTGTATTGTCCATCTATCAACACTGCTGTGAGTACCCGCGGTACTTTGCCACAAACATGCTGATAGCTGGACATACAGCATGACTGCGAGTGTGCTATCACTTTAATAATGTCTGTTTATATGAATAAAAGTTATTATAAAGGTGTCATGATACCTAAGCAGTAAGGAGGACCCAAGCACAGGAATGAGTGAAAATAAAATACTTTTATTAAACAACAGAAACAAACAGGCGACACAAAACTCTCACGAGGAAGAGGAAACAAACAAAATATAAACCTGAATAATATACAATAACTAGGAACAATAACTAGGACCGACCAGAAATAGGACTGCAACTAGAACAGCCGAACATGCTGACAAATCTCACAAAACGATTCAACAAACACAAGAGGAAAGAGGGCACGATATATAGAACCAAACACATGAGGAACAGGTGCAGACAATCAATATGATGAGGACCAAACAAAGAGGCGTGGCAGGAGGAATAAAGCAGGCAGGTTTAGGTGAGCGCATGGCAGACAGAAAACAAAACAGAGACATGTGCTCAAACACAAGACAGACACAAACACATTAACAGACAACAAAAAGGACAGGGCTGTCAGACTGAGGTCGTGACAAAAGGGATATTTATGGTTTGTAGTGAAGAAATATATCGTCGCTGTCCGATGAAAAACACGTATCTCCACTCTTGGCAATTTTTACTTTTTACCATAGATGGAATGCGCCAAATGACCTCTTCCTACTGTTTGAATTGTGTAACGAAATGACCAATGAAAAGACGTTTAATCAAGCTGTCTGTTTTACAATTAACTTGTAAGATTGTTTATGAGAAAAAGAGTTTTTTCATGCTCTTGAAAAAAAAATTCTTTTTTTGGAGATGTTTTTATGGAAGTGTTTTTCATAAGACAGCGACAATATGAAGGTTCTTTTTGGATAATCTATGAAACCAGTTTTAATTTGGTTCAATATGCCTGTATGATAACAGTATGTCCGACATTTAAAAGGTTGATGAATACACATCCACACACGTTTAGCACACTTCTAAAGCCTGAGAAATGTGGCATATAAAAATTTTAAGTGCCATCAGACTTGCAATATGTGTCTTTACTGCTTAAATTAGTCCACATACAGAAAATCATAACATATAACTTCAATATTATCATACAGCTTAAAGACAACTGGTTTCGATTGAACAAGTTACTGCTTTTAAAATAAATGCAAAGATAGAATTTTGTATTAAGTTTCTTTTTTTGCATATCCTTTTACAAACGATATGTGCTGCAGTAGTGGAGGCTCGTCCTGTTAGATCTTACATAATGATATAAGATCATTGTTAGATCATATTTGGCCACAAATCTGTCACAATGATTGCACTTTTGAAATTAAAAACAGTTTTTGTTTGTACAATTCCTTAGTGAAAAGTTAAAATCTACCAACAGCAGCAAGAAGGTAGGTCCCATTAGAGCAGATGCGATAACAATGCTGATATTCCTTGACTTATCATACTTTACATCAAATCCTGAGTTTGTCCTGATCCACTGATTTTGATGGAAATCAGTGGATAATCTACTATAATCTTTTACAATCTAAAACACTTTTTTTTTTTGGGACATTTTCAGCTCAATTTGATCAAAGCACCCATTAAAGCTGTTTTTTCTGGGGTGCCTAAAGAACCCGGAACCTGTTTGTTTGCATCTATTGCCTTCTACGTGAAGAATACATGCAATGCTGCTTGACAATTTGGCCAAAAAAAGGTTTCTTAAAAGGCAACATAATTATGCTGCCCACCTTTTGGAACAGATTTGATGTCAAAAGCATGTATATTTTGCCTACAAAGGCAGCTTACTAGGTTTTGCAAAACTGTGGGCGGGGTTTTGGTTGTAAATAAAAAAAAAACTGGCAGAAGTAAATCGCATACAGCATCTTTAGCGCCTACTGTGGTTGGTATCCCTTTTCAATCATATCCGTTTAATATTAGTTTTGAGTTTAAATGTACCTGTTGGCAACTGAACAAGACAGGTACAGCTCATCTGTGTAGCTTCAGCGACCATTAGAGCCTTCAAGTTTGTCTTTGATTACATTCTTTTGTTGAAGAATAGCAATTCTGTCTAACAAGTTTAAACTACAGCCACTCACGGTTTCTCTGTTGTCAACACTTGGTTATTGACTGCTTCAGGCTCCAAGAAGTTGAGCTGGGCTTTATATCAAGGCTTTGAATAAATGCAGTGATCAAAGCCAGGGAGTAATATTCAAACCAGATGCTGGTGGAATAGAAATGCAGCCTTATAACAGGTGCAAATTAGACTCATAAAACTTTACATGCAGGGAATTCCTGTTCAATATGCAGTTTCCGGTTGGAGACATGGCAGTACCTCTACATATTAACTTTATATAGATTGTCTCTTTATAGTATTGATTTCCTTCTGGGATCATGCAATTCATATTTGTCCTCTGTAGAGCACATTTGTTTTTACTGAATGTCTTTGAGACCACATATGCCACAGTTTTGTCCTAGTGCAGCTTAAATGAATAGTTCACCCAAAAATAAAAATTATGTCATAATTTACTCAACCTCATTCATTCTTAATCCATATGACTTTCTTTCTTTCTTTCTTTCTTTTTTCTTTCTTATGCAGCACACAAAAGGGAATGTTTTAATGAAGATAGCCCTCCATCTTTTAAATACAATGGCAGTGAATATTGCATCACTTTAAGGGGCCGTTTAAACGACAACGTTTTCAACTAAAAATGGAAAACTTTGTATGCATTTGGGCTGTTCGTTTACACGACAACGGAGTTTTGGGGCCTGAAACGCAAACTTTTGAAAACGTGTTTCAAAGTGCAAGTTTTTTAAAACATTGCTGTTATCATCGCCGTGTAAACATACAAAAACGAATTTGTGAAAACGATGACATCGTGCGCACGCGTATTATGTATTCAGTCAATAGGCATGCGTGTGAGCACTTCAAAATAACGCGCGAGACTTTCAAAACTACAATGGCTGACTACAGGACTGTGTTTGTGCTGCTCAAGATTTTGAATTTATTGACGCTTCTCCAGCAAAGTGTAGATCTTCATTGTTTGTATTCGCCGCTCTGTGGAAGAATGCTTATGTGCGCAGGCGCGTAGTGTTTCTTTGCAAAGTGACATCAGCAACTACTAGCTGGCATGCATAATAAAGCGTTTTTAGTCGTTTTCGCGGATCCGTGTGAACGGGGATCGTTTTGACAACGTTGTCGTCGGTACGCGAAACTTTTCAAAAACGCAAAGGAAAAACGTTTCCATTTTTAGTACATCGTTGGCGTGTAAACGTACCCTAAGGCTTAAAAAAATTTATCAAAAGTATCAAAAATTACCCCATGCATTTTGTTTGTCATATTTCAAGTCTTCTAAATTAATAAGCCATAAATTATTAAACAAGTAAAAACCATATAGAATCTCAATACCAAATGCTTTTTGAAGCTACACTGCCAGAGAGAGGCACAAATCTTTCTTGAGTACAGCACGTTCACAGGCAAACATGCTGATTCAACCCTCAGAGAAAGTGCATCCCTATCACTATGTTTATTTTTTAATAACTTCTAGTTTAGATCATTCCTGGAGCTGAGGAATCTGTTGAAAAGAGGAGCAGAGCAAAATTCAGAGATGCCCTGCTTGCTGATGTACAGCAATACCATGCAAGATTCTGAACTTCTGCATCTGTGATATGGACTGGAGAGCAATATGTTAGGGAATGTAAAATCCATTTAAATGATAGTACAGACTGATCACTGGTCACATGCTATTCTACTTTTCATGATTAAAAAGCATGTATGCATTCTGTATTTAAAGCAATGTCCCTTTGTTTGTTTTTTTAGACTGGTTCACAAATTAGTCTAAATTAATAATTAGCCAATCAGTCTGACTCAAAATTATTTTTAAAAAATACATTTCTATTATAATACAGTTCCAGTGATGTGGGATTACTGGATAAATTATGTAAACTCAAAAAATATTTTAAAAATGTACGCATTTCAATTTCATAACAAAATTCCATCAAATTGACTAAATTTAATTAAAAAAAAAACTCAAAATATTTAGTTGTTTTTATTTTATTACTCATTTTAATATTATGGAATTATGTTATGAACATAAAGTTGAAATGCGTAAATCTTAAAATAGTTTTTTTGAGTGTAAATTCATTGGCCAAAAGTGTGGAAATTCTAAATATGAAAATACCGCTCAAACATTAATAAATAAATAGATAAAACACTGTAAAATGTGAGGATCAGAGGATTCAGAGGATCCTGATGGGACTAACATGGCTTCTCCATGTTTGGCTAGAGAAAGACCAATAGAATCAATACCTCAGCATTTTCATGACTTTGTAAAATGAAGTGCCAGGGCTCTAGCATTTCTATTCTTAGGCTACTGGTGGGACTGCTTTTGTAATTAGCCATACCTGAGTCCTTGATGGGTGGATAGTCAGGGTGAAACCTCATCAGCTAAAGGACGATACCCCCACCCACCCCAGCCCACCTCACCCTGTCGATATTATGCATCTTCTCTGTTCAAAAATCATGCCTCTGTGGGGCCGTTCAGACTGAACACACTCTTGCACTAAAAAAATGGAACAATAGTGCAATGAAACGAACAGAATGCAGGTGACTTGAAGCAAATTTTTAAAAGTTTAAGTTCTTTTAAGTTGACACAGAGCCTTAAAAATGTGGCACTCCAGCAGAAACAGTCAAATACATCCTCTAAAATTGTAATCAGATTACACTTCTCATTACTTCATGGGAAAAGTTATCACATTACTAATTACTTTACTTGTAAGTTGCTTTCTAAAACAATGTTTTTCCGCTCAACAAATTCAAAATAATCAGACTGATCTCACAGTGAAATCTGAAATAGTAGGTTGACTTTTCTTTATCTTAAATAGGTCACTGCTTACTGAAATTCGAAACACTGCCCCCAGTGGCCAAAGCAGTAAGTTTTGTTGGGCATGTGTGAGCTCCATTTTCTGGATGAAATGTCCACGGAGGGGTGCCAAAAGCGAGATGTGAAGCGAGTTGTTTTCAGCTATGTAGGCTGTAATACAGTGAAGAGGAAAGCATATTTTATAAACTGAACATCCCAACCCAAACCTAGACATTGAAGTTAAAATGTAATGTTAGAGGGGAAAATGCAACCTCCAAATCGTGCTCATCACTGATTACTTCCTGGTTTCAATGTGGGATCCAAATTCGGGTCTCCCATGCTGTTGACATAACATGCTTCTGGTCCTGCCACAAGGTAAGGAAAACATGCTTGAGCCGATGCAAAAATGTCTTATGGGAGATGGTGCTTGTCAGTGAGTCAGCATAATAGCATAACACATGACTTCCCGTGTGATCATATTGAATTAATGTCTGTATTTCCTACTTGTTTTTTGTCTTACTCAAGTCATACACTACACCAGTGTTTCCCAACCTTTTTTCTGCCACAGCACACTTTTTACGACTTAAAAATTCTACGGCACACCACTATCCCTCATAGGCTAACCATCGTCAATATTTTTCCTTTTCAAGAACTTGTCCATGTTTTCTGTCCATTTTAGTAGTGTGTTACTTGTAATGTTTGAAATTCGGCTATGCAAAAAAAACAAAAAAACAAGTCACATAGGTAGGCTACACTGTGTGAGGTCACAGGTGGCAAGGGCGCTAAATGGGTAATGAAAAAAAAATTTGCTTCTTTTCTAATTTGTATATTTGTCCTTGCAATGCCACAACAAATTACAGGGATGCAAACTCATGAGGGGCGAAAAAGGTAAGACAATCACTGGTCCACGAAAAAAATTTCTGGGGATATTTCTTTAAAGAATAAGTTAAAAGCACCAGTTCCAGCTATTTTAGTGATTCAAGTTTATTCAAGTTTACAATTGTGCAGAATTAGCTGCAAAATAAAGAGTATTTTGGTGAGGCTTGCTTCTGTTTCACAGATTTGTTCAATTTTATTTACTGATTTGTTCAGTGACCCCTTCTGGAAATGTCACTAGGTGGCAACAAATGAGCGTCTTATGTGCTATGAGTGAGTCAGTGAATCATTTTGAGTCGTTCATGACCGAAATCTACCAAGAGACTTTATAGTGTTTAAGCATTAAAAGAAAAAGCAGATCTATAGTCTTCCTTCAGTCTGAGCATTATTTTTCATCCAAAAAGACAACAATAATAGTTCCCTATCTGTCACTCACTCGATGTAGTGTCGATGTAGTGACACTAGGGGTCACTCTTGGGAGCCCCAAACACCCCTGCTTTTTTTTTAAAAGGCCAATGAGAATTGGCGAGTGGAATTTGCATGCCACTCCCTCCGGACATATGGGTATAAAAGGAGCTGGTATGCAACCACTCATTCAGGTTTTGTGCTGAGGTGCTGAGACCAGGTCCCGGCCATTTCAGCGGGTAGTTCAGCGTTGTGGCAAGAGGGACACAACGTCTCGTTCCCTCCATCAGGGAACGGAGGTTACGAAAGTAACCAGGAAAGTTCCCTATCTGTCACTCACTCGACGTTGTGTCGATGTAGTGACACTATTGATTACACAATTTAAAAATGTAATGTTACACTACTTTTTGACTAAAAGTAATTAAATTACAGTAATTACTTAGTAATCAGATTACACCCAATACTGTACATTTTTACATAGACAAATCAATGATAAAACCTTGTGGGTAGATGCAAAAACAGGTTCGTTGTAAACTGCCCCTAATACAGCAGCTAAGAGCAGTGAACTCTTTTTGGTTTTCACACTTGGTTTGATTGCCTGGTTCAAACCAGAGCTCGACCAGGTCTACGACTGGTCAATTTTTACATTGTACTTTTGGGTCTGAACCATTGTATGCTTGCATCATCAACATAAGTACCACCGTGATAACTATCCGCAGCTGTTAGCAAGGTACAACTCAGGAGAAGACACCAGCTTCAATGTTACTGAAGTATTTTTACCTTCAGATTTACAACCAAAATTTTACACGCACAGAATGTCATTTTTGTTTTCTGCCACAGATGCATTGCATGAGAGACAAAGAATTTTAGCTATATGTGACCAGGTGCATACACACATGCAAATTATACATCATCAAATTCCACAATTTAGGACAGATTGCTAGAGTTCACATAAACCGCCCTGCCTGCTCTCCCTCTAGGCTGCAGTTCATAATGACTGTCATGGAATCAGAGGGCAAGATTTCACTGCCGCATCTCTAGAGGTGTTTCGACTCCATTACGCTGATTGATGGCTTTTGTGAGGTACTAATTTTCGCTCACGGTTGTGTGCTAAAAAGATTAAAAACAATACATTTGTGAACGTTCCATCCAAGGTTGAGTTGTATCACTCTTATGGATCTAGTCAGGTTGCTGCAGATATAATTAAAGAGAAAGGTAACCTGGGCATGTTGTGGAGGTGGATGCTGCTTAGGAGATGTTGTGCTGATGAAATACAGGCTAACATTTCAATGTTGGCTAAATTAGTTTTCCAGTGAAAATTGGAGCAATGGATTGGTAAAAGTTAGCAAGAAGCTTAAATTTTTTGGGGGGTGTAACACAGTTCAATGGAAAGGAGGAGGTGAGAACCGGCTTGATAATATAAATAGTATTTAACGATTAACTAAAACCAAAAGACACAAACACACAGGTGGCGGACAGCTGTCCGTAACTCTCTCTATGTCGCACTGCCATCTCCAGTTGGCCTTTATCCCTCTCGGGCTAATCAGCCCTATTAGGGGCCGGGTGTGCGGAATCAGGACCCAGGCCCCGCCCTCCGCTCTGCCACAGGGGGCTTTCGATCATTGCCATGATCTGTCCTTGTTTATATATTTTTTATCAATGCTGAAAATAAATTACTATGAAATACCTTGCAATTGTGTGACTGTGAGTCTGTCATAAGCAGACCAAAAACCTCTGTTGTACAAGTTGGTGTCGTCCCCAGCTAGCCTAGACGCCGGTGTCACGTGGTGCCTGATATGTTTCTCAGGGCTTGCCAGGATGGGCCAATCAAAGTCGTTTTTTATAACTGGATGAGGATTTTTAAAAATGCTTTTATAGATAATGCTGAGGCGGATTTCCATTCACAGGTATGAATCATTGCAATTATCAGTTTTTATTAAAAATAACTATCCAATGTTTTCAGAACATCAAGCACCCCCTGCAGAAATAAAATGTTTGTGTCTCACAAGACACAGTCAGTGGCTGACAATGTGTGCAATTTCAGTCTGTAGGTCTGTTACCTGCACAAAACTTTCATATGAATTTAGAAAACATAAAATTTTGTATATCATATGTGATGAGCACGTAAGAATTGTAATTTTCTGAAAGGGTTAATGTTTCAGAAAAACATTGCTTCTTCTGAGTGTTTGATATGATACACAGTGTATAAATATTTAAGAGTATTCAATTAATATAATTTTCTATTTATCTGTGCATTAATTCAAACTGTTATTATGCACTGTGTAATGTACATAATAACATTAAAGCAAAAAAAAAAATGCAGTTATAATAAATCACTTACAATGCAAGTAAACAAGGTTAAAATGCACGAATGTGAATCTCATATTTCTGTTAATGCACCTTCATGAATTATTCTGTTAAAACTATTATTTGAGCTGAGAAATACTGTAGTCAAAATTGTCCTTTTTAGAGATGGGGCTACTTTTCTAGGCTGATTAACTACGATGCATTACCAACTAATTTGTAGTAAAACTCCAACTAAGAGTGGAGTTTGCTCCATGTATGCAGACCCTCTCTTGTATCCTTGCACATATCATGCTAAAGTTACTGGCTTTACCAGTATTACATGGTCATGATATTAAAGTTTGAAAACTTACAAAGCTATAATTTGACACAGAAAGTAAGTAAGTGATTCCGTCGCATTGGTCTCATACGTATAATGTGAAAGTCTCTGTGTATTTGAGTTTGTTTCGGTGGTTCGTAACAGCTCGCCAGCTCGAACTTTCGTGCCAGCTGCTAAACACCTTCTTACTGCCACTGGTCCATGTCATCAATAGGTGTGACATGGAGCTCCACCTACCTTGAGGCTGACAGCTAATTCCGGTTATGCTGTTCAGTCAGTCAAGATCAGTCAACATGAACACACCGGCGTGCAGAGTTATTAGCAAACTGGTGCAAACTTACGATCTGTACAACTGTTCAGGTAGAAACATTTTACAAGAACATGTCATGTGATTTTTTTGTTTAACAAAATTCCTTTTGTCCTACACAAATTAAATCTACTCAAATTCTCTTAAGTCCCCATTCAAACTGTTATTTGATATGCTGCTTTACTCATGTGCCATCTGCAGCCGAAAGCCATTCACACATCTGCCAATAGTGAGATGTGCCTCTCATCATCATTCCTTTATCTGGATCCTGCCCATTAACACTCTTTGTATACCCATCTTTGTAGTAGTTAGAGTGTCATCATAAAATACAATTACAGATGTTAACCGCATCTCAATCAAATCGAATCAAATCAAATCACTTTTATTGTCACACAACCATATACACAAGTGCAATAGTGGGTGAAAGTCTTGGGTGCAGTTCCGAGCAACATAGCAGTCGTGACAGTGATGAGACATATACCAATTTACATTAACATCAAATTAACACAACACAATTTACATATCTAATATACACATAATTACACACAACACAATATACAAATAATACTATACAACGTACAGTATACAATACACACAATATAGAATACACATACACACAATATATAATACACATTATACATTAAAAATAGTATATATAATATATATAAAATATACAGTAGGTTGTATTGTACTGTATTGACATTCAGGCTGTTGGTTGATAGTCAGTTGCCAGTGTGTTGTTAAGAGAATATAATTTATGACAGTCCAGTGTGAGATAATAAGATTAATAAAGTGCAGTGCTGATGTATATTGATCGTGAGAGATCAAGAGTTCAAAAGTCTGATTGCTTGGGGGAAGAAGCTATCATGAAGTCGGCTGGTGCGGGTCCTGATGCTGCCATACCACCTGCCTGATGGTAGCAGTGAGAGCAGCCTATGGCTCGGGTGGCTGGAGTCTCTGATAATCCTCCGAGCTTTTTTCACACACCACCTGATATATATGTCCTGGAGGGAGGAAGCTCTTATGGCTGCTTTTGGTGTGTTAGCGCATTAGCGCCATGAATGCAGAATGTAAACATGACAGATTACACACTTTCTACTGCAAATGATCATCGAGTGTTTAAAACAGCATCTTTTACTGATCTCATGTGAATTCTACATATCGATCAAGGCATTGATCATTGATAAAATCATTGAGGCTAATGTCCCATTAGTTAAGGTTTTACAAGTAGTCTTGTGCATCCTCATATTTAAATGCTCCTCTTAATGGCTCCCCCTGCAGCATGGCTTGTGTCTGAATGTTCACAAACAGTATAGTGTTGCTCAGCTTTTTCAAATTTGTTTTTGGCTCTGAGCGAAGAAGGAAGAAGACCGGGGCCTAAAGTCTTGTTGCTATACTTTTCATTCCAAGTGCCTTACTGAAACTGTTTTTTCTTTTCTTTTCTTTTCTTTTCTTTTCTTTGTGGTAATCGACATTACACCACAAAAGATAATTGCTTTAAAATGCATTATGTACTTCCAGTGCTATACAAATTTACTGCTGCCCTACATGTTTTTAGACTGCAGTGAAATATGGAAATTTCTTCGGTAAAGGCATGTGTCTGTCATGACCAAAAAAAAAAGAAAAAAGAAAAAAAAAAGAAAAGGAAAATAACAAGTACTACTCATTTGACATTTCTTTTTGTCATGTAAATGTCAAATACATTTCAGTGTTAAAGTGCAATATCACTGAAGGTTATAAACCTTAATCCTCAATATGAAAGTATTCCAGGAAAAAATAGATGACATTAAACAAGTCTACCTAGAAAAAAGGATAAAGATGTGTTAATTGGCGACTTTTAGAAGTAAAAAAAATAATAAAATACAAGATCAAGTCTAGATGACAGACCTATGGACCGCCCGCAGTCTGTTCATTGACCATATACTACACACCAAAAATGGCGTATCTGATTGGCTTGCAATCAACGCAACTTGCACAACATAAGAACACGCAGGTTTTCAGTCAGTCTCTCTGGAAACCAAGTCGTATTTACAAATTATGGGTTGATTCAATCAGTGCTTGACCAAAATAATACTCTACACAAGTATGAGAACACAAACGCTTCTATCTACGCAAGCGCGATTTTGTGCATTGTTGCGTTCTGAAATGTGTCCAACACCAATTCTAGTCAGCCAATTTTATTTCAAAATTCATAACATAACGCAAGTATGCATTGCATTCGTTGCATTTTCACTTTGGGTGCTACATCGAAAATTAGCATTCTTCCACAACCTGTTGTCTCTTTCAGGTCAACCACTGTCATGGCGGAGCAACAGTTTGAACAAAATCTTGCAGAGCAAGTTAGTTAAAGATTACATGTTAATGCTAGTAACCTGAATGATAACATATTTAGTGTAAGGGCACAGCTATTTGAAGATAACTCTATCTCCCCTTTGAGTACTGAAGTTTGTTACCTTCACAGCAACCTAAGAGCTTATGTTTGTATGTTGAGTGGGACCACATGCTTGCAATGTGTTGGCCAAGCATTCCGATCAGCATTTACATTCTAATGTGCAATTCTAATTTTGCAAATATATTTCTGGCCTAAATTGCTCCAAAAAAAAAAAAAAAAAAAGTGATCTGATGGAGCTGAAATTTGCCATTGCAAAGTAGGAAAATACAAGGAGCTTCATACAATTTAAAATCAAAGGGGCAAATTCACAAAACAGTTGTGCCACTTTTGCGTGTGGAATTTCAGCGAAAAACCTGTCTTATTCAATAGCTACTGCGATCTAGTTTGTGCTTTATTCACAAAACTCACATATTTGCCCAGTGCAATAACACTGCGCTATTACTGCCCAAGGTAAGCAGGTGGTAAACTGAATTGCATTTATATTAGATGTTTGTGTACATTTTCTATTGATCAAAGCAGCAATAATTCCTCAGTCTGTCTGTTTGTTTTCTTATGTGACAGATCAGAGTTTCACTATGCATTTTACCTTCCTTAATCAGCCCGAAGATCCACAATATAGTGCAGAAATACAGCCAAAGTCTTCCCAACAGTGTGTGGTGAACAGGTCTGTCTATCCAAAATTCCTCAGCTCTCAAATAACTGTGAGATGAAGTGATACATCCTTTTTGCAACTGTTCAAGCTTGAGCAGGGATCAACACAGCTACAAAAAGATATATCTTAATACTTAAGGTTTTATAACCCTCTCTCAGCATGATCGTCCCGCTAAGACATAAGGTTTAGATAAAATCATATTTCAATAGATGACCTCTCATGAGATGTTATATGGAGAACCACCCTGTGTGCTGCTTTAAATGTAACACTGTTCTGTTGATGTTTGCGTGGTCTTGCTCCATGTTATGCATGCTAATGTGCATCAGATGAAGTGTGATTTTAGGCCTGAGGTCAAACTGGAATGTTGGAAAACCATCAGGTGAATCACAGAAGACAGTACCAATAAAACAAAGTAGAGAATTTATTTTCTTGTTCCCACAGCAGGCATTCTGATTATGCACCAGCATCTAATATGGTTAGCACTGTGATTTTCAATACATCAACAACAATCAAGGCTTCACCACCACAAAATGCTTCCATCAGAGATTTTGGTTTTTAGCCTCAAAGCAGATTGGCATGGCCCTCCCTGGAAGAAGCACACGGATCATTTAATTTGAATCTTAATGAAGAACATGCAGAGACAAAACAAGAAGTTGTCTAAAAAAAGTTCATATTTTAATTACCATACCAAGTACGCAATAAATAGAACAGAACACAGGGTCTCAAGATGCATTTTTAAAAGTTGAAGTACTTTTTAACTTGACACGACGTCTTAAAAACATGGCGCTCCTGCGTCAGACACGGAATAAACAGGGAGGCGTGGTGCAACGGTCAAAGATGTCTGTCTAGTCTAGTGCATGTTTACACAGAAAAACACATGGAAAATAGCATGAACGGACACAAAAAATGTGTTCAGTGTGAACGGCTCCAACTTGCTAAGAATCTTAGTTGAAGTGTAATTTCTGCACAACTTGCAGTACCTAACAGAACTGCAAAACTAATGAACAAGTTACAAAGGTAGTCACTCTCCAAACTCACACCATTGGTTGAGCAAATGTTGTTATGTCTGGCCCAATCGGGCTGCACAAACAAACAGGTTGCCATTCCGTTTGGTGCCGCTAGTGCAGAAATTGCAGACTTTACCTTAAAGGTGCAATATGTAACAATTTTCATGTAATATTCACCTTTTTTTGCCAATGTGTGAACGGCTTGTAATGCAACTTAAAAAATGAGCCCTTCCCGGACTTCCTAGGTTGCCTATTAAAGCCTGTAGACTGATTTTCATGCGAAGGGAGCGAGTCGCTTTTGCCGGGAAAATCCAAAGGATGTGACAATTATACGCGCTCTCGAGAGCCTTGCCTCAGGCAGTAATAGCTTCTCTTCTGCAACTGCAACACTAAGTAACGTTATCTTGCAGATGGAATCCAGCAAACGTCCAGCTCCCAGCACAATACCGACTCCTACACAAACTCAGAGTAAGCCCCACAAAAAAAAAAAAAACATTTATCTACTGAATCCCATCTGGCTAAGCGGGAACATGATCGTGGTCGAGTGAAAATTAGAGTGAACATCGGCAGGGCATTTGATTCCTGTAGGGACCTTAGTTCGGTTTTGGGGATCAAAACCAACCCTGAATTGGCATTTTTCTTATTGGACAGGTAAGCTTACATAACAGCAAAGCATGTGAAATATAGTGCCATAAGGATTGATCTTTGTAATTTTAGCTATCTTGATCTTGCCTGCTAAAACTGACGAATTGCAAGCTACCTTGCTTTCAAATAATTTCAACGATATTCTCTTTATAATAAATGTCAGGTATATAGGATAAATTTAAGCAAATACGCTGGTTTTTTATTCGTAGTACAACATATGACATACAAAACATACAATAGTGCAACATAACAGTGCAGTGCAACAGTAAACTGTCTGGTATAGTTTGGTAGTATGAAGCTGTATGTGTGTATCAGTATGCTATGTTAGCTGATAAGTAGTTTTAGTTTAGTCTCAAAGTTTGTAGTAAAACAATTATAACTGTGTAATTTTAATTATGCTACCTCATCTGTCAGCATGATGCTGGTGGATCACGTTCAGTCTCTTTGTACGTTACGTCATTGCTTTGGCCGATGCTCGCTCGCGTCCCTATAGAGTGTGTGCATGAGCGCGAGCACGAGCAACAGATAGCTGGCTGCAGTTCACTTAACGGCCACAGGTGTCATTAATAACAAGGGTGTCTGAATCTTACATACTGCATCTTTAAAAAAAAAAAATTGAAGGAGTGGTTAAAGAATACAGAGGTTTTTTTTTTTTTTTAGTTTATATGTTGGAAAGAAAAGACAGGATAAGTGAATTGGTTTGTTGATGGTTCCACACAATCTTCCCACATTTCCAAAAATGTCTGGAAAATGCAGTATATTAAAGATATTGTGACAGATACGTTTACCACCTGATGGTAATTACTGCCCGTATCTTCACTGCAAACCTCAGAAAATGCCATGAATATGCCCTCAAATCCTAAAATAACATAAAATATTGAGTCCAATAAGAATCCTTTTATGCATCTTGGCCAGAGTTTGAGGAAGTCTGGTGTTTATTTGGGATTTTGGTCGACATTAGTATGCTGTTTTCTGAAGCATATCATTACAGTCAAGCAGAATCAGACTATTTCAGTCCAGATCTTTCCCTTAGGCAGCTGCTGGAAGCCACAAAGGGTGTGTGCTGCTCACAAGCTTCTAGAGACTCTCCATTGGTGGCTACCGTGAGCTAAAATGTGTTAGGGAGAAAAATAACATTTCGAAAACAAATGTTTGATACTTTGGGTACACACTGTATTATTTTTACGTTCCTTACAATTGTTGCTTGTCAGAATATATCGTACTGTATAATCCCCTTGAGATCTTTGGTAAAAGCCTTGGCACATTGCGCAACATCATGTCAGAAGGTACGATATGCATCGTAGCCAAGATTTTGGTCCCAATCATCCAGATTGACAGCTTTCACAAGGTGTTTTATCTCATCTGGCCATTGTAGGAACAGTTACACTGCGCGACTGCAATGCAAAATTTTTGTCACTGTCAGAACTTTGTCGGAGGCTAAGGTTAATCACAAACACGATTAATCGGCTGTTGGTGAACATGTTACACTAAGCGATCAGAGTCTGCAGATTTTACCCTACGATAAGAGAAATCTTTAACAATCCATGAAATTTGTCTCAGACGGCAAAATTGTGGACAAAATTGTATAGTGTGAACTCGGCTAAAGTCATTCTAAAATAGATAGTTCCAAATCGTGCCAGAGGTGGAATGTTGTCACTCTATGACCATTCGCGACACGGACACATTTCACTGTTGCGCACCGTCTATATGTTTACATCAGCATCTCCTGCTAAACGCATTTACATACGCGTCCTCTCACGAATGTCGGGTAGGGATGCCACGACTGGCCAAATCACATTGTTTTCTTTTTTGTATTGCTCAGTAACATACATTTCCCCTCTGCGTTCTTATTATAATAAATGTCTTTGCCATACAGATAGAAGATAACCCATCACCCACTAATGAAACTGAGAGAGCTGATATAAATGTCATCCCACTGTTTAGCAATCTGTTTCCTTTCTGTAGACATCTCACTGCAGTCTGCTGAACCTGAAGGTGTAAAACAACATTGTGTGCATCAAAGTGCTCTCCAGTACTGCTGAAATTACTGGCACCTCCTTGTATTTTCATGGGAACAAAAGGAGATGTAAGACAGGCCGTTAGGCTGTTTTGTGTGCAGTAGTTTCCGTCCTGACACTTGTTAACACCTCAACACCACAACATGATCCATGGATGCCAGTGGATGCACAGAGTGATGAACAGTGTTCATTAAACCATTCATCTCATGAGGTTCTGAGGTCATCCATTCATCCATCTTTTATAGCCGCTTGTCCAATGTAGGGTCGCGGGTAGTGCTGGAGCCTGTTCCACTCTGAGGTCATGTTCCAACTAATTACAAACACACTGACCTTCAATGGACACTTCTTCCACAGCCTCAAATGGCCCGGTCTGAGAGCACATACTGTGGTATTTCCTCCAGGCCAGCTTTGCTGGCCATTGCTTTCTCATAGAGCTGTTAAACCTGAGGGCAAACGCAGAAGTGAGAGGTTATGTGGAGGTATGCTGGTCATACACAGCTTGTGCTATAGGAGTAGGCAATAATGTTTATGGAAGTTGCTTCACGCTGTGTAGATTTTCGGTCTGTTATCCAGGTGGAGAAATCTTTCTGGAAGATGTCTTTTTTTCCTGTTGGTGCTTTTCTAAACAATCCATCAATCTGCCATTGGTTGTACAAAAAGATAGTCCTCCCCCAGACTCAAATCATTGTTTGAGACAATGTTGAAAGCAATGTCGCTGTGCCCCCAAACCACAGTGTTTAAACTTTCGTGGAAAGATACCTACAAATGGCTTACTTACTGTATAGTTGTCTCTGCATAATAAACTGGTATAGCCAGTCACAATTTTATTTAATGTTTCTGGAAATAACCCATATGTTGTTTGTATTATTACATGTTAATGGGTAATTCACACTGAAAAATGAATTGTGTTCTTAAAAACTACACTTACACTTAAAAAACTACACTTTTCATTAAAAACTAAACTTACTGCATGAAGTTAGTTGAATTTCATTCCATTTGAATTCTACTTCATTAAATTAAAATGCAAATTACAATTCTGCTTCACTCAATTACAAATCTGCTTACTCAATTGAAAAGGCATTGTTATATTCAGCTTTGGCTAAGACTTGGGTGCTATGCAGAAAGGCAGTTCAGGTCAAGTTTTATACTGTATTTCCTGGGTCATGGTTGAATGACCCGTGAAAAGAGAGAACACCAGCTGGGTGTACCATCTGTCTCTGTACAAAGGAGCGGACAGGTTGGGCAGATGCCACCAGTGTGCTGGACAGAACCCAACAAACAAACTGATACGAAACAAAAAACAAGCTGGACTCTGGGAGTCATGACACAGTGGGGCTCAAATTGGGAAGTAGTGAAATTACAGCTATTAGACATGAAAGCAGAGAGGATAATTTCATAATTACAGAGGTGAAGAGGCTATGGCCATCTGACCAAGACAAGGCTGTGGATGAGAAGGTAATTTGAAAGACTATAGAACCCTGCAGGAACTCTGTGTATTGGAGCATTGGCTGGTTCAAGATGTTAATTTGCTGGTCATTAGCTGGTTTAGCTGGTCTAAACTGACCATTAGCTGGTCCAAGCTGGTCATTGGCTGGTCTAAGATGATCATTTGCTAGTCTAAGCAGGTCTTTAGCTGGTCTAAGATGGTCCAAGGTGATATTTAGCTTGTCTTAGCTGATCATAAGATGGACTAAGCAGGTCTTAGATTATCATTAGCTGTGTAAGCAGTTCTTTAGCTGATCTAAGCTGATCATTAGCTGTTCTTAGCTGATCATTAGTTGGTCTAAGCTGATCCAAGCTGATCATTAGCTGGTCCAAGCTGGTCATTAGCTGGTCTAAGATGATTTTTCGCTAGTCCAAGCACGTCTTTAGCTGGTATAAGCTGCTCCAAACTGATCCTTAGCTGGTCCAAGCTGATCATTAGCTCGTTGTTGTTGATCATTAGCTTGTCCAAGTAGATCTTTCGCTGGTCCAAGCTGATCGTTAGCTGGTTTAAGCTGGTCCAAGCTGACCAATAGCTTGTCTTAGCTGATCATTAGCCGGTCTAAGCTGGTCTTTAGCTTGTCTAAGCTCATCTAAGCTGGTCATTGGCTGGTCCAAGCCGGTCATTAGCTGGTCTTAGATGATCATTAGCTTGTCCAAGTAGGTCTTTAGCTGGTCCAAAGTGATCATTAACTGGTCATTAGCTGGTCTCAACTGGTCCACGTTGTCCATTAGCTCGTCTTAGCTGATCATTAGCTGGTCCAAACTGGTCTTTAGCTCATCTAAGCTGATCCAAGATGATCATTAGCTGTTTAAGCTGGTCATTAGTTGGTCTAAGATGATCATAAACTGGTCCAAGTTGGTCTTTAGCTGGTCCAAGCCAATCATTAGCTGATCCATGCTGGTCATTAGCTGGTCTTAACTGGTCCAAGCTGACCATTAGCTGGTCTTTAGCTGTTCCAAGATGATCATTAGCTGATCTAAGCTGATCATTGGCTAGTCAAAGCAGGTCTTTAGCTGGTCTATGCTGGTCCAAGTTGATCATTAGCTGGTCCAAGCAGGTCTTTAGCTGGTCTATGCTGGTCCAAGTTGATCATTAGCTGGTCCAAGTATGTCTTTAGCTGGTCTATGCTGGTCCAAGTTGATCATTAGCTGGTCCAAGCAGGTCTATAGCGGGTGTATGCTTGTCCATGTTGATCAATAGCTGGTCCAAGCAGGTCTTTAGCTGGTGTATGCTGGTCCAAGTTGATCAATAGCTGATCACAGGTCTTTAGCTGGTCTATGCTGGTCCAAGTTGATCATTAGCTGGTCCAAGTAGGCTTTTAGCTGGTCTAAGTTGGTCCAAGCTGATGATTAGATAGTCCAAGCTGGTCATTTGCTGATCGTAGTTGATCATTAACTGGTCTAAGATGATCATTAGCTGGTCTAAGCAGGTCAAAAGCTAGTCTCCCCTGTCATGGATATAACAAGGTAGCAAACAGAACATTAAATCCATTTAATATGCATGTATATTTATTTTCTTTTTGTGGTTCTGCACTTACATTGTATTATGCTGTTATGTTTTTGTCTAT
This sequence comes from Myxocyprinus asiaticus, assembly GCF_019703515.2. NCBI lineage: Eukaryota > Metazoa > Chordata > Actinopteri > Cypriniformes > Catostomidae > Myxocyprinus > Myxocyprinus asiaticus. The sequence goes on along the minus strand of NC_059353.1, from coordinate 44,053,323 downwards.
ACCAAGGTTTTTAATTTTATGTCTTTTCGCTTCATTTTCCTTTAATTTTTTTACTGAACCTTTATTACAACTATTGATCTTTTGTTATAATATTTATAAATGTTGTTTCATTTAATTCATCATTGGCATTTCTATCCCAATCAGAGATTGCACAACATATAATCATTATACATCACACTAGTAAAATTTACAACAAAAAAAATTGGTCCAGATGGTCTATATTTATGTCATTTTTTTTTGTTCATTTCCCTGATCAATTGATAAATGTAAGCCATTTCATTTGTGTATGTACATTTGATATCTTGATATGATATAGACAATATTTAAGCCAAAATAATTAGGCTTAAAATGTCCGGGGATGTAGCAACCATTAAAATCTGGGGTGGGGGACATGTAACCCTTACTTCTAAAAATATATTAAGAAATGAAACATTATATTTACATTTTTGGGAATATATACATTATATTTTTTAAGAGAAGCCTCCGTCAACTGATTGGTTTTGACAGTTAACTGAGCCAACACACAAGCAGTTAACAGTTGAGCCCAAGGAGGTACTGTCAGGCCATCAGCTGTTCCTGTCCCCTTTGCTCCATCTGTTACAAGATCCACTTCTCCAGCTTACTGAACTACAAATCCCAGCATCACTCTCTTCATGATCACACACACCTGTTCATCATCTGTTCATTAAGACTCTCACTATATATACCAGTCTTCCCCTACAATTCTCTGTGAAGTCTTGTCAGTTCTTCTATAGTCTGTGATTCCAAGCATTTTCCACTGTTTGTTTTGCTACATAGTTTATGACCCTGCCTGTTTACTGATTCTCCCTTTGCCTTTTGTATTGGATTCTGTTCACCTGTTCTCTTGCTCTTCTGGTGTGACCCCTGCTTGTATCTGACTACGAGTTTGTCTATTAAAGCTTTGCACATGGATCGTACCTCATCTGCGTCTTTGTTACAGAAGACACAGCAATCAGCTCTCAGAAATCTCTCCTCGCCGAACATCATCAACAGCTTGAAAATGTATCCATGGTCATAGATGAGGTGGTGAGATTTTTCTGTTCTCATATGGGAGCTTCAACCGCTACACAGCTCACCAACTCCACACCGACACCGGATGGAAGCGGTGCCGGTAGCACGATGCCCGCGATGACGTCAGCCGCTTCTCACACACCATGGCTCGCACTTCCGGATAAATGTCACAGTGATCCAGGTCAGTGCGAAGGCTTTCTTCTCCTGTGTGAAATTTCTATGGCACATTTACCACAGGCATTTCCCACTGACGAATCCAAAGTTGCATTTATTGTGGACTTATTATCTGGTAAAGCACTAGAATGGGCCACTGCAGTCTGGAATTGTAGTGTTGAGATGCGTAATTTGATCTCTGTGTTCAAGTCTGGATTTAGGGATGTGTTTTTACACCCCAAAGATGGACAAAGCCCAGAAATCAAAATTACCCATATTAAGCAGCATAAATCTACCGCAGCTGAATATGCCCTCAACTTCCGCACCCTCGTGTCCCAAACTGGTTAGCCAGACGCCCTTTACCGTACTCTTTACTGAAATGGTTTATCTCACTCCCTCCAAACAGAAACGGCTAGTCGTGATCAAGATTTAACACTTGACCAACTCATCCTTCTCTCTATATGGCTGGATAATCTCATTCGAAGTCGTACACCAGCTCCCCATGCTTTGATGGCTCTACCCACTGCATCGCCTGCGTTTATCCCCGAATCCATGCAGTTGGGTTATACACTACTGTCCGGAGAGGAAAAAACCGTTGGAGGAGACATAACCTATGCTTGTACTGTGGAGAGTATGGCCACTTCATCTCATCCTGCCCTGCACGTCCAGCCCGACCCCCAACTACTTCGGTGAGTGAACCTTCTTCTAACTACATTTCCAGTAGGAGCTTACTTACTCCAGTGATGCTCATTACTGCTCACACTCATCTGGAAGCCTTAGCTCTCAGACTCAGGGGCAGCAGGTAATTTTATTGATTTACAGCTTGTTAACCACCTGTCTATTGCCACCACTCCCTGTGCTCCCTCTGTATCTGTTACAGCAATAGACGGCTGACCACTGACCTCCGGCTCTATTCAGAAGATCACTCAACCATTCACATTACAAGTTGGTGCATTACACTCCGAAACTCTCCAGTGTCTTGACACCCACATGCCTAAGAATCAATTAATTTTGGGATATCCTTGGCTCGCAAAACGCAACCCTAGCATTTCCTGGCCTGATGGGGAGGTAATCAAGTGGAGTTTGAATTGCCATTCAGAATGCATCTCGCCTATTAAACCAGTTAATCTACTGTCGACTAAGGTACAACCTCAAGACCAGAATCTTCTTCCAAATACCCTCCTGCTACCATGACCTTTGTGCAGTCTTTGATAAACAGAAAGCTACCACTCTGCCCCCCCATCGCTCCTGTTATTGTTCCATCGATCTCCTTCCTGGTACACAGCCACCGAAGAGCCGGGTATACCCACTTTCCCTGCCTGAAACAAAGGCCATGGAAGCCTATGTAGAAGAGGCTCATCAGATGGGGTTTATTCAACCATCTATGTCTCCCACCGCAGCTGGATTCTTCTTCATTGAAAAGAAGGATGGTGGTCTCCGAACGTTCGATTATGGAGGCCTCAATGCAATCACTGTTAAATTCCCACATCCTCTTCCTCCAGTACCTACAGCCTTAGAAAAGCTCCGTGAAGCTCGCATCTTCACCAAACTGGATTTGAGACATGATTACAACCTCATTCGTATCAAAGAGGGAGATGAATGGAAAACTGCTTTCCTCACAACCACTTGTCATTATGAATACAGGGTCATGCCATATGGACAAGCCAACTCCCCTTCAGTGTTTCAGGCTTTCATGAATGAGCTGTTCCGTGACCTTCTCAATAAGTGTGTAATTTTCTACATCAACAATATCCTAATATACTGCTCTCTGGATACCCACATACAACAGGTACATTTAGTACTTTCTCGTCTCCTTGAGAATCACCTATTTGCCAAACCTGAGAAATGTGTCTTTCACACCAACATCGCCTCTTTCCTGGGTTATGTGCTGAGTGCCGAGGGTGCCACCATGGAACAAGACAAGGGCGATGCTGTGCTGAACTGGCCTCTACCTACAAGCATCAAGGAGCTCCAATGCTTTTTAGGCTTTGCCAATTTTTATCGACGTTTCATCAGAAACTTCAGCATGATAGCAAGCCTTCTCACTTCACTCCTCAAAGGTAAACCTAAACTTCTCACTTGGACTAGTGAGGCCACAGCCACCTTTAAGAATCTCAAGGAGCACTTTACCTCTGCCCCCATCCTAAGACATCCTGACCCTCAGAAACCCTTCACTGTTGAAGTTGATGCCTCCAATCTGGGTGTGGGGGCCAACCTCTCACAGCATCATGGTGATCGGCAAAGGATGCACCCCTGTGTGTTCTTCTCCAGAAAGCACAATCCAGCCGAACAAAACTACAGTGTTGGCAACCGTGAACTGCTTGCCATGAAAGTGGCATTGGAAGAATGGCGCCATTGGCTGGACGGAGCACAACATCCTTTCACGGTACTCACTGATCATTGTAATTTAGAGTACATTCAGGGAGCTAAACGTCTTAATCCTCGACAAGCTCGATGGTCCCTTTTCTTCAGTCATTTCAACTTCTCTGTAACTTATCGCCCCGGCTCCAAGAACACCAAAGCTGATGCTCTCATGCATGTACATCCAAACCCCTAATCCTCAGAGTTCTTCTCCTATTATTCCCTCTTCTGCCGTTGTCGCTCCTATCCAGTGGGACATCATGGGTGACATTCGAGCAGCTCAACAGTCAGAACCTCCTCCTGCTAACTGCCCTAACCATCTCACCTATGTTCCATCCACATTAAGGACTAGGATCATCCAGAACATCCACGACTCTCTCAGCTCCTTACACCCCGGAGAGAATTGCACCGTCCAACTTGTAAGAAACCAATTCTGGTGGCCTACCCTCAACCAGGATGTCTGTCGTTTTGTGAGGAGTTGTTCCATGTGCGCCCAATCCAAATCCAGCAGACTTCCACCAGCCGGTCTCCTTCAACCCCTTCCTGTACCTCAACGGCCCTGGTCGCACATTGCGATAGATTTCATCACTGACCTCTCTTCTTCTCAAGGCAATACCACTATCCTTGTAGCAGTGGACCGCTTCTTGAAAGCATGTCATCGGATACCCCTGTGGAAACTCCTGTCAAACCCTATTTCATCAAGTATTTCGGTTCTATGGTTTACCTGAGGACATTGTACCTGATCGTGGTCCCCAGTTTACAGTGCATCCGGAAAGTATTTACAGCGCTTCACTTTTTCCACATTTTGTTATGTTACGGCCTTATTCCAAAATGGATTAAATTCATTATTTTCCTCAAAATTCTACAAACAATACCCCATAATGACAACGTGAAAGAAGTTTGTTTGAAATCTTTGCAAATTTATTACAAATAAAAAACGAAAAAAATCACATGTACATAAGTATTCACAGCCTTTGCCATGACACTCAAAATTGAGCTCAGGTGCATCCTGTTTCCACTGATCATCCTTGAGATGTTTCTACAACTTGATTGGAGTACACCTGTGGTAAATTCAGTTGATTGGACATGATTTGGAAAGGCACACACCTGTCTATATAAGGTCCCACAGTTAACAGTGCATGTCAGAGCACAAACCAAGCCATGAAGTCCAAGGAATTGTCTGTAGACCTCCGAGACAGGATTGTATCAAGGCTCAGATCTGGGGAAGGTACCAATGAGCACAGTGGCCTCCATCATCTGTAAATGGAAGAAGTTTGGAACCACCAGGACTCTTCCTAGAGCTGGCCGGCTGGCCAAACTGAGCGATATTGTCTATTAAAGCTTTGCACATGGATCATACCTCATCTTCGTTACAGGTACAGTCATCACCAGTGTTGCCAATTTGGGAAACATTTGTCACCAAATTTAGCCACTTTATGGTTGTCTAGACTTAATGGTGTTTTGTGAAAAGATGCTATTTTGGCTTTATTTAAATATACTTGCTGATTTTGGTGATTAATTTTTAAACACATGCAAAGTCATACTATGTAATAAGAAGTCAGATCTAACAAAATATGCATTGACCACCAAGCACATGGCAAGTGCTAAAACCTTTTGCCGAATAGAGGCAGGTGCGTATGGACACATTTGCATCACCTAGGAATGTGACTGTTGCTGAAACTCAATGTACCATAGCCCTTTACATTGCTGAACATGGATCAATCAATTTACCACTTCATTATGTAAAGCCTGTTTTAAAGATGCTGCTGTCAAATTACACAGGACAAAATGCACTGCCTTAAAAGAAAAAATATGACTGGCCCAACCTATTTTGGAAGAAAAAATGTATGCCCCTTTTATAAGCTTTTTATAATATACACACACATTTGAAGGTCTATACAGTATATACTATAGTGTGTTTTCTTATTTGGTGACTTTTTGTTAAAAATTGAGACATTTGAGGGTGGTTCTGGAGATTTTCAGAGGTTGACTGGTTATCACCTACTGCTTTTCTGGATGGCAAACAATGTCAGGTTAATGATTACATTGCTGATAATGAAAGTAATTATGGTACGTCATTTTGCATTACAAAGTGCCATTTTCTCACTGTCAGTTGCATGAGAGCGTGCACTCTCCGCACACACCTTTGCAGCGTGCGCAGGGAGAGAGAGAGAAGTAAAGACCAACGCACTCTCACGACCCTTACGATTTCATACGATTTAACCAACTTAATTCGTACAACTTCTGCAATAACAAATTAGGTGAATCTCCCTCATCTCCTAAAATGTGCCAATAACTTTCTCCCATCATACAAAGAATACTCTTTATGCTTCAAATCATCCTTACAGCCTCTACTCTATGGTTTAGGTTTAGATATGGTGTTTGTGTTAGGGCATAAAATGAATAAGCATGTACACAATGTCTAATACGTGGAATTTTTGCTTACTTCTGCATCACACATCCGGAATTTGCACATCTAGAATTAGTACAAATTTATATGAATGAACTTGTGCGATTTCACACAATTTAGCTAACTCTAGGATGGTTAAAAGGAAAATTGACGCGCTTGGTTTGAGTTGTGTTCTTTCTTGTTGTTTTATTTGTCAAACAACGGACAACGATTAGAATTATGTCAATGTTTTTAAAATTCTGCAAATGACTGAAAATATTTTTTACACATCCTCCTCACGCTCTAACAAACCCTCTGGAGTCCCTTCACGAATTCTCAGGGGTTTGCGAACATCCTTTTGGGAAACCCTGATTTATACTATGCTCTCTATATATACTAGCTATTTGAGTATTTTTTTATTTATTTTTTTATGAAAATTTGATGAACTTACAATTCCTTATTTTTTTTATCTAAACATTTGAAAATTGTCATTAGCCAATAAAATGAGGACATGTGGTAGTCATGTGACATACTTTGCCCTATAAATTCCGGGTTTACTTGTTGTATTTTACACCCTGGTGAAGGCTCTTTAGCCGCAATGTGCCAATGGAAGTTTTTTAAATGTAACAGCCCAAACAGCAAGTGCATTCCCTTTAAATTTAGTTGGTCATTAGCTGGTCTAAGCAGGTCAAAACTGGTCATTAGCTGGTCTAGCTTAAAGTGTTCAAACTGGGTTTGGGACATGGCAGCTCTAGTCAAAGCTGGTCATTAGATGGCAACTGTGGCCCGTGCATTTTAAGTCAAGGCCTTCAGTGCGATTCATGCCTTTAAAAAGCACAGTTTCACAATGAATAAGATGCCGTATGCCCATCATACATTACGTGGCAGTCAACTAATAATACCAATTGACATTTTAAAAACACATCCACCCACGACAGCCAGAACCAAGGAGGTCTAATACCAAGAAAAACTCTCTAATAATATTTGCGATTTAAATTTTGCTTGCAATAAATTTTGTTTCGTCAGGGTACATGGTTACTTTTCAAAACTTGATCCGACACTGAATGCTCAAGCAGCCTAATTTACACTTAGAAAACTCCTGATGTTGCTATAACAATGCAAAAAGCAATTACCAGTTTGCTTGAAGTGAAAATCAGTCCTCCCTTCCTGTTTCATTAATCAATCGCACGATCGTGCAGAACATCTTAGGTTTTTAAATCCATAAGGATCTCTTTCTCAACAGCAATACCAGCATTGATGACAACCGACTTGTCAGCAAGATCTTGCGCTCTTCGCTTTCAAATTATGTACGTCACTTAAAGCATGATTGCATCACTCAAGGCCAGCTAGAAGGCCTGGACTGGGACATATCCTAAAGACCACACCCACAAGAAAAAGAAAAAAAAATCTGACTGGCTGATGAAACTGACAATCTGACTTTAGGTGCCTATTCATTTGCACTGTTGAGGGATTCTGCGGAAATTCTGAAGGCCTGACGGGGTGGAGCTCAGACTCATGCGCTGCTTCAGCTAAGGAGCATGGCTTCAGGCATGCGATTTGTGAAACAGTTGTGACACTGTGCTTGTGAGCATTGAGGAATAAATTCTGATTGGATACATTTTATTTTTATTTTTGCTCTTCGTTTGTAGATTAATTAGGAGTGGAAAGGTCAATGAGAATGAAAGGATGAAAAAATATTTATTTATTAGGCATGTTACGCCAGCAGAGAAGGCCCTGAGAAATCGCCACTGTTAGATGGTCATTAGCTTGTTGACCATATGTCCTATGTCGTGAATCAGTATATTGTGAACACGAATTCGGGCACTGGTAAGGGTACTGATCCACTAAACATTGGGACACTTATGACTCAATCACCTGCAACAAGTTAACGAGCTTGCGCATTCAAGTGCAGCTGTTACTAATCAGCACCATCGCTGTATAAATGACACTATTGTTCATTTTTGTTGAAGATATTCAAACGTACAATGTTATTATAACAGATAAATAGCATAAATAAAGAAATAAAAATACATTGGAGTGCATTTTAAACCTTCTTTTAACAACTCAAATATTTAAAAGATTGTTTCACTTTCATGGTAATTATGAATGAAAGACATTACAAAGACATTACTCCCTGGTTTTAATGGTGCACTGTGGGATTTTTTTAGGGAGTGAACAACATTTCAGTGCACTGGAACGATTTTGTGAATGAGACAGCCCTAAAAATGTCCGATTCACTGATCAGTGTCTTGACTACTGAACTAGGGAACTGATTGAGACGCACCCTAGGTAGAAACTAGCTACCATGTTCCAAAGCACATCTTCCAGATTTTCCAGCAGGGCCGCATTTAAGTTATGGACATAACATAATGAAAGTTGGTTAGATATTGACTGCACGATAAGTTTAACAGCACGAAATGAGACATAAGGGTATATCTTTTTAATTAGATCAAGTAGACCCCGTGCAGGTTTTGTGTAAGCCCCAAGGGTCAACTAAGATAGTGGGCAAACTATCCAACCACCGAGGTAATGAATACTGACTGGTCGTTTGGTGCCAACTCTCCCCCTGTCATGGATAAAACAGGGAAGCAATTAGAACAGCAAGAGCATTCCCGTTAATTCTTCTTTTTTAATTACTGCACTACCTCAGGGACTATGAGGCCTTTTAGGCAACAAAGCTCTTTTTTAAGCTTATGGCTTCATTTTTCCATTAAGGAGTGCCAACAAGCAATTGGTCGATTCAATGCCAAATCAGATAGGGCTGTTGCTGCACCGCCTCAGATTTTGTTCATAGCTTGCTTATTTGTTGTTGGTGACCTAAAACTACCCAAAACATGTCTTCTTGTAAGGGAATAGGGCACATATTGACCTACTTTTATGCCACTATTCAGGATTCTTCTATGTATTCAACATATTCAAATGAGGGCCTCAAAATTAGCAAAATATTGCACCATACCCAACAAAAATGTTAAAATCTCACATTAATATCTCACATGGAATCAAACTCAAGTTCAAATCAAACAATCAAATCATCCTTAATTGTTTGCATTTTGGTACCATAATCAAAGTTACCTTGATTAATGAAATGGGCTATGATGGTGCCCCTGGTCCCAGGCAGGCATCTGTGCTGGGAAAAGTTGAAGCAGAGGGACCTCAGCTGTATTACAGAACAGAGCTTGTGCCCCTTAAACCTAAACCAGCCTGTTTAATTAGATTCAAAGAGGATGAAAGTGTCAAAGTCACGCTCACAGCTTTGGAAAACTGTGCTCCCTGTGCACACGCCCAGCCTGTCAGCCACACCATAACACGCTCTAAATATACACACCACATACTGTCTACTATAATGTGTTAGTGCAATTTCAATTATTGGTGTGAAAATTCTATTTAAGAAGACCTGCTATAGGCAATTTCTTTAGCAATTAGTGGGAAAACACTGCTCGCCTGTAATTAAAACTTGTTTTTATGGGTTAAAGTGGAACTTCATTACTTTGGATTGAGTCTGCTCTAGACCTCTGGCTAAATTATGAGATGATAATGGAATCTCGTTATCATCAACACTTATGGGAAGATTTTTTTTTTCTTTTTTTTAATAAAAGCTTAGTTACATCTGTCTAGCCTGATTCCTGAAATGCACTACCTTTTTTCTGATTAGGATTTTTGTATTTTTTTATTCTGATAAACAGTACAGAGTATTTTATTATATTGAGATTTTCTTCAATAGTAAATATTAAGAATAATATATATATATATATATATATATATATATATATATATATATATATATTGCTCACTGAAAATGTAGTCTTTTTAGGACCATTAAGATATACAATTTTGATTCAGTATATTATTTAAATTGTACTGTGGTATCTGTTGTACTACCTTTAATTTATGCGATGAAAATATGAACCTTATTGTATTACAGTATTTTTTACTGTAATACATTTTAAAAATATTATATAACAGTATTGAAAATCTAATAAGAAGAATCACCATAAAAATGTGAATAAAAAAAACAAACAAAAAAAAAACATCAAAAGTAAAATCAGGGTGCTTAATTGTCATGTAATTTTCATAAAAATAATGTTGCAATGGAAGTTATCGTCATGGTTACTTGCGTAACCTCCGTTCCCTGATTGAGGGAATGAGACGTTGTGTCGATGTAGTGACACTAGGGAGCCCGAGACACCTCTGGTCTTTGATAAAAGGCCAATGAAAATTGGTGAGTGGTATTTGCATGCCACTCCCCTGGACAAACGGGTATAAAAGGAGCTGGTATGCAACCACTCATTCAGGTTTTATGCTGAGGAGCTGAGACAAGGTCCGGCCATTTCAGCGGGTAGTTCAGCATTGTGGCAGGAGGGACAAAACGTCTCGTTCCCTCAATCAGGGAACGGAGGTTACGCAAGTAACCATGACGTTCCCTATCTGTCACTCACTCAACGTTGTGTCAATGTAGTGACACAAGGGGTCCCTATACAAAACACCACAACTGGCTAAACTGTGTTACATGAACTGGCGGTGTGTGACGGGCAGACAACTGTGTGCCTCGTAGCCAGCGCACCAGACTGACACGTAACCTCCCCCAACATAGTTATGAGTGTCGAACGGCCCTTTGGGGACAAGTCGACTACCCAAAAGATAGAGACAGGCTAACCCAGTCGTGGCCTCTTTTCCCCTTCTTTTTTTCCACTCCCTAAAAAAGAAGGGGGATTATCTGACTGGGCCGCCAGGTCTAGTCGGGGGGTGTCCCTCCCAAGGGGAGGACACCACGGAGACCACACCTCGCCCAAAGTGAGGGGGGGATATTTAAGTGGAAAATACGTCACATGGTCTTGCCAACTATGTGAAGAAGTCTCATGGTAGTTCCTACCCTACGGGGGAGGAGTTACTGTAAACATGGAGACTGTGGCAGAGGGGGCTCTGCCCAAGGAAGACGCAGTTTACCAACAGGGAAACGAATTAGCGGAAGAGAAGTTACCTTACAGGGAACCGCCACATGCGGAGCACCTACCCCAGAACAGGGTTCTTGTTAGCACGTGTACTGGGCCAGCAGCAAGTCTCTCTGAAAACTCGACTGCCTGGGATGAAACCGGTTCCACCCGGAGGCTGTAGAACCTTGCAAAGGTGCCTGGCCAGGGCCCAGGAGGCCGCTACACCCCTGGTAGAATGGGCTCGTAGCCCTACCTGGGGCGGCATGTCCTGGGCGTGATATGCCATAGCTATGGCGTCAATGATCCAGTAAGCGATCCTCTGCTTGGAGACAGCGCTTCCTTTCCGCTGTGCACCAAAGCAGACAAAAAGCTGCTCAGAGATCCTGCATGCGATCCAAATAGATGCATAAAGCGCGCACCAGACACAGCAACGACAGGGCTGGGTCTGCCTCCTCCTGGGGCAGTGCTCGCAGGTTCACCACCTGGTCCCTAAAAGGGGTCATGGGAACCTTGGGCATATAGCCCGGTCGGGGTCTCAGGATCACGTGAGAGTAGCCTCGACCGAACTCCAGGCACGTTTCGCTGACAGAGAACACTTGCAGGTCTCCTACCCTCTTGATGGAAGTGAGCGCAGTCAGGAGGGCAGTCTTCAAGGAGAGTGCCTTAAGCTCAGCTGACTGCAAAGGCTCAAAGGGGGCTCTCTGTAGACCCTGAAGAACTACAGAGAGGTCCCATGAGGGAACGAGGCACGGTCTGGAGGGGTTCAGCCTCCTGGCGCCTCTCAGGAACCTGATGATCAGGTCATGCTTCCCTAAGGACTTACCGTCCACTGTGTCATAGTGTGCTGCTATAGCAGCAACGTACACCTTCAAGGTGGAAGGGAACAGCCGCCCTTCCAACCTCTCCTGCAGGAAGGAAAGCACCGATCTGACTGCACATCTCTGGAGGTCTTCCCGTCGGGAAGAACACCACTTAGCAAACAGATGCCACTTAAAGGCATACAGGCGCCTCGTAGAGAGGGCCCTAGCCTGAGTGAGCCTTAGGTCTTCCACGTCCCATCCAGGGGCCAGACATGGAGATTCCAGAGGTCTGGTCATGGGTGCCAGATGGTGCCCTGTCCCTGAGAAAGAAGGTCCTTCCTCAGGGGAATTCGCCGGGGGGGCTGTCACGAGGAGCGTGAGGTCTGAAAAACACGTCTGGGTGGGCCAGTAGGGTGCTACCAGGACGACCTGCTCCTCATCCTCCCTGACCTTGCACAGGGTCTGTGCAAGTAGGCTCACTGGGGGAAATGCATATTTGCATAGGCCAGGAGGCTAGCTGTGTGCCAGCGCGTCTATGCCGAGAGGTGCCTCGGTCAGGGCATACCAGAGCGGGCAGTGGGAGGATTCTTGGGAGGTGAACAGGTCTACCTGTGCCTGTCCGAATCGACTCCAGATCAGCTGGACCACCTGAGGGTGGAGTCTCCACTCTCCCCTGAGGGTAACCTGCCGTGACAGTGCGTCCGCTGCAGTGTTGAGGTCGCCTGGGATGTGAGTGGCTCGCAGCGACTTGAAGTGCTGCTGACTTCAGAGGAGGAGACAGCGGGCGAGTTGTGACATACAACAAGAGCGCAGACCACCTTGGCGGTTGACATATGCTACCGTTGCCGTGTTGTCTGTCCGAACTAACACGTGCTTGCCCTGGATCAATGGCCGGAACCTCCGCAGGGCGAGCAGAATTGCCAACAACTCGAGGCAGTTGATGTGCCAACGCAGCCGCGGGCCCGTCCAAAAGCCGGCGGCTGTGTGCCCATTGCAAACAGTGCCCCAGACCGTTTTGGAGGCGTCTGTCATGACCACGACGTGCCTGGAGACCTGCTCTAGGGGAACTCCTGCCCGTAGAAATGAGAGGTCGGTCCAAGGGCTGAAGAGACGGTGACAGACTGGCGTGATGGCCACGCGATGTGTCCCGCGGCGCCATGCCCGTCTCGGGACTCGAGTCTGAAGCCAGTGCTGAAGCGGTCTCATATGCATCAACCCGAGCAGGGTGGCCACCACTGAGGATGCCATATGCCCCAGGAGCCTCTGAAAGGGTTTCAGTGGAACCGCTGTTTTCTGTTTGAACACCTTCAAACAGGTCAGCACCGACTGTGCATGCTCGTTCATGAGGCACACTGTCTGAGACTGAGTCCAGCTCCAAACCGAGAAAAGAGATGCTCTGAACCTGGAGGAGCTTGCTTTTTTCCCAGTTGACCCGAAGCCCTAATCGGCTGAGGTACGAGAGCACCAAGTCCCTGTGTGCACACAACATGTCCCGAGAGTGAGCTAGGATTAGCCAATCGTCGAGATAGTTGAGAATGCGAATTCCCAATTCCCTTAACGGGGAAAGAGCTGCCTCTGCGACCTTCGTGAAGACTTGAGGGGACAAGGACAGGCCGAAAGGGAGGACCTTGTACTGATACGCCTGACCCTCGAATGCAAACCGCAGGAAGGGTCTGTGTCGAGGTAGAATCGAGATGTGAGAGTACGCGTCCTTCAGGTCTACTGCCGCGAACCAATCTTGATGCCGGACGCTCGCCAGAATGCGTTTTTGCGTCAGCATCTTGAATGGGAGTCTGTGTAAAGCTCGGTTCAGTACTCACAGGTCCAAGATTGGCCACAACCCACCGCCTTTTTTCGGTATGATGAAGTAGGGGCTGTAAAACCCCTCTTCATCTCGGCCGGAGGGACAGGTTCTATCGCACCCTTCTGTAGGAGGGTGGCGATCTCTGTGCGCAAGGTAGCAGCGTTTTCGCCCTTCACCAAGGTGAAGTGGATATCGCTGAACCTGGGTGGACGCCTGGAGAACTGAATCGCGTAGCCGAGTCGGACGATGGATCAGCCATCGCGACGGATTGGAAAGCGCAAGCCACGCATCCAAGCTCCGCACGAGGGGGACCAAAGGGACGATCTCGTCAGATGTAGCGGCGGGTGGGGCCTCGCGGCGGGGTGGAGCTCGAGGTGCCACACCATGTCATGGCCGTGCTGAGTTCAGGGACATCGAAGTACTTACCTTGCTCCTTGTGACCACCCCCGGAACAGCCTGGGATGGGGGAGGAAGAGGCCTGTCCTCGTGACCCGTGGAAACTGTCTCATCGGGGGCGGATTTGTGCCACGGCTGGGAGCTCAGGGGCAGGAAGACCGCCGCTGGAGCGCCAAACCTGTCAAATAGAGTGGTGGACAGTGGTCGTGATGACGGCCGTGCACACCGGATACGTGACGCAGGGAACAAGGAAACCGCTCTTGCTGAACTCTTGGGTACTTCAGCCACTTGGGCATGCAGCGCAATTAAATGCAAAGGTAAAAAAAAAGATTCTCCTCCCGACCCTCAACCGGGGGATGGAGTGGTGTGCTTACCAGCTCCAGAGCAGCGGGTTCCGTTGTCCCTGGGTCGCCCCTCTCAGGGGCGCTTTGAAGCCTTTCACGGGTTCTTGGCGGCCGCGAGATGGGTGGCGTCTGCTTCCTGCAGTGGGCTCCACGCCGGGGCCGGGCCGCAGGGGCGGGCTGCGGCAGAGCCGGTGCAGTCACTGCAGGGGGACGCCATTGACAATGAGCAGACGGGGTGCGGGATCTTGAGCCGCACCAGGGCAGGATGTACCGGATAACCTCCGTCGGCTGCTTCACCGCTGAGAACTGCTGGGCAAAGTCCAAAGTCCGCCGGACTGGCCAACTTGGGAAATGGGGGCAGCAAGGAACAGTGCCTTGTCGGCATCTCCCATCTCGACCAGGTTGAGCCAAAGGTGGCGCTCCTGGACCTTTATCCACCGGGGGGATTGCCAAATAGTCCTTGGCCGCCCCACCATCGAGGGTAGTGAGGGCGGGGAAGCTGAAAGATCGGGAACGGGCAGTAAACAGTGCCTCCCACGACCTTGTCAGCTCTTCATGCACTTCCAGGAAGAAAGGTACGGGGGCGGTGTGTGGCTTTGAGCGGTGCTGCGAGCCCAGGAACCAATCATCGAGCCGCGAGGGTTCAGGGGAGAGCGGAGGGTTCCACTCTAGCCCGACGCTCTCGGCTGCCCGGGAAAGCATGTCGTCATCTCCGCGTCAGCCTGTGACTGGACGACCGCACCCGAAGAGAAGAGCCCAGCTGAGGCTTCCGCATCTGACTGGATGAGCCTGCTCTCCAATGCTGCGCTCGAGAGCTCATCACTTTCGCGGGCTCCGAATAAGAGGTCGAACTCGCAGTGAGACGAGCCGGCGGACTCATCCGGAAGCCTGATCGGGGCAGACGAGCGTGCTGGGGAATGGGAGGTCCGCGGGGGGATACCCGGCGGAGGTGGTCCCATTGGGGTCCCCAAATCGCCCCCAGTGCTAGCCGTGCTGGCCTCATAAAAGTGGGTAGAAGGACCGAGGTGGGGAGCCTCTGGGGTGGCTTGCTTTCTTACGAAGGTAAGCCGCGACCGCATCGTTGCCATGGACATGTTCTCGCAATGAGTACATGACCATCCACGAATGCTGTCTCTGCGTGAGCAGTGCCCAGACACGAAAGACTGTGATCGTGACCGTCAGAAGGCAAGAGATAACGAGTGCAACCAGGAATAACACACAAAGGAAAGGCACCTTTAAAAAGACGTTCCGTGTGTGCCGCTCTTTTAGAGAAATATACTCTTTTACAGAAATATACTCTTATTTCTGCCAAAGCTCCCAGGGGCATTCTCTGCAGTGCACCAGTGCAGAGGAGGGAGAAGCTGCTGAAATGCGCCGTCAGATCCAGCAGAGTTGAATGAACAGTCGTGGGAATTCAGCTCAGTGAACATGACCGTTCGGCTCCGAAGAGAAAATCTGAATGAGTGGTTACATACCAGCTCCTTTTATGTGACCTAGACAAGTTTTTGATTTACTCAAATATAAAAGATGCTTATATGCTCCTAGATTGATGGCTATTGATGGCTAACAATCCCTAATTTACAAATTACAGGTCTAGAGGAGCGGGAACCCTGTAACACATGTAATCAAAGAGACAAATTAGTACTGGCTGTAATTATTGCAATTAACAGACCTACACGGACTCCATGGTTGAGTGATTAAACAACAACAACAACAACAGCTGTTACAAACAAACAAACAAGGAAATATTCATGTCAGATACTTTAACACTGGTCAAAGAGTTACCAGTCCACCTGGAAACAAAGTGGTGTTTTATAAGGTCTGCAAGGCTTCTGGCATCAAATCTTTCAAATATACTCAGAGTTTTGTCTGAAGTGCTTGTAAATAAACCCACAAGTAGAACTGTATATTCTGCTTTCCTAAGTTATATCTGTGAAACAAACAGTAATTATTTTATATTTATTATTATTATTATTATGCAAGAATTACTGTAAAACAGTGTGTCTGTAATCTCTGGACACTATTGGATCAATCTTTAACCAGATGATGGAGGAAATTGTTAGCTGTTGATAAAATCCATTCCTATGTGATACTATAGGTCTTTTTGTGGGTCTTGTTCATCTAGGCCTGCCAATCATATCCCAAGTATATACACTCACTTTATTAGGAACACCTGTACACCTACTTATTCATGCGATTATTTAATCGGTCAATCAATCGTGTGGCAGCAGTGCAATGCATAAAATCATGCAGATGTAGCGGGTTTACTTCTGCATTGTGTTGTTTAAGTAAATGACGGACTCTCTCACACAATTATGAGGTTCTGACTGTTCATTTAATTCACACTCCTCTGCACTGCATTGAAAAACAACACACGACATCAGGCATCTCTCATGCACATATCTTGCCTGGCTGTGACTCTCATTATCAAATCAAATCGAATCAAATCACCTTAATTGTCACACAACTATATACATAAGTGCAATAGTGGGTGAAAGACTTGGGTGCAGTTCCGAGCAACATAGCAGTCATGACAGTGATGGGATATATACCAATTTACAATAAACAAATTTACACATCACAATTTACATATCTAATAGACACATAATTACACACAACACAATATACAAATAATAATATACAATGTACAGTATACAATACACACAATATAGAATACACATACACACAATATAGAATACACATTATACAATAAAAATAGTATATATAGTATATATAAAATATACAGTAGGTTGTATTATGCAGGGGTACAGCAAAATAGAGAATGAAAAATAATTATATAACAATTATGACAATATTTGTATAGTATGTATAATGACAATATATGATATGTCCATATAAGATATGATATAATAATAATAATACATAAAGTAATACAAAGATTAGAAATATTCTATTAATTTCTCAAATGCCCCAAATTATAATAAACAACTATACAATTTACAATAATAAAAGAACCATGATCCATTAACATATCTGCATTGAAAAACAACATACATCAGGCATCTCTCATGGTGCACATATCTTGCCTGGCTGTGCCTGTTAATCATCAAATAATTCCAAAGTACAGTTGATATGAGAGAAACTGACTTTTCACATGCCAAATGGATCATACAAAAGAGAACACAAATGCAATATTGCACTTTAACAAGAATATATAAACTTTTCATGGAGTAATACCATGTGAAACTGCAGCCAACTAGACAGCAAGGAACCATATCTTTTAATAGAGAAATGCACATGAACGGCAGGTGAAGTGGTGATAATTACCCGAAATAAAACTCTGAATAAACATATTCTAAAATGTTCCCAATATGAATTAATGATCAGATATTTCAGAGACCTTAACAAACAAACAAACAAACAAACATATTTAACCACAACAATACAAAACAGACAGGTAAATAAAAAGATCTTTAAGCAATTTGGGGAGCTACTAAAAACATACCTCTCCTTATACAGGGGAACAGAAAAAGAGAATGAGACTGGATGTCTCGACTTTACTCCCAAGATCACGCATGATGTAACTTAATATGCTCAGTATTGCCATTTTGTTCATATCAACTAATTTATTAATGATAGAAAAATAAAAAGACAGCATTAAAGAAATATGCACAAAGAAAATGAAAAGAAAATATAAAACAACAAATGACACTTGCGATCATGTGACCCCAGACCTGCTCCACAACACTAAATTATTCAATAAAAGTCAAAATAAAATACCCCATGTTCAGTAGTAAAAATAAAAAAATGAATAAAATACAAAATAATCTAGTGTAACAACATACCCTTTGCTACACAGATACAGGTCAGGAGCTTCAGTTAATGTTCACATCAACCATCAGAATGGGGAAAAAAATTTGATCTCAGTGAGTTTGACTGTGGCATGATTGTTGGTGTCAGACGGGCTGGTTTGAGTATTTCTGTAACTGCTGATCCTGGGATTTTCACACATGATAGTCTATAGAGTATATTCAGAATGGTGCCAAAAATAAAAATCATCCAGTGAGCAGCATTTCTGCAGATGGAAACACCTTGTTGATGAGAGAGGTCAACTGAAAATGGCCAGACTGGTTCGAGCTGACAGAAATACTACGGTAACTCAGATAACCACTCTATACAATTGTAGTGAGCACAATAGCATCTCAGAATGCACAACACATTAAAACTTGAGGCAGATGGACTACAACAACAGAAGACCACATCAGGCACTTTATTAGGACCATAGTGTTCCTAATAAAGTGCTAAGTGGGTGTATAAACGGCTGTTTAACTTGCACAGGTGATGGTTCTTCCGGCATCCCTCCACCTCCCCATCTCCACCTTTATATTTCATAACGCCTATAGCAATTATTATTTAAAAATAGTCTTTCTTTTTTTTTTTTTTTGCTTCAGTCAGATAGTCCATTGGGTGGGGGATGGGGGGGATTTCAGAGCTCAAGCCCAGCCCTGAGCTCGAGCCCCTTCATTATAGACAGCTTGCCAAATCTGTTAACCTTAATGCGCTACAGGACTATGTGAACCAGTGTACTCGTGAAAGGTACAGGTTTTGATCAAATTCTAAGGCAGCATCGCATGTTTCTTTCATGAAGAATACAGTTCATCCAAGATAACAGATGAAGCAAAGAGAAATGTAAATTATCAATATTAAGTGATATTTTATCAATAACTCATTACCAAAAGCTATCATGAGAAATAGTTAAATCAGATTAAAATGGACTATTTTAAGCAATGTTTACATGTATGTGTGCTGTGTTTCAATGCTTATTTCAATATTGCATTGTTAGCTTAGCAACATGCTAACACTAAACTCAGTTGTGTGTTGAATTTCCTGTGTTTTTATTTCCAATTAAGAGCATTGCAATCAGTCACTTATGAGGTTCCTCTTCAGTTAAGAGGCTGCCTTAGGCCATATCTTCCATTTCGTAATGTCATTGTTTTCCAGTGTATGCGGTACTAGAGAGCATATTCGAAATATTTTGGTGGATGAAAGTGCAGTTCCAATGTGGATGAGGTGTAAATGTAGCAAACTCAATGCATTTTCAACCGAAAATAGATTAGTGTGGACGTGGCTTTAGAAAATAGCTGCCTATGTAGGCAATAGACAGCAAGACAGCTCAATAGATTTTGGAACAGATCCTAGTGAACTAAATCAGTGCTGCAAAATGCCATGATAGACAAGTTCTAGCCATGATGACGCAGCGAAACAGCTTATAAATAGAGTCGAGATGACTCTGAGCATTACTTTCTGCAAGCAGTTTGAGAACATGTTGTATAACAACAGATGTTGCATCTGTAAAGCGGGAAGCACTTAAACCCACACTCTACTTTTTCAGTATCTCACATCACTGTAATCCCTCAAAAATAACCCTGCATGGGGCTTTGAAAGAGGGTGCACCAGAAGATAAAACGAAAAGTGTGTTTATCAGACGATGCCACAGATAAAAGGGGGAAGCAACAAACTGATGGATGTAAAGGAGAGATGCTGGCCTACACAATGTATAATTGATGTGCATGCTATCTTTGGCGACAAGGTTGCAAAGAACATAACATCAAGAGAGGAGAACTTGATTGCATGTGGCAGATTCTGAAAAGTGCTTCAGAGATCTGGAGGTTTAAGTCTGAAGACACAAAGGTATGTTAAAAGGGAAAAATATTTAATCTTTGCCTCTGTTACATATTCCCTGTTTTTGTGTTGACTTTTATGTTGAAATTCATGTTTAATTCCTGTTTCCTGTTAGTTTGTAGTCCTTCTGTAGTTTCATTTTATGATTGGTTTTCCCCTGATTGTTTCCACAGCTGTTCCTCATTCCCTTGTTTGCCCCCATGTATTTAAGCCATTGTTTTCCCCTGGTTTCTTTGTAAGTCTTCACATGCGTTGTCACGTTCTGTGTCTGGTTTCCCATGTTTTGTTTCGTTTTATTCTGAGTACTTTGTTTATCTTTGGTTTGCATTAAAAGCTGCATTTAGATCCTCATTCCTCACCTGCCTCCTCACAGAAAGACTAACCATGGAATGGATCTAGCGGCTGTCAGAATTCTACTCCTTCAACAAGGGGACCGTCCAGTTGAGGATCATGTCCGTGAGTTTTTAGAGCTGGCAAACTAAGTGCACTATCCAGACCGCTCTCTGGTGGTTTTCTTCCAATAGTGCACTGAGGGAACTGATGCCTCCGGCTGATCCTCACTGGACGCTCGGCGAATATGTGGAGAAGGCTCTGGAACTTTGTGGTTCCCATTATACAGTGGATTATGGCAGGAACCCCGGGCCAAAACCTTCGTCTTCGGCTCCCTTCTCGAAGCCTTCCACGGCCCCTGTCTCTGAGTTGTATGATCTGCCACTGATGTCAGTGCGTAGGTCCATGAAGACCCTACCTCAAAAATTGTCTGCACCCACGCCTGCCACGGCCAAAAAGCCAGCGCCCAGGCCTGCCACGAGCCAGCGCCCACGCCTGCCACGGCCAACGAGCCAGCGCCCACGCCTGCCACGAGCCAGCACCCACGCCTGCCCATGCCTGCCACGGCCAATGAGCTAGAAGCCTCGTCCGTCCCCCAGAGCCTGCATTGCCAGCCTCGTCCGTCCCCCAGAGCCTGCGTTGCCAGCCTCGTCCGTCCCCCAGAGCCTGCGTTGCCAGCCTCGTCCGTCCCCCAGAGCCTGCGTTGCCAGCCTCGTCCGTCCCAGAGCCAGCGTTGTCAACTTTGGCCAACCGGAGGAGGAGAAGGAGGTCGTTCCCGAGTCTCCGCCCATGCCCACGACCACAGAGGTCGTTCCCGAGTCTCCGCCCATGCCCACGGCCACAGAGGTCGTTCCCGAGTCTCCGCCCATGCCCACGGCCACAGAGGTCGTTCCCGAGTCTCCGCCCATGCCCACGGCCACAGAGGGCATTCCCGAGTCTCCGCCCATGCCCACAACCACAGAGGTTGTTCCCGAATCTCCTCCCATGTTCACGACCACGGAGGTTGTTTCCCATTCATCCAGGACTCTTTGTCTCGAGCCTGACATGGCTCCGCCTGCAGAGACTATTCCTCCTGTGGCTCCGCCCGCTCCCCCAGAGACTCCTCCTACAGCGGCTCTGCCGCCTGACCTTGTCCCTGTCCTGCGGCCACCTCCTAGGCCTCCTGACCCTGTCTCACCCCTGCGGCTGCCTCCCAGGATTCCTGACCCTGTCTCGGCCCTGCGGCCGCCTCCCAGGACTCCTGACCCAGTCCCCACCTTGAGGTCATCTCCTTAGCCTCCTGGCCGTCCTCCTGATCTGCTCTGGTCTCCTGGCCGTCTGCCTGATCTGCTCTGGTCTCCTGGCCATCCGCCTGATCTGCCCTGGTCTCCCTGGTCTCCTGGCCATCCGCCTGATCTGCCCTGGTCTCCCTGGTCTCCTGGCCGTCTGCCCTGGTCTCACTGGTCTCCTGGCCGTCTGCCCTGGTCTCACTGGTCTCCTGGCCATCCGCCTGATCTGCCCTGGTCTCCTGGCCGTCCGCCTGATATGCCCTGATCTGTCCTGGTCTCCTGGCCGTCCGTCTGATCTGCCCTGGTCTCCTGGCCGTCCGCCTGATCTGCCCTGGTCTCCTGGCCGTCCACCTGATCTGCCCTGGTCTCCCTGGTCTCCTGGCCGTCTGCCCTGGTCTCCTGGCCATCCGCCTGATCTGCCCTGGTCTCCTGGCCGTCTGCCTGATCTGCCCTGGTCTCCTGGCCGTCTGCCTGATCTGCCCTGGTCTCCTGGCCGTCTGCCTGATCTGCCCTGGTCTCCTGGCCGTCTGCCTGATCTGCCCTGGTCTCCTGGCCATCTGCCTGATCTGCCCTGGTCTCCTGGCCATCCGCCTGATCTGCCCTGGTCTCCTGGCCGTCTGCCTGATCTGCCCTGGCCGTCTGCCTGATCTGCCCTGGTCTCCTGGCCATCTGCCTGATCTGCCCTGATCTGCCCTGGTCTCCTGGCCATCTGCCTGATCTGCCCTGATCTGCCCTGGTCTCCTGGCCATCTGCCTGATCTGCCCTGGTCTCCTGGCCACCCGCCTGATCTTCTCTGGTCTACTTGGTCCTCCAAGCCTGCAGCGTCGCTCTGGCTCTCCATCCCTCCAGCTCCACCTTGGTTTCAAACCTCCCTGTCTTTGTCATGTTCCTCTGCTCCACTTGCCCCTTGTGCCCCCCTGAACTGCCTGTTTACCCCTTGTGCCCCCCTGAACTACATGTTTTCCCCCACACTCCATGGATAATTTGTTTTTGTTTTTTGGAGCATCTGGAATCCGCTCCTTAAAAGGGGGGCCTCTGTCACATATTCCCTGTTTTTGTGTTGACTTTTGTTGAAATTCTTGTTTAGTTCCTGTTTCCTGTTAGTTTGTAGTCCTTTTGTAGTTTCATTTTATGATTGATTTTCCCCTGATTGTTTCCACAGGTGTTCCTCATTCACTTGTTTGCCCCCATGTATTTAAGCCATTGTTTTCCCCTGGTTTCTTTGTCAGTCTTCTCATGTGTTGTCACGTACTGTGCCTGATTTCCCGTGTTTTGTTTTGTTTTGTTTTATTCTGAGTACTTTGTTTATCTTTGGTTTCCATTTAAAAGCTGCATTTAGATCCTCATTCCTCGCCTGCCTCCTCACAGCCTCAGAATGGATTGAACGTAAAATATTTTGTTTAATTTATTGAACAACACCCCCTCTGGCAAATTCTTCAAAAAACAAATTCCTTCGTTGTATCACCCCTGCTAAAAAAGATGAGCTTAAAGGAATGCTCTGGGTTCAACACTAGTTAAGCTGAATCAACAGCGCATTTATGGCACAATATGGATTACCTAAAAAGAATAATTTCGACTCATTATAGCTGTTTTATTTTATTTTTACATAAAATGGAGAACTGCAATATGAATTTGCATTGGACAAAAAAAAAAAAAAAATCCAGAGAGGGGGCTTTGCCTTTTCATTTTTAGAAGTCCTCCACACACCACTGGCTTACAGTTTATCAAAGGCATCTTTTCATGTGAATGGGATTAAGGAGCTTGGCATTCATCCTCTCTTCAGCGGACCCAGATCAGCCCATCCCTCGCTCTTTTACTTCCTCTTCTGACCCTATTTGCCCTGTGGATTTGTAGGAACGGCTTAATAAAGTAAGGAATCAGATTTTCTTTTTATTCATCCCCTGCCCTTTTCATTCTCACTGAAAAATGTGTGTCCAGATGAAAAAAGGCAGCAAATTTCTGAGAGATAGCAATGATCCCTCCCAAACCACCCGACCGACACTGCAGTCACAGCCCTCGGGAATTAAACCAGCAGATCAATTCACATCCTGTCCCATTCCACCTGGGAGTAATTACAGATTCCAACATACACAATAATATCCATATCACAGAAGCTGTCTGGAATGGACAAAACCCCTCTTCTCAGCCAGCCACCAGAACACTAAAGTTGGGTGACCAGATTCCTGCTTGTGGAAAACGGGACAGCCCCCACCCAGCAAAAATGAAATTGACGTATTCTTACCTAGGCGCAGATCAATGCAAAGCAGAGGGTGCATCCACATCTGTAACTGTTGTCACCTTGTACTTTTCACTGGCAGCAATTTTTCTCAGTGCGCACTTGTCTTTCAAGAGTT
This sequence comes from Myxocyprinus asiaticus, assembly GCF_019703515.2. NCBI lineage: Eukaryota > Metazoa > Chordata > Actinopteri > Cypriniformes > Catostomidae > Myxocyprinus > Myxocyprinus asiaticus. The sequence goes on along the minus strand of NC_059353.1, from coordinate 44,029,518 downwards.
TATCGTAAAATGCAGAGCAGTCCAGTCCAAAAATGACTGTTACACTGAGTCAAGATTTTTCCATGCTGCGTCCATTAATGAGAACACACGCTCCACAGATGCAGATGTCCCAGACAGGCATAAAACAAACTCCACGACCTTAGCTAAGACTCCGAAGTTGATGGTCTTGCACTCCAGCTCACGAAAAACATCTGTCCATCTCTCAGACATGACCGTCTTGTTCATGTTCCACTCCAATGTTTTTTGTGCAAGCCCACTCATCAAAGAGCGTGGTTTCATCAATTAAACTGAGAGCAGGGATTCTGGAGAAGAAATGTTCGAGGCTGTTCTGAATGTCTTTCCACTCTGGGATGTCTCTCAGTAGGGCCCACTCAAGTTTTTCTGTGTTCTCCAATGAGCGGCTCCAATTTTGGAGGTAATCCACCGATGCTAAGTTTCTCACTACACAAAAGAAATCATCCGCTTGCATGTCACCAGCTTTTTAATGTCAGAGGGTATGAATGATTCCTCCAGCCTGGCCTGCAAGACTTTTCTCAGGTCATGAATGTGCAAAGGTATGGCTGTGCACAACAGAATGATAAGCAAAAAGACCTTCACTTGTGTGCACCTTGTCAGATTCGGAACTTTTCTTAACAAAGAAATTGCTAACACTTGGTGTGGCACACTTACTTTTAGCAGCATCCACATGCTTTTTTGTATGAACATGCTGTGTGATGTTGGTGCAGCCTCCATGAGTGATGGAAAAACAAGCTCCACAAATCTCACACCTCACTTTACTAGGTTCTGTCTGTGACTCCTTTTTTAAAAAAAATTAAACTCTTTTTGAAGATCCTCATTAAATGTACAGTACTGTGCAAAAGTCTTAGACACATAAGATGCTTTACAAAAACATTTGTCTTAAGATGGCTATTTATATTTTCAGCTTTAGTGTGTCATAGGAAATATACATTTTAGACTCCCAAAAATGTATTTTGCAAATAGAATAGAAGAACAGGGAGCCCTGCAACAGATGGCATGGTCCCCACAGAGCCCCCCACTGAACACTAAGTCAGTCTGGGATTACAAGAAGAGACAGAAGCAATTGAGACAGCCGAAATAGATAGAAGAACTTTGGCAAATTCTCCAAGAACTGGTGCTGTTTTTAAGGTAAAGGTGGTCACACCAAGTATTGATTTAGCTTTTTTTATGTTTACTGGACTTTGCATGACATTAATTGATAAATGAAAATTTATTTTATTTATGGCATTATTTTTGAAGACATCCTCACTATGCACCATTTTTCCCAAGTGCCTAAAACTTTTGCACAGCACTGTACATGCACGCTTCCTTGACATTTTCATCTGTGTGCTCTTTCAAACTGACTCTTCAATCAGTTCATTAACTGGATGTCTATTGATAGGAGATTGTGATTGGATAGTTTAATCCAATCATGTACTTCAAATAACACAGTGTGATTTTATTTGTTTTACAAGCTGTATCCTTGGCTACCTTTGATTAGAATACTCTCATGACTGAGAAAGCCGCATAGGCAATAGAGAAGTTTTAGGAGAGGGGAAATACGGGACAAAACACGATTTGTTCAGAATACGTCGGGACACTAGAAAAAGTGCTTAAATACAGGACTGTCCTGGGAAAAACGGGACGTCTGGCCACCCTACACTAAAGGAAATTTGATTGAACTAAGGCATAAATTAAGATTGCAGAAGGAAGATCATATTTGTTATGTGGATATTGATAAAATGCTGAAGCTGGTCTGAATAATCCTATAACAGTGTGATACCCTTGAATAAATTGTCAAATTGCCTTTATAGATTAACTATAGGAAATATATCCAGGAATACTGATAGTGATTTATGCTTGTGCCATGTGAAAATCGGCGAAGTATTAAATGATGACAGATAATAAGAGGCTAAAGGAGGGGGCGCTGAGTATTCAGACATCATTTTGATATTCATGGGCTTGTTAATGTAACAAGACAATTTAAACAACCTGTTGGATGCAAAAAAAGTACATCGGGTTTAAGGATCCGGTCTTTCAGTTTTTCTCTTCCGAATAAATGTCAAAATTTACAACCAAAACTTTAAACACAAAGAACAAAACTTTAGTTTTTCTTCCACGGATGCATTGCAACAGATGGAAAATATGCAAGCTGGTCTCTTAAGGCAATTTATCCATAATAATCCATTAAACTGCTGTATGTGTGACAAGCAGCATGTAAAGATGTAATATGCAAATTATACACCATCAATCACAAACTGTACCAGAGTTAACAAGGACAGGGGTGCATTTGCTAGTACACACCTGGGTTTGGAAAACTTCCATTCACTTTCACATTCATGAACTGTTACGTGGATTAGGTGAGACACTGGTCTTGAACCGAGGTCTAAATATTCTGGGGTTGTTTCTTTAACCACTGAGCTAACTCACAGTCTTGGAGAAGTTGGGCCCAAATGCAGGCAGGTAAATCACAGAGATAGATAACTCAAATGTCTTTTAATGAAGAGAAAATGTAAACTTTATATAAGCACGAGCATAGCACAATGAATGCAAACTCAAGACTGAGCAATGAAACACAAAACCAAGGTAACTTAAATAGAGAGACAGTTTTCTGAATTCCACCTTAAGAGGAATGTCCTTCATCGACAGCCATACCCGTTGCCCAGGATGCAGAGATGGTCCCAGCCTGTGTCAGCGGTTAGCCTGATGCTGTTGTTGAAGTTGGGCTCTTGTTCTGGGAACAGAGGTGGTTGATAATCATACTGACATTCGAATGGGGACATACCTATCGAGGCCTGACGAAGGGTGTTCTGAGCATACTCTGTCGAGATAAGCTGACTACTCCAAGTGGATGGGTTGGACGAAGCCAGGCACCTCAGAACTCTCTCCATCTCCTGGTTCACTCTTTCTGTCTGCCCATTAGATTGTCAGTGGAAACCAGATGATAGGCTGGTAGATGCCCCGATCAACCTGCAGAAGGCTTTCCAAAACCTGGAAGTAAACTGTGAACCACGATCCGAGACAATGTCTGTGGGAAGACCATGTTATCTGAATACATGTTTTAAAACTAACTGAGCTGTCTCTTGGCCAGATAAGATTCTGTGTAGAGGAACAAAATGACAGGCTTTAGAAAAATGGTCTACTATCACCATGACAACCGTATTTCCCTCAGACAGGGGTAGTCCAGTGACAAAGTCCATCGAGACATGAGACCAAGGGCATGAGGGGATGGGTAGGGGATGTAACAGACCTTGTGGAAGGGCTCTTTGGTCCTTGTTTTGAGCACACATTTTACAAGCTCAGACAAATGATCTTGTGTCTTTTTCCATGGCGGACCACCAGAAATGCCTCTTGATAAAATCCAAAGTTCTTGTTATCCCTGGGTGCCCTGTCAAACGTGAGGAGTGTGCCCACTGCAATGCACTAGAACAAACAGCTTTAGGGACAAAGAGACAGCCCTGAGGACCATTACCTTGGTCAGGTTGATGTATTTGAGCCTTCTGAACAGTTGTTTCAATATCCCACCAAATGGGTGCTGCCACTTTAGATGGTGACAAGATGAGTTTAGGATGCTTCTCCTGTTCTGGAGGATCAAACTGTCTCGAAAGAGCATCTGGCTTCCCATTCTTGGTACCTGGTCTGTAAGATAGAACAAAGTCAAAATGGTTTAAAAACAGAGCCCAACTAGCCTGTCTGGAATTTAACCTCTTTGCTTCTTGAATGTAAGCCAGGTTTTTGTGGTCAGTCCACACCACAAATGGATGTCTGGCCCCCTCCAGCCACTTTCTCCACTCCTCCAATGCAAGGTTTACTGCCAACAACTCTCGATGTCCAATTTCGTAGTTTTGCTCTACAGGAGAGAGACATCAGGAGAAGAAAGCACAGGGGTGAAGTTTGTTATCTGCAATCGATCGCTGTGGCAATGTAGTGTCCACTCCTACATCAGAAGCATCAACTTCCACAATAAAGGGATGCTTAGGATCAGGAAGAGTCAATGTTGGGGCAGAAGTGAATTGAAGTTTAAAAAGCCTTGTTTGCCTCAGTTGTCCACTGAAGGTGTTTGGGATTACCCTTGGTCAGAGCACTGAGTGGGGCAGCAATATTACTGAAATTCCTGACAAACTTCCTGTAAAAATGGACAAATCCAAGGAAACGCTGAACTTGTTTTAATGATGTTGGTTGGGGCCATTCTTTGACATTTTGAACCTTCTTTGGGTCCATCTGAACCTGACCACTAGAAATGAAGAACCCCAAGAAGGAAACTCACTGAAATTCACTTTTTTCAAGTATGATGAAAAGATTGTATCTCAGGAGCTGTTGGAGGACCTGGCGGACATGTTGAATGTGTCCTTGGAGGTTTTTAGAGAAGATCGATGTAGACAAATGTGAATCTGTTGAGCATCTCCCTGAGTACATCGTTAATGAAAGACTGGAAGACTGCAGAGGCATTTACCAATCCAAATGGCATCACCAAATATTCATAGTGGCCTGTCGATGTTATGAAGGCAGTCTTCCATTCATCTCCCTGTTGAATACGGACCAGATTATAGGCACTGAAAAGATCCAATTTGGTAAAGATGGTGGCACCTTGAAGAAGCTCGAGAGCAGTTGTCATTAGAGGTAGAGTGTAGTGGTTCTTGATGGTGATTTTGTTTAAACCCCTGTAGGCTCCCCATCTCTCTTGTAAGTTTTATGAACTTTTGTACATTCTATAGTTACTGTTCATCACTATGTCCTCTTCAAAATCTTTAAGATGAATTCACATTTATGAGTACTGCAATAAAAGCATAAGGATTCCTCATGAAGACTTCTTGATATTTTACGTTTGTTCAGTCGTGGCGTCCATTGTAATGGACATTAAAAAAATCTAATAAAAACATGAGTTGACAAAAAAGTTTTTTTTTTTCAGACTCATTTCTATTCTGGAGAAGAGTTAATATCAGTTGGGTAAAAAAATTTTTGCTCAGTAGAAAAAAATCAGGGCTGAAGGGGTTAAATCATTATCGAGAGGTTAAAACAGCTTCTTTTACTGACTTCATGTGAATTCTTCTCATAGAATGAGGCATTATGTCATTGATAACACATTGTGTATTCAAAATGTAAAACACAGTGTCACATTAGTTAAGGTTTTACATGTAGTCTTGAGCGTCCTCATATTTAAATAACCCTCTAAATGCCTCCCATAGCAGTGTGGCGGGTGTCTGAATGTTCGCAAACAGTAAACTGTTGCTCGGCTGTTTAAAACTTCTTTTTACCCCTGAACGAAAAATGAAGAAGAACTTCTCTGGAAGTATGTCGGGGCCTTTAAGGCCAAAGTATACTTCAGTTGTCCGCATTGCTGATCGTTCCACACACAGTTTGTGTGATGCAAATTTCGTCATCAACACTGCGCAGACTGTACATGTGCGGCCCAAATTTTCTCGACACGGACAGTCCTCATCTGTGCGCATCATTGGCAACTGCGCCTGCAATTGACAGTACTAAAAGTAGGGTGACCACATTCCTGCTTGTGAAAAACGGGACAGCCCAGAAAAAATGAAATAGACATATTCTTACCTAGGTGCAAATCAATGCGAAGTAGAGGGTGCAGCCGCATCTGTAACTGATGTCACCTTGTACTTTTCGCTGGCAGCAATTTTTCTCAGTGTACGCTTGTCTTTCAAGAGTTTATTGTAATATGCAGAGCAGTCCAGTCCAAATTAAGACGTATGAAAAACATTGCTGTGACGAGGAGGAGGGCCGTGATGGAGCACGGCCGACGCTGAATCAGCTGATCAGAGGGAGAGCGAGATAAGCTGCTGTATGGGTGGCGACTGTGCATTGTGCTCGATGTCATGCGGGAAGCTTGGGAGGAGGGACCTTCAAACAGCAAAAATTAAATTCAGTATGTTCTTGATCTTAGAGCAAAACTCCACACTTTGGGTCAACTAACACAGGAGAATTTGCTCCAAGCACAAGAATGACAAAGCCGACTGTATGATGGGAGCTCGGCTAAGGGAATTCGCACCGGGAGATAAAGTGCTTGGACGTCTATTGATAGGGTATTGTGATTGGATAGTTTAATCCAATCATGTGCTTCAAATAACATTTTACTGGTTTTACAAGCCACTGATCACTGGTTGGCTACCTTTGATTAGAATACTCACGTGACTGAGAAAGCTGCATAGGCTATAGAGAAGTTTTAGGAGAGGGGAAATACGGGACAAAACACGATTTTTTTAGAATAAGTCGGGACACTAGAAAAAGTGCTTAAATATGGACTGTCACAGGAAAAACGGGACGTATGGCCGCCCTAACTAAAAGAGTTTCACAAAGCAGTCGTAGTGCACATACGTCCAAAGCATTTATTATTCGCTTGCGGTCAAAAGAGTATACTGTACTTTGAAGGGCAACGCGGTCGACTGGGAGCAATCCAATCCGGAATGCAAAAAAACTAAGTATACCCGGGCCTTAAGACATGATTAGTGTCAGGGCGTCAACACACTGCTCAATGGCAGCGTCAAGCGGTGCTTTGATAAAGCAAGAGAACATCTTGCTTTTTTTTAGCGCTAACAATGCCCCTAAAGATACGTAATCTAAATCATTCATTTGAAAGGAAATTAAAAGGGATTGTTCACCCAAAATGTAAATGTTTATATTGAAAATGTACTCACTCTTATTTTGTATCAAAACCCACATGAATTTCAGAGACAAGCTCCTCTTAGAGTGTTTATTTCAAGATTTTCAGTGAAAAATTAATTCAATATAAAATTGTTTCTAACCAATGGACTTCGTTTATGAGTCACTTTCAACAGCCATTGCATTGAGAAAATGTGTTACACCTAAGGAAGAAAAGTCATAAAATTTTTGGGTAACTATCCATTTAAGAGTCAACTGTGTACCCAACAATATTGTAATGAGGTTCATTTGTGGGGAAAAGGAGGAAACGGGAAACGTGGCTTCGACTCAAAAAGGTCAGTCTTTAATAATATCTCAAAATAGCTTTCCAGCATTTAACACAGAGACAGCTTGGTGCGACTCTCTCTCTCTTATATCGCTCTCCCCATTGCTCACTGCAATCAGAAACAGGTGTTAGACTTATTGTGCTAACCCTTACAAACCGAACCTCAAAGGGCCCTTGCCACTTGGCGAGTAATTTGGAGCTCGATGTGGGGAGTAATACAAGCACTTTATCTCCCGGTGCGAATTCCCTTAGCCGAGCTCCCCATCATACAGTCGGCTTTGTCGTTCTTGTGCTTGGAGCAAATTCTCCTATGTTAGGAGATTTTGCTGTGGAGTTTAAGTGTGGAGTTTTGCTCTAAGATCAAGAACGTACTGAATTTAATTTTTGCTGTTTGAAGGTCCCTCCTCCCAAGCTTCCCACATGACGTCAAGCATACCGCACGGTCGCCGCCCGTACAATTGCTCGGAGAGGCTTGTGAGACCTTTCACACTGCAAATAATAGGGGTTTGAGCCACTTATCCCAATTTCTAGCATCCTCGTGTACAAACTTACGAATCATATTCTTCAGGGTTTTATTAAACCGTTCCACCAACCCATCTGTTTGCGGATGGTAAACACTGGTGCGAATCGATTTAATACCCAATAATTCGTACAGTTCATGTAGTGTCCGTGACATATCCTGATCAGTGAGGATTTCTTTCGGAAAACCCACTCGGGAGATAATTCTGAAGAGTGCCTCCCCAACACTACATGATGTTGTGCAGGGGCACTGCTTCCAGATATTGTGTTGCATAGTCCACCAGAACCAAAACAAAGTGATGTCCACGTGCCGTCCACTCTAATGACCCGGCAAGGTCCATACCAATTCTTTCAAAGGGGGGCTCGATCAAAGGAAGTGGGCGCAAAGTTGCTCTTGGGGTGGCCGGCGGATTCATCAGCTGACATTCACGGCATGCCGCACACCACCTGCGAACATCCCCGTGAATGCCCGGCCAATAGAAATGGGCCATTAGATGGTTCAATGTTTTTTCTTGCCCTAAGTGACCCGCCATCGGACTATGATGAGCCGTCTGGAATAACATTTACCGACGGCTCTTCGGTATCAACAACTGGGTTGTATCTTCTTTTGTCTGAGCATCCTGCATCACTCCATACAGCCGATCATTTATAATAGAAAAATATGGGTATGAGAGTTCAATGTCTGGCTGAAGGCATTGACCATCAAGTACTTTCACTTGGTTGAAGGCGTGTCTCAGGGTTTCATTGCGCGTCTGCTCCAGAGGAAATCCCCTGCAGGGAATCCTCTAAGGGCTGGGGAAGTTGGGACTTCCCCTTCCTTTGCGTCATCCTGACATGCAGCTGATGCAGTCAGCCCTGGCTCCACCTCCCCAGCCAACCAGCGCATTGCATATCTCACATCGCATAACTTTCTTTCCACACATAGTCCCAGAAATGCCCGGGTTCCCCATCTGAGGGGGAGATCGAAGAGACATCAGGGTCACTGGCAGCAGGGAAAGCCCCCCAGGAATGGGGAGCCGGCTTCAGCGGTCCTTTCCTCGCCTCCGGGGTACTGGTACGGGCTGCATGACAGTGACATAGTGAGAGAGAAGAGAAGGGGGAAAACAAGAGGGAGGGGAGAGAGAGTTGGAGGGCTCTGCCCTCAGATATGCCTCACATGGTCCTCAACCAGTTGGATGGTTCCAGCGATGCCGGGCAGTGTCACTGGACCCACTCTGTCGTTCCTTCCAAAGAATCAGCTGTTCCAGCACCACAAGATCGATGACTCCCTCGGCGTCGCGGTCCTCAGACAGCAGCCACTTCCAACAGGCATCACGGAGCTGTTGCATGAAGGCATCTTTTGTCCCCATTTTCATGAGGGCGACCGGAGGCATGGGGGCTGTTGTGTCCGGGGTCACGGCCGGGGCTTTCTCCTGGTGCAGTAAACTCTGGATCGCCTGCTGGTCCTCTGCTTGAGCCCAGAGCACTTCCTGGAATTATCGATCCTGATCCTGGCACAGCTCCAGCAGGGCATCATGTTGAGCATAATGCATGCTGGCGAGGGACTGGATAACTTCCGCCAATGGTGAGGACTCCATGCCAACGTATATTTCCTCCAAACTCCTGGGTTTTGACACCAGTGTAGCGGAGTTCATTTGTGGGTTAAAGGAGGAAATGGGAAACATGGCTTCATCTCAAAAAGGTCTTTAATAATAACTCCAAATAGCTTTCCAGCATTTAACACACAGACAGCTTGGTGAGACTCTCTCTCTCTCTCTCTGTCTCTGGCATGGTTCTTCCTTATATCGCTCTCCCCATTGCTCACTGCAATCAGAAACAGGTGTTAGACATATTGTGCTCAGGTGTGTGCACTCTTACCGCTTTCTCTCTCTCCGAACGAATGCTCCACCATGCCCCCACCTCCACAAATATACTTTATAGATTCATGGGAAAGCTAATTATAACATGGGCTGTGATTAAACATTATTTCCCCCCTGAAATTAACAAAAGTTTTTTTTTTTTAAATAATCCATTACAGTTTTCACCAAGGGTTTAAAGCTTCAGTCCAGATTGCATTAAAGTTGCATTATAAAAACAAGAGCTGTCAGGTGCCAGAAATACAAGCAAAAAGAAACCAGAGGATAATCACATTATTTGGCAAAACTACAGTACAGGGAACAACCAAAAAAGGAAAGCATTGATATTTATCTAACAATACTGCCATTAGCAAGGCTCTCTGTGTGCAATGGGCACAGGAGAATTCCCTCTGCCTCCTACGTCTGGCAGTGTGGGTGGGTGGAAGGGAGTCATGCTCAAGGATCCTTGTGGCATTTTCATGCCTCTCCTTTCGCCTTTAGTGAAGTCTACACTTCATTTGCTGCTCTTATTTAGACAAACAGAAAAACCCTACACAGCGAATACAATCACAGGACAAACAGGAATATTAATGGACTGTGATAAAAAGGAGGCATAATATCTGAGGTTAAAACATTGTTGGTCTATCTGACAAAATAAGTTCAAAAATATATATATAAAAAAAGTGTTGTACACTCACTAAGCACTTTATTAGGAACACCTGTACACCTACTTATTCATGCGATTGTCTAATCAGCCAATCGTGTGGCAGTAGTGCAATACATAAAATCATGCAGATACGGGTCAGGAGCTTCAGTTAATGTTTACATCAACCTTCAGAATGGGGAAAGATTTGTGATCTCAATGATTTCAACCGTGGCATGATTGTTGGTGCCAGATGGGCTGGTTTGAGTATTTCTTTAACTGCTGATCACCTGGGATTTTCATGCACAACAGTCTCTAAAGTTTCCTCAGAATGGTGCCAAAAACAAAAAAACATCCAGTGAGCAGCAATTCTGTGGACAGAAATGCCTTGTTGATGAGAGAGGTCAATGGAGAATGACCAGACTGGTTCGAGCTGACAGAAAGGCTACGGTAACTCAGATAACCACTCTGTACAATTGTAGTGAACAGAATAGCATCTCAGAATACACATGTCGAACCTTAAAGCGAATGGGCTACAACAGCAGAAGACCATGTCGGGCACTTTATTAGGACCATAGTGTTCCTAATAAAGTGTTCGGTGAGTGTATGTTTTACTTTGCATTGTCTTTCTCAAATGTAAGTAACAACATGCAAAAATATATCTCAAATTAGTACATTACAAAAAGACATACAGAGCCACAGAAAAAAAATAATTATTTACTTTTTCTAAAGAAATTATAAGTGGTGTTTGCCTGTGCAAAACTCGCCACCAAGATACTGGGGTGTTGTGAGTGGTTTCCAGGGCATTGCTACTCGTTCCGAGATGGTTGCTTATTGGCCCAATTCAAAAGAGCCCACCCCCAAGTATCTGTGATATTCTTATTGATAGATATGGCACAGATATGGCTTATATCTATAGGGGTGGGCTACCGGGGCTTAAGCCCCGAATGTATTCAGTAAAGCCCAGGATGTTTTTATCATCTTGTAGGTGCGTCTAATTCTTCTGTATATAGTCAATATTAAAATATGAATTTATTTTAATATTAAGTAATATAAAGCAATGATACCTGTCTTTCTACACAATTGTTAACACCAAATACCAGTTCAGTTCTGTACCCACACACTAGGGTGTTGTGAGTGGTTTCCAGGGCATTGCTAGGTCATTCTGGCGGCTGATTGCAGGCAGCACTAGTATGTGATGGCATGTATGAAGAGCGTTTGTGACTTGCGATAATGAGTGTGTGTGTGAACTGTCTAAATTCCTGTCTTGGTGAGATACTGGAAACTTTGTTGACTTTGTCCATCCAGATGCAATGAGTACCAAATATTTGGATACATAACCCCAAAACTGACAAAAAAGTACTTTTAAATCATGTTTTAAAGCACATAGTGTTGAGGCTGAGACAAAGGTTAGTTGGCCCTTTTAGTTTTCCATTAATGTTTAAATATTTACTGTAATATTTAATATTTAAATGACACCTCACAGATGTAACATTTAAACTTTTATTATAATGTGTTTCCTATTCCATCATCTTGTCACTAGCCAGTTTTTCCTTTGGCATGGTAAGGGCAAAGCAGGATTCTGGCACAGTGACTCAGAGGTGTATAGAGAGCTGTGTGGACACTAACATGCCAGCACCTCCAAGTGGGCGCAGGGTCCGTCACATTTGCAGATTAATTATGCCTTTAAGATGAGCAAATACTGTAGGCAAGTCATTAGCTTTCAATGGCATTGCCAGCATCCTTTTTATGGTACTTTACGCAAGCACTGGGTGACCTTCGAGCAGATGCAAGTCTATGCACAGTTAGAAAACTAGGTTGGAGATGTAAATGCTAAGATGATGCTAAATCAAAGGACGATATACTGCTGGAAGAAAAAGAAAGAGCGAAAGGGGTGTAACTTATTGGATTTGCTGCTGTTTAAACAGGGTCAAATTAATTGGTGAAAAATGTACCAAAAAATTAATATTCTGTCATCATTTACTAACCATTACAGTTATTGCAGTTAATTTGTCTATGAAACACGCTGTGGAAGAATCTTAATGCAACTCTTTTTCATACAATTACAGTTTACAGCGACCACAGTTGTCAGGTTCCATAATGGATTAAAACACAATAAAATCACGATAATACTAGTCCATACAACATGTGTTAAGTCTTCTGAAGCCATATGATATCTTTGTGTAAGGAACAGACTTATCTTATCTTACCCTCCATTGAAGCACTGAAGTCTCATTTTCTTTCCGTGTTAAGATTAAAAATCACATTGTGCCAGATTTGATATCATTGATGCCAAGCGCCATTGTTTCTCATATATGTTCTAACCGAACATGACACACCCATTCATGTTTGAGCTGCAAATAAGGAAGCATGTCCTTTGGTTACAGTACTTCAACAATCTACTAATTAACTTGCTCATTGTCTGAATTGAATTCTACATATCTGCCAATATAATTTACATACATCCATTATGTAAAAGTTGCAATAAAAAATTTACAAATATGCTATTAATAATTACATTTATTATATAAGTGAGCACAACAAGGTCACTTAGGTCACTTATCAAGAGGCCAGTCAGGAAATATCTACATCTGTGAATCATCTGCTCCTTAAAACACAGTTCAACATTGACCATTCCTCCAGGACTTCATTCAGAGGCAATTTGAAGCAAGACACAACGAATTACCCTCAGGTAAAACAAGGCACACTGACATACTGATCTGCAAATTTCAACTACTCCCATTAATGAGCCTGCGTAGTTCATCTAGAGTTGAAAATGCATTGCGATTATGCCTCTCATCTATACCAAAATCTGAGACTTTCAAAAACGTTCACTAGTACCGCATACTTTGGAAAATGATGACATTGGGAAACAGAAAATTGAGATTTCAACGGAAAACGTATTGTGTGGATTTACATCTCCAAAAATCCACAAACTTTGGAAATCAAAAACTGGTTCTGTTCCGAACCATAAAATCTGGTTTAGTCTAATTAATAAATAATAAGACAAAATTAATAAGATTAGATAATAAGATAAAATTTATAAATCTTAGCCAATATTTGTGTGTGCTATTTGTTTTTATGATTATTAGAGTATCACTTCATTAGCTTAGTAAAATCCTAACGCCAGACTCTATTAAAAAAATTGTCGAGTCGAGTCTCACATGCACTTGTGTGAGAAGCACTATTTGTATGACGGTTATAGTAGATTCCTGTCTAGAGCATTCCAAATCGGTCAATTACGAGGTTGCATTTCAGTTAAGATGTTACCAGGCAGTAGACAGCAAGGCAGCTCACAACAAAGCCTGTATTTAATTTAATTCTGGAGCACTGTGAGAGCTGTTTGCCAAACAATGGCAGTAGTAATATATGAGTCAATGATGTGATGCTCTTTTTTTTTTTTTTTTTTTTTTTCAGATCAATTAAATTATTCAAAAAACATAAAATAAGCAATTCACACAAAACAATTACCTGAATATAATCAATATAAAAAATGTTGTGGTGTTACTGTCCAGAGACAGTAAAAAAACAAAAAAAAAACAAAACAAAAGAAAAAACTCATTAAAAGCTGAAATTCTTGACAAAAGAAACATTGGCATGAGTAGTGAAGAACAGTCTTTAATTCATATTTATTTAAAAAAAAGTAAGCAGTAAAACAATTGTGTTTTAAAATATGATTAATATTTTAAAAACTTTTTTCTGACAAATCAAAGTCATGTGGTGTAACCAACATGTGGGTAGCCATTTTGTTTGTCTTGACAAAAACTATAAAATAGAAAGGACCCCTATAGACCCTCAAGACTGAGGGGCAGATTCGCTAAGAATGAATTGTGGCTACTAAAAGCATCGGTTTTTTGCACACGCTAACTGCGTTCGTTTAGCGCCCAATTCTCTAAGGGAATTATGCAGATCAGGCAACAGTGCAAACGTGCCCACAAAATCGCTGAACACAATTTTCATGCGCAATTCTGATCTTGCGGTCCGATTCTGAGCGCAATGTAGCCAAGCATGCCACAGATCACCGTATTTGACTCACCCTGCTAGGACTGAACAGCATCACTTTGATCCAGACACCTGGATCATCTCTTAAATATGAAGAATGTGCACTTGACGACACCATGTATCTCGATATATGCCAGGTTATAATGCTCTTCAACATCATTTGATGAGTATTTGATTACTTACTGCTGAAATGATCGGTTGAAAATGTTCACAAACATCTCTTTTAAATAAAATTCATTTTACCACCTACTTTCATTTGGCGGTAATAGCACGATGTAAATTGCGCAGGGAAAATTGTTTTGTGAACGAAGCGCAATCTTTTATTTATATAGAAAGGAGCTGTGCTTGTGCTGAAAGGAATTACAATGACTACATTTAAATATTGAAGACAGCACAATTTCTGTGCACGGTTAGTGAATAAGACACAGGTATTTGCGCTGAAATACCATGCGCAAAAGTGGTGCAACTGATTAGTGAATCTGTCCCTGAGTGTTAAGAAAATATCAGTTTTGACATTTTTTTATGAAAAATGTAATTTAGTTAAGGTCATGTGGTGTAACCCTTAGTAAACTTCTTGATATTTTTGACACCAGTATTCATGATACTTGTAAAACTTTTTTTGTCAATGACCCATTTGTGGATTTTTATTATTTACTATCCTTTTTGAGGCCATAATGTACCAATAATGGGATGATGGACCCGTTGGTGCCATTATGGACTAATGATAGCTCTGGATGTAATTTATTTTAAATTGAAAGCTTATGGAGGAACCAGACTACATGGGAAGACTACAAATTAATCAATTGGCTCACTATAGTTACAATGTAACTTTAGTCTCATTTCATGCACTGATTGGTAGAATTGAGAAACGAGAATCAAACGCAGCAAAGTTTGCTGCATATTATGCAGCATGCAAATGCTTGCAAACACTGCCCACAAATTTAAAGGAATAATTCACCTAAAAATGAAAAGATTCTGTCATTTACTCACCCTCACATTGTTCTAAATACACGTGACTTACTTTGGGTTTCTTACATGAAACTTAAAAGGAGTTATTTATAACAGAATGTCAAAGCCTCTCTTTTCCTGGTGGTGGTTGAGGAGTAAAGCGCTTTGAGTGCCTAAAAATGCGCTGTATGAATGTAAGGAATTATTCCTCACAAAAAGCTATCACTTGACTCCAACTGGCTTTGAATATAGTGCATAAGTTGTATGGACTTCTTTTGTGATGCTTTTAAGGTGCTGTTTTTGTCATTTTTGGACGGCCCCTGGTCTCCATCCACTTACATTATATGAAAGAGAGCAGCTCAGACTTTTTGCTAAACTTCCCATTTGGTGTTCCACAGAACAAAGTTTGGATCAAAATGAGGGTGAGTAAATTATTTTTAGGTGAACTATCCCTTTAAGTGCAGTTGATTTTGATGGTTACTGACCCCACGGAAGGAAAGGACTTAAGTTGCTTCTCAATAATGTGTTGATAAGTCTTGAGGTGACTCTTCACACATCCCCACCCCCCTCCAGCAGCTATGACAGGCATGCTCATGTATCTTCAGTTGTGATGGATTGCCCAGGTCGTCCTCTCAATAATTCAAAGCAAAGAAACTCTTTTGGGATGCAGCACAGCACAGGCACGTCCCTCACAGGGACAGGACATGACTTCTGCATTGTGCCTCCTAGAAAGGGGGAAGGGACTTTCATAGCCATTAAAATCTATCTGTATCCGCAATTAAAAAAATTTGAATAGAGGCTTCTTGTCTGTGTTATGTTCCAAGTCATATAATTGATAACCATTGAGCAGTCCAGGGTGGAATATGCTGAATTCTGCGCAAGGGATTTTAACATACCAAAATTTGTTAAATGGAGCTGAGAGTACTACACTCTTGTTGGTAGCTTATAGAATCATCAAAAAAGTCTAAATATACAATGCTGTAAAAAGGTATTTGCCCCCATCATGATTTCTTTTGTTTTTGTGTATATCTCATATTAAATTGTTTCAAAAATTCAAACATAAAACACAGGCTGTCTGAGTAAACACAATATAAATTTTTTAAATGATAATGTTATTTATTGAAGCAAAAAAGTTATCCAATACCAACTGGGCCTGTGTGAGAAAGTATTTTCGCCCTTAGTTACTAAATCCCCAAATCTATGAAACTGCATTCATAATGGGGTTCAGCTGGACTAGACACACCCAGGCCTGATTACTGCCAGTCCTGTTCAATTAAATCAACACCTAAATAGAACTTTTTCAGCAGCATGAAGTTGGCTAAAAGGTCTCACCCAGTAGCACACTATGCCAAGGTCGAAAGAAATTCCAGAAATGATGAGGAAAAAGGTGATTGAAATACATAAGTCTGAGAAGGGTTACAAAGCTATTTTAATGGCTCTGGGACTCCAAAGAACCACATTGAGAGCCATTATCTCCAAATGGAGAAAACTTGGAACAGTAGTGAACCTTCCCAGAAGTGGCCGACCTTCCAAAATTCCTCCAAGAACACAGAGACGACTCATCCAGGAAGTCACAAAAAAGCCAAGGACAACATCCAAGGAACTGCAGACCTCTCTCGCATCAATAAAGGTCACTGTTCATGACTCCTCTGTCAGAAAGACACTGGCCAAAAATGCCATCCATGGAAGAGTGGCGAGGTGAAAATGACTTCTAACCCAGAAGAACATTAAGGCTCATCTGAATTTTGCCAAAACACACCTTGATGATCCTCAAACCTTTTGGGAGAATGTTCTGTGGACTGATGGGTCGAAAGTGGAACTGTTTGGAAGACAGGAGTCCCGTTACATCTGGCGTAAATCAAACACAGAATTCCACAAAAAGAACATCATGCCTATGTCAAGCATGGTGGTGGTAGTGTGATGGTGTGGGGATGCTTTGCTGCTTCAGGGCCAGGGAGACTTGCAATAACTGAGGGAAACATAAATTCTGTTCTCTACCCGAAAATCCTAAAGGAGAACCTCTGGTCATCAGTCCGTGAGTTTTTTTTTTTATTTGAAAACTGTATTTTGTGTTTACTCAGGTTGCCTTTGTTTTATGTTATATCTTGTTTGAAGATCTAAAACAGTTTAGTTTACACAAAAATAAAAGCAATCAGGAAGGGCAAATACTTATTCACAGCACTATATACTGTATATAAAAAACATCCAAGGGGTGGGGTGTAGAACTTTTATAATGACAGATGTTGCAAAAAGAGTTCTGTCTATGCAGATTTCATCTGGGCTTGCCATTGAGATACAAGATAAATTAGTAATAATTCTAGGATGACAACTCAGAGCTGTTCACATTCCTGGACTATATGCAACTCCCATAATGCCAAAGGGATTAACGTTGTTTGTTGTTGATGAAAAATTATGACTACATTGATTGACCTCATTATTCTCTTGCAAAACATTGATGTTGAGTCAGCAATATTTTTGCTCCATTTTCCTGGAACAAAAAACTGTACATTTTAAATATGTTTATCTCAATATGCAATTTTACAGCTTTTAAGAATCCCCTAGCATATGTATGGCCTCATACTGTAGCTAACAGAAATAGGGCTCTATTTTCAACCATGAGCAATGTCTTTTCCAATTTTCTAAGCACAATTTTCGTGCCAGTGCAAAGCATAAATGGGCGTGGGTGGGAGTGTTTACGCTACTGTGGGTGTAAGCACGCACACTGTGGGTGTATTGTATGTAAATGAAGTGCCGCAAAGCGCAATTTGCTGTTTGGTCGTTGTGCTAAGACGTTTCAATATCACCTCTTAACGCAAAGTCAAAATTCAGTTCCTGCATTTACAGTTTGGAGATTTCACCAGCAGATGGTAATAAAGTTCATGTCCAAATTCTGAAAGTACAGAACATCAAATTTTGTCCTTGACAATCCCTGTTGAAGCCGTTAATGAATCAACAAATTATGAAATTTGAAGTCTTGGTTTATTTTTTCAATTATTATTGATATGTTTAAGTCACTGCAAAAGAGGCTGGTGAAAGAAAATGTTTGGATTTGGGATTTTTGTCATGTGTATTTTGTTGATTCATGTCTTTTATTTTGAAAAGTTTAGTTCCTGTGCCCTTGTCATGTGATTTCATGTTTTCCCTCCATGTTCATGTGTCATGTTTTCATTGGTTTATTGTTTAATTAGCTTGTTATCAGTTTTGTTTGTTCATTGGTTTATGTTCTCCCATGTCTTGTATTTAAGCCCTCATGTTCACCATTGTCTTTTGTCAAGTATTGAATGTGAGTGTAGATGTTTATGTCAGGCCACTTTTATGTCAAGACATGTTTTTGTCAAGTCAAGTCAAGTTCATGTTTATGTTTTATGTTTCACATTTGTAGTTAGGGTTATTGGTTATCACGTTTGTAAATAAACTGCACTTGCGTTCTTCATCTTCACGTCATCGTCTTCATCATTGCCATTGCCTGCAGTGCCAGCACGTTACAGAATACTTGACCGAATAATGAACCCAGCAGTTCAGCTCATACGTGTACGTCAGGGGAATCCCCTGGAGGATTACGTAGAGGACTTTTGCGCTCTGGCCAGCCAGGTGGATTTTAATGTGGTCACCCTCAAGGACATTTTTAGGGTGGGGTTAAGT
The DNA here is from genome assembly GCF_019703515.2 of Myxocyprinus asiaticus. Classification (NCBI taxonomy): domain Eukaryota; kingdom Metazoa; phylum Chordata; class Actinopteri; order Cypriniformes; family Catostomidae; genus Myxocyprinus; species Myxocyprinus asiaticus. The sequence goes on along the minus strand of NC_059353.1, from coordinate 44,010,989 downwards.
GAGCGATCTCCTCCTTGTTGCCTGGTGGTCGCAGTTCCCTCGGCCTGGCTCAATATATCGACCTCGCCCTACAGATCATTGGTTCCACGTTCACTGTGAGGGAGGCGGATGCCGAGCCAGAGTTCCACGACATGGCCGCCGCCGAGCCAGAGTTCCACGACATAGTCGCTGAGCTAGCGCCATCTTTTACCCCAAATCGTCAGCCTGCCCCATGCCATGTCACAACTACGCCTCAGCCTACTCCATGCCATGTCACAACTATGCCTCAGCCTGCTCCATGCCATGTCACAACCACATCTGAGCAGTTGGACCTGGAGATGGTTCCCACCCTTGTACCTACCCTAAGGCAAGGGGAACTTGCAACCCTCCGACCCCGCCTGGACACTCTGAGCCCTGGACTCCGCCTTGGCCTGTCGGTCCCTCGACATCGCCTCAGCTCTGCGTTCCCTCGGCTCCACTGTGGTCCTTCAGCCTGTCAGCTTTGCCGGGGTCTCTCATCCCTCCGGCTCCTCCTTGGTCTGTCGGTCACCTGGCTCTCCTTTGGCTCTCCAATCCTCTGGCTGCGCCTCGATCCTCCGATCTGTCAGCTCCACCTGGGACCTCCTCCTCTACGGCTCCACCTTGGTCCTCAGTCCCACCGGCTCCACCTCTAGTCTTCCGATACCCTTGCTCCTCCGAGCCTCCAGCACTGCCTTGGTTCTCCCTGCCATCGGCTCCACACTGGCCCTTCGAGTCTTCGGCTACTTTCCGGGCACCAAGTTCCATGGCTCCGCCCCTCGAGCCTCTCATGGCTCCACCCCCCCACGGACGTTGCCCTGGTCTCATGCCCCTCACCCTTTCTCGCCACACCTCAAGACACCCTACCCCCCCAGCTCCCTACAAAACTTTGGAACTCTGTAATGTTTTTTTGTGTTTTGTTTGTGGGGGGGGGAATATGTCATGTGTATTTTGTTGATTCATGTCTTTTATTTTGAAAAGTTTAGTTCCTGTGCCCTTGTCATGTGATTTAATGTTTTCCTTCCATGTTTATGTGTCATGTTTTCATTGGTTTATTGTTTAATTAGCTTGTTATCAGTTTTGTTTGTTCATTGGTTTATGTTCTCCCATGTCTTGTATTTAAGCCCTCTTGTTCACCATTGTCTTTTGTCAAGTATTGAATGTGAGTGTAGATGTTTGTCAAGCTATGTTTTTGTCAAGTTTTTAGCCATAGTCAAGTTCATGTTTATGTTTTGTTTCACGTTTGTAGTTAGGGTTATTGGTTATCATGTTTGTAAATAAACTGCACCTGGGTTCTTCATCTTCATGTCATAGTCTTCATCATTGCCATTGCCAGCAGCCAACTACATTACAGATTTATTTGACCACTTCGTTATTTTGATTATATATCAGTTTCGTTTGAAGTCTAATTTGAATTTAGAAGTATTTTTGGTTTAATTTTTTCGCGTTTCAATAAATTCCATTTTTCAAAATCAATGTCCACCGGTAGTGCGTTCCGATACAATCACTGTTAATACTAGCCATTTTTTGTGTGTCAGTAGATGAAAATGATAAATAATACTTACATTCTCTGTAATTTAATAGAGCCTACATCCATATCCTGAACCACATTTTCCATGCATATAAAAGGAACGTGTCCCATTTAACAAGGATGCACAAAATAATGTAAATCCATATTTGTATTCTTCCAATTCATTGCATACAGTCCACTTACACTACCAACTTCTTATGAATGTACTGTCTTTGTTTATATCGCTGGTGCTTGATAGGGAATGGATTGTATAATAGGACAGAGACAGTGCCATAAAGAATCTCCATTGACCCGATTAGTGCCTTCCGTGGGGGATTTCGCCAAACCCACTTGCGGCTAGACTTAGCACACACTTGCACGAAAGTACCAATACTTCATGGCCATGCCCATTGACTTTGCGCTTATGAGTTAAGTCATTGCGCTGCGCTTAGTGCTTGTGCGCTTAAAATAGGGCCCATGGATTAAAAGCCACAAACCTCCAATTCTGATTTTCATTTTACCATGTTTACATCTATTCTGCAGAATTCTTCTTTTTGTGGTAGAAAATCTGAATAAATCTGCAAATTCTGTCTGGGCCTCGTTATATGTCTAGGTGGTGCATATTCACATCACTTATTTGGAATAGTTTTTGCTTTAAAGGAATCTTATCTTGCTTCATTGACATCCGGGTGTGTTATGTGCAAGCATCATATCCTGGTGTGACTATGGATTGCTGAGCTCTTTTAGGCATGAGCTCCAGTGAAGATGACCTAATTTCTCCCTGGAATCTCAATGGTGAATTCAGATCATGTTATTCCACATCAGTGACATCAGAGTGCTCATTAGGGGATGTAGACAGCATCAGGGGTTAGCATTGATTGATTATCTATCGTCAGTCAGTCAATGGCCCACAAAGTTTCCTAGTCTGCCTTTTGGGGAAAGCTGATGCACAGTAAAATGGAAAAAAAGGCATAATCAGCCAAAGGGAGAGAAAGAGTAAAATAAATAATAAAATTTCTCTCTCCATCCCATTGATATACTGGCATGAAAGATATTTAATAACAAAATACTGCCTACTAAGATGGAAAAACTATCAAATCATAATGCAATTTAATCTTCTCACCCAGGCATTGAACAAAGAAATTACATCTTCAAGGACTGATTAGAGAACATATTAAATAACAGATAAAGTGTGTAGAAAAGTGTTTTATTTTTGGATAAACTATTTAATTGAAATGTTTTTCTGTACAATTAACAGTAAAGGATGTAAAGGGTTACGGGTTAAGTCTGGTTTTTGTTAGAGCTAAATCGCAATAGTTCAGTCATGACAACTCTTGGAAAGATTAAGCATGTTAATGTGGGAATGACATACTGATATTTTCATGGAATGAGTCCCTCCCAAATGCAGGAATGAGTGAAAATAAAAAATAATTTTATTAAAACAACAAAAAACAGAACAGGTAACACAAAACTCTCACGGGGAGAGAAAACAAATCAAAACATAAACTAGAAAAAGTATAATAACTAAGACTGACCAGTAACAGGAACAAGACCGGAACAGACTGACTAGTAACAAAAAAAGGACTGGGTCAGACAGGTCGATGACTGTTGGGGACAGGACTGGGTCAGACCGAGTGATGACCGCAGAGGGCTGGTCAATCTGGGCAGGGACCTCAGAGGGCTGGACAGACTGGTCGGTGGTCGTTGGGGACAGGACTGGTTCAGACTGATCGACGACCACTGGGGACAGGACTGAATGAGTGGCACCCACTGGGGCCTGAACAAACAGAGCAACAGACTGGTAACTGGTGTCTGACTGGTGCTGGTTACTGGGCTGAGCAACACACTGGTGACTGGTTTCTGACAGGTGCTGGCTGCTAGGCTGAGCAATAGACTGGTAGCTGGTGTCTGAGGAGTGCTGGCCACTGGGCTGAGCAACAGACTGGTCGCTAATGTCTGATGGGTGCTGGTTATTGGGTTGAGCAACAGAATGGTGGTTAGTGGCCGCTGAGCCAAGGGTGTGGTTTGTGGCGGCCGCTGAGCAGATGGTGAGGTCAACTGCAACCGGTGAGAGTTGGACAGTGTCAGACAGGGCATTTGTGGCCACCGAGAACTGGACAAGGTTAAACTGGACGTAGATGGCCGCGGGGTAGGGTTCAGACTGTAAGTGGGTGGCCGCTGGACAGGATTCAGACAGGACATGGGCGGCTGCTGGACAGGAGTCAGACCGGATGTAGGCGGCCACTGGACAAGGTTCAGACTAGAAGGCCACAGGCGAAGGGTCAGGCTGAGTGGCAGCTACAGCAGGCTCGGACCCCTCCTGGAACGCTGCAGCAGACTCTGATGCAGGGACACCTCTCCTCTTCCTCCTCCTCTTGTGGGTGGAAAGAGCAGCGGGCTCCTCTGCCTCCTGGCGGTCCACAGCTTGACGGACTTGTCGATGGCCACAGGGAACAGGACAGGCTCGTCGACAGTCTCAGGGAACTGGACAGACTCAATGACTTCAGGGAGCTGGACAAGCACATCAATGGCCTCAGGAACTCGACAGCCACCGTGGTTGGGAATGCTGGCTGTGACTAGGGAATGGCCTCTGTGGTCGTAAATGCTGGCAGCGACTGGGGATTGGGCTCCTTACTTGGCTTCCTTCTCCTCCTCCTCCAGACAGTCAGAAACACTGCAGTAGGAATGGTTGCCGCCTCCTGGTGGTCAGCAGTGGCCTCCTTCCTTCAGGCGGACATCAGCGGCCTCCTCCACCTCCTGGCAGTCAACAGCGGGCCCCACCGCCTCCCGACAGTCAATAGCAGACTCCTCCACCTCCTGTTGTCAGCTGCTTCCGCTGCCGGTGAGGGAGTATTGTTGACCTCGGGCTGGGATAAAGGAAGGAAGTCCTCCGAGGCACAGGCTAAGTTAAACTCATTAAATTTCAGGGCAAACTTGATCATAGCGGCAAGACATCCCCCTTCACCTGTCTCTGGGACACAAGACCTGATCGGCTCATTCAGACCAGCCCTGAACAATTGCATAAGGCTGCTTGATCATGACCCAGACCCGAGGACAACACCGAAAACTCCAACGCATACCCCCCCACCGACTTTTCCTCCTGCTGGGGTCAGAAGAGTCTCCTGGCCTGGTTGGCTCTGCGGCATGTGGGAAGTAGTGAATAAAAAGAAAAACTTATTCCTGCTGGGTCCATGTTGGTCAGATCATTATGTCACGGAATGAGTCAGGAATGAGGACCCAAATGCAGGAATGAGTGAAAATAAAAATAATTGTATTAAAACAACTGAAAACAAAACAGGTAATACAAAACTTTCTCAGGGGAAAGAAAAAAATTAAAATATAAACTAGAAAAAGTATAATAACTAAGACCGACCGGGAACAGAAGCCTTTGTATATCATTTTTAATATTTCACATTCACTAGTTTTCTTCTACTTTTTGTGAGACAACACAAAAACACCAAATGAGAGAAGTATCACCATATTGGAAAGATGAGCTGTCTATTTTCAGTGGCTTTCCCCCCAGCCAGTAGGTTTAATATGCAACAATAACAAAGTCCCCCATAAATTAATTTCATTTTGTAAAATATGCTGAAAATCAGTTGTATGCTATCCAAAAGAAGCACAGTAATTATGGCAGTACAGACGGATATTCATGCAAGAGAAACAAACAGAATAAAGATATGTGGATTTACATAATGTTTATATAACTATGCGGAGCATTAATATTCTCTCTAATGGAAACAGCATTGACTGTGTACTTAATTTTAATTGTCTGCAGGGTACTGACAGAAATGATAAGCGCCATTAGCATATGATCTCTCATTATGCTCAGAGGTCATTTCAATCAATAGCTTGTTCTGCAGGCCTGTTTTAACAGCAAAATGATAATAAAGAGTGAGCGATAAACGGGTTGAAGAGAGAGAGAGAGAGAGAGAGAGAGAGAGTGGGATATGGGCTAATCTAATCCCTCTTCATATAAGGGTAAATCGTCATGGTTACTTGTGTAACCTCCGTTCCCTGATGGAGGGAACGAGACGTTGTGTCGATGTAGTGACACTAGAGGTCACTCTTGGGAGCTCGAGACACCTCTGGTCTTTGATAAAAGGCCAATGAAAATTGGCGAGTGGTATTTGCATGCCACACCCCCAGACATACGGGTATAAAAGGAGCTTGTATGCAACCTCCCCCAACATAGTTATGAGTGTCGAACGGCCCTTTGGGGACAAGTTGACTACCCAAGAGATAGAGACAGGCTTAACTCAGTCATGGCCTCTTTTCCCCTTCTCTTTTTTCCACTCCCTAAAAAAGATGGGGGATTATCTGACTGGGCCGCAAGGTCTAGTTGAGGGGTGTCCCTCCCAAGGGGAAAACACAGCGGAGACCACACCTCGCCCAAAGAAAGGGGGGATATTTAAGTGGAAGAATACGTCACATGGTCTTTCCAACCATGTGGAGAGTCTTCAAGGTAGATCCTGCCCAATGGGGAGGAGTTACTACAAACATGGAGACTGGGGCAGAGGGGCTCTGCCCTAGGAAGATGCAGTTTGCCAACAGGGAAATAAATTAGCAGAAGATATATATCACATGGGGTTAGCCTTACAGGGAACTGCCACATGCGGAGCACCTACCCCAGAACAGGACTCTTAGTTAGCACGTGTACTGGGCCGGCAGCGAGTCTCTCCGAAAACTTGACTGCCACAGGGCGCGGAGGAAGTCAACCAGGGAACAAAACTTGTGAACACTACTGGGAATTAATGGCGCATGTCTTCAGCTCAAAAGGAGGTGGAAGGCACTATGTGCAAGCGATACACCCGGCCGGCTATCCCGGGCTTATCCGCTTGTGTTGTGTGCCACTACCTGGGATGAAACTGGTTCCACCTGGAGGTAGTAGAACCTTGCAAAGGTGTTGGGTGTTGCCCAGCCCGCTGCTCTGCAAATGTCTGTTAGAGAGGCACCCCTGGCCAGGGCCCAGGAAGCCACTACACCCCTGGTAGAATGGGCTCGTAGCCCTACCGAGGGTGGCATGTCCTGGGAGTAATATGCCATAGTTATGGCGTCAATGATCCAGTGGGCGATCCTCTGCTTGGAGACAGCACTTCCTTTCCGCTGTGCACCAAAGCAGACAAAGAGCTGCTCAGAGATTCTAAAGCTCTTTGTGTGATCCAAATAGATGTGTAAAGCACGCACCAGACACAGCAATGACAGGGCTGGGTCTGCCTCCTCCTGGGGCAGCGCTTGCAGGTTCACCACCTGGTCCCTAAAAGGGGTGGTGGGAACCTTGGGCACATAGCCTGGTCGGGGTCTCAGGATCACATGAGAGTAACCCGGACCGAACTCCAGACACATTTCGCTGACAGAGAACGCTTGCAGGTCTCCTACCCTCTTGATGGAAGTGAGCGCAGTCTGGAGGGCAGTCAGCTCGGCTGACTGCAAAGGCTCAAAGGGGGCTCTCCGTAGACCCATGAGGGAACGAGGCACGGTCTGGAGGGATTCAGCCTCCTGGCGCCTCTTAGGAACCTGATGATCAGGTCGTGCTTCCCTAAGGACTTACCGTTGACTGCGTCATGGTGTGCTGCTATGGCGGCAACGTATACCTTCAAGGTGGAAGGGGACAGCCTCCTTTCCAACCTCACCTGCAGGAAGGAAAGCACCGATCCGACTGCGCATCTCTGGGGGTCTTCCCGTCGGGAAAAACACCACTTAGTGAACAGACGCCACTTAAAGGCATACTAGCCTGAGTGATCGTGTCTACCACGGCAGGTGGTAGACCGCTTAGGTCTTCCATGTCCCGTCCAGGGGCCAGACATGGAGATTCCAGAGGTCTGGTTGTGGGTGCCAGAGGATGCCCCATCCCTGAGAAAGAAGGTCCTTCCTCAGGGTAATTTGCCAGGGGGGTCTGTCGCGAGGAACGTGAGGTCCGAGAACCACGTCTGGGTGGGCTAGTAGGGTGCTACCAGGACAACCTGCTCCTCGTCCTCCCTGACCTTGCACAGGGTCTGTGCAAGTAGGCTCACTGGGGGAAATGCATATTTGCGTAGGCCAGGGGACCAGCTGTGTTCCAGGGCGTCGATGGCGAGGGGAGCCTCGGTGAGGGCATACCAGAGTGGGCAGTGGGAGGATTCTTGGGAGGCGAACAGGTCCACCTGTACCCGTCCGAATTGACTCCAAATCAGCTGGACCACCTGAGGGTGGAGTCTCCACTCTCCCCTGAGGGTAACCTGCCATGACAGCGTGTCCGCTGTAGTGTTGAGGTTGGCTGGGATGTGAGTGGCTCGCAGCGACTTGAAATCGTAAGGCGAGTCCAACTCCAAACCGAGAAAAGAGATGCTCTGAACCGGGAGGAGCTTGCTCTTTTCCCAGTTGACCCGAAGCCCTAGTCAGCTGAGGTGTGAGAGCACCAGGTTCCTATGTGCGCACAACATGTCTCGAGAGTGAGCTAGGTTTAGCCAGTCGGCGAGATAATTGAGAATGTGAATGCCCACCTCCCTTAACAGGGCAAGGGCAGCCTCTGCGACCTTCATGAAGACGCGAGAAGACAGAGACAGGCCGAAAGGGAGGACTTTGTACTGATACGCCTGACCCTCGAATGCAAACCGCAGGAAGGGTCTGTGTCGAGGAAGGATCGAGACGTGGAAGTACGCATCTTTCAGGTCTACCACCACAAACCAATCTTGATGCCGGACCCCTTCTTCATCTCGGCTGGAGGGACAGGTTCTATAGCCCTTCCATAGGAGGGTAGCGATTTTCGCTCTTGACCAAGGTGAAGTGAATACCACTGAACCTGGGCGGGCGCCAGGCGAACTGAATCATGTAGTCGAGTCAGACGGTCCGGATCAGCCATCATGATGGATTGGAAAGCGCAAGCCACGCGTCCAAGTTCCGCGCAAGGAGGACCAAGGGGACAACATCGTCGGACGTACCGTTAGGTGGGGACTCGTGGCGGGGCGGAGCTCGAGGTGCCACACCATGTCGTGGCCGTGCTGAGTCTAGGGACATTGAAGCACTTACCTGGCTCCTTGTGACCACCCCTGGAACAGCCTGAGACGGGGGAGGAAGAGACCTGTCCTCGTAACCCATGGAGACTGCCACATCGGGGGTGGCTGTGTGCCACAGCTGTGCGCCCAGGGGCGGAAAGACCACCGCTGGAGCGCCAATCCTGTAAGAAAAAACCCATGGACAGTAGTCGTGATGATGATTGTGCACACCGGGTATGTGACCCAGGGAGGAAGGAAGCCGCTCTTTTGCTGAACTGTTGTGTACCGCAGCCACTTGTGCATGCGGCGAAATCAAACAAAAATGCAACAAAATATTTTCCGCCCGGCCCTCCACAGGGGGATGGAGGGTCTTCTTCCCAGCTCCAGGTGAGTGGGTTCCTTCGTCTCTGGGTCGCCTGTCTCAGGGGTGCTTTGACAACCTCCGTGGGTTCTTAGGCGCCGACTGTGAGACGGGTGGCGTCTGCTTCCTGCGTTGGGCTCCACACCGGGACTGGACCGAAGGGGCGGGCTGCAGCGGAGCCGGTGCAGTCACTGCAGGAGGACGCACTTGGCAATGAGCAGATGGGGTGTGGGATCTTGAGCCGCACCGGGGTAGGATGTGTAGGATTGCCTCCATCTGCTTCTTCACCGGCGAGAACTGCTGGGCAAAGTCCTCGACAGTGTCGCCGAATAGGCCAGCCTGGGAAATGAAGGCAGCAAGAAACCGTGTCTTGTCGGCCTCACCCATCTCGACCAGGTTGAGCTAAAGGTGATGCTCCTGGATCACTAGTGTGGCCATCGTCGCTCGGAGAGCAAGGTCAGTCACTGAGCGCAGTTCCTACATTAAATCTGGGGCGGAACTACCCTCGTGCAGTTCTTTCAATGCCTTGGCTTGGTGGACCTGCAGGAGAGCCATGGCATGCAGGGCAGAGGTGGCTTGTCCAGCAGTGCTGTAGGCTTTAGCTGTCAGGGACAACGTGAGCCTACAGGGCTTGGACGGGAGCTTAGGGCGTCCGTGCCAGGTGGCGGTGCTCTGCGGGCATAGGTGCACCGTGAGCGCCTTATCCACTGGGGGAATCGCCGCATAGCCCCTGGCCACCCCACCATCGAGGGTAGTGAGAGCGGGGGAACTGTGGAATAGTGGCCGGGCAGTAAAAGGTGCCTCCCATGATTTCGTCAGCTCCTCGTGCACTTCCGGAAAGAATGGCACTGGAGCGGGGCGTGGCTGGTTTGAGCGGCGCCGCGAGCCCAGGAACCAATCATCAAGCCGCGAGGGTTCAGGGAAGAGTGGAGGGTTCCTCTCTAACCCGACGCTCGCGGCCACCCGCGAAAGCATATCCATCATTTTGGCATCGGCCTGTGACTGGGCAATCGCCCCTGCGGGGGGAAGCCCAGCTGAGGCTTCTGCGTCCGACTGGACAAGCCTGCTCTCCAATGCTGCGTTCGAGAGCTCATCATCTTCGCGGGCTCCGAACAAGAAGCCAGACTCGCCGTGAGACGAGCCGACGAACTCATCCGGAAGCCCAGTTGGGGCAGACGAGAGTGCTGGGAAATGGGAGGTCCGCGGAGGGATACCCGGCGGAGACGATCCCATTGGGGTCCCCAAATCGCCCCCAGTGCTAGCAGCGTAGGTAGAAGGACCGAGGCGGGGAGCCACTGGGGTGGCTTACTTTCTTAAGAAAGCAAGTCGCGACCACAACGTTGCCATTGTCATGTTCTCGCAATGAGACCATGAACCATCCACAAACGCTGCCTCTATTTGGGTCGCGCCCAGACACGAAAGACAGGGATCATGACCATCCGAAGTTGAGAGATAATGACCGCAACCAGGAATAACACACAATCGGAAAGGCATCTTTAAAAAGACGCGTCTTTAAAAAGACGTTCCGTGTGTGCCACTCTTTTAGAGAAATATATACTCTTTTAGAGGAAAAAAGCTCTTTCAGAAAATATACTCTCTTGTTTTCTGCCGAAGTGCCCAGGGGCATTCTCTGCAGTGCACCAGTGCAGAGGAGGGAGAAGCCACTGAAATGCGCCGTCAGATCCAGCAGAGGTGAATGAACAGTAGAATTCAGCTTAATGAGCATGACCGTTTGGCTCCAAAGAGAAAATCTGATTGAGTGTTTGCATACCAGCTCCTTTTATATCCGTATGTCCGGAGGAGTGGCATGCAAATACCACTCGCCAATTTTCATTGGCCTTTTATCAAAGACCAGAGGTGTCTCGGGCTCCCAAGAGTGACCCCTAGTGTCCCTACATCGACACAACGTCAAGTGAGTGACAGATAGGGAACTCACGAAACCTGTCATGATCATGTACAGGTCATATATGCCTTATTAAACTTGTCACAGAGCCATATTCACTTTCAGTGACAAGTTATTTGATCTGATTGCATAAACACCAAAATCTCTCTCCATGCATTTGTTGTGGTCATGTTGTGTTTGTGAAGCTTGTGTTGAGCATCATATAAAAAAGTGTAGTTTTAAACAACCTCGGAGAGGCAGGCTTCAAAATTATACATTTTTAAACGTTAAGATAGCAACTTTGGTAGCTCACGGAAGAGTCAACTCTCGAGCGGACGGCACATCAGTAGGCAAGCTGTCTATGTGGATTGCAGCTTTTAGCTCTTTATTGTTTCTTTGTCTTATTGAAATTGTCACAGAACCATTTTCACTTTCAGAGACAAGTTACTTGATCTGATTCCATAAACACCAAAATCTCTCTCCATGCATTTGTGTTGAGCATCATATAAAAAAGTGTCATTTTAAACAACCCTGGAGAGACGGGCTTCAAAATTATACATTTTTAAATGTTAAGATAGCAACTTTGCTAGCTACAATTTTCCTCAGCTGGCATGGACGATTGTAAATAAAGAACCACACTCCCAACTAGTTTTAAACAATCATGAACTTCCTTCGACTAGCCGACTTCTCCAAGGTCAAGAATTTCAGGGATGTGCACTAACAGGAGAAATATTGCCAAACGAACACCTCATCAAAACCGGTCCCATTTTACATTAGTTGTCTTTAACTAATATGTACTAACAATAAAAACATACAATACAACGTACTTATTGTGTAACTACATGTTGTTCTGCTAAAATCTCACAAGATTCACATTTGTTGCTACTGAGGTTGAGGACTGGGTAGGTTTAGGGGTAGAGTTAGGGTTTAGATACGGGTTAGGGTGCAGGGTAAGTGTTAGGGATAGGTTTAGGATTAGGGGTAAGGTTAACACTGTGACTACAGATGTAATTAAATGCAACAACATGTATGTACATAATGGATACATTGTATCAAATAATTAAGCACATAGTAGTTGAAGACACCAAATATAAAATGGGTCCGCAGAACAAAAACTTCAGTGTATTTTATCCTAATTTAGGCAAACTAACAAAAGCCTGTTTACCCACTTAGTGTAAATTAGCCTTAATGAGACTCACCATTGATAATAATGAGAATTACGAAAAAAACAAAACAAAAAAAAACTCATAAGTAAAACATCTGGATGTATTGTGGCAATGACAATGTATAGGGAAAATGTGCTTGACTTGAGAGCGAGACAGATTACAACGGCCTCCAGTTACTTCACATCAAACAGCTTTCTATAATGATAACACGCAACAGTCACTACAGACTACATTCACAACAAACTACATTCAACAATCCAGCAAAGGACACGACACACGAGGGGATTAAAATAAACAGGAACAAACAAGGGACAGGTGCCGATAGGCAGCTGAAAGTTGTATGATCAGCGTTCCCATGGAAACAATCATGGTTCCCATGGAAACACTGATTCCGTGTGCCAGCAGCACCTGAAATGCATGAGGGAAAACATCAACACAATTAGACCAAAAAAAAAACAGAACATGGAGCATGAGTGTCCAGATCCCCACACAGACGGAAACTGAACCAGACAGGAAGTCAAGATCCAGACACCATGCTCCAGACACAAACAAGACCGACCGAGGAGTGCACGGTGGTAACTCACAACTGGACCCGTGTGCTCACACAAATAACGTACACGAACCACAAGACAGACAGGGAACAGTGATGTCACGGTCCCGTCAGACAAAAACCCCAACCTGACAGAGTGACAGGACCATGACAATACCGAAGACCACATGGTAGTAACTCACACCCAGACCCGTGTGCTCAACACAAAGACAGGACACGAAACACAAGACAGAACATGGGGTGATGATGTCACAGTCCCGTCAGACAAAACCCAACCTGACAAAGTGACAGGACCGTGACATTACCCCCTGGCATCCCAAACGGGAACATCAATCAAAAAACAAGACAAACAAAATAATCCCTAACATAGAACAGAAAACACAACAGAAAGGGAGGGAAACCAGGGAGGGAGTTTAAGGAAAGGGGCGTGGTCTGGAGGCCTGGGAGGTGGCCCCAGGGCAGAGGGGACAGAGTACTGGACAGCGGCCACTGGACAGGGGTCAAAGGACTGGGCAGTGGCCGCTAGACAGGGGCCAAAGGACTGGCCAGTGGCCGCTGGACAGGGGTCAGAGGACTGGGTGGCGGCCGCTGGACTGGGTTCAGAAGGGAGTGGCTCAGGGGGCGGAGCCATGGTAAGCTCAGGTGTGGGCGTTGGTCGCGGCAGGGGAACGGCCTCCATGGCCATGGATGCTGACCACGACAGAGGAACGGCCTCCACAGCCACGAGCACTGACAGCAGCAGGAGAACTGTCTCCGTGGTCGTTGTCAGCGGCAGGAGAATGGCCTTAGTGGCCATGGACGCTGGCAGCAGCAGGGAAATAGTCTCCATGGCTGTGGACGCTGGCAGTGGCGGGGGATTGGCCTCAGTGACCGTGGGCACTTGCAGCAGCAGGGGAATGGCCTCTGTGGCCGTAGATGCTGGCAGCAATTGAGGAGCAGGAGCCTGGCTCCTTCTCCTCCCCCTCCGGGCAGTGACAGGTTCCTCAAACTGGACTATCAGAACCTGCCGCTTGGACACCACATCTATGTGTTCCCTCACCAAGTTCCCTTCAGCTCTGGAATCCACCAAAGCAGAAACGAGTCTGGCTGATCCATATTGCAACAGGGCCGGATTGAACACTTGGCAGAGCTCCATGGCAAATGCTATGAACGAAGCGCAACAAGAACGTCCATTGTCCCACATAGCAGTTCCCCAATCAGTGGCCCTTCCTGTGAGAAGCATGATAACGTATGCCACCTTCATTGTCTCCGACGGGAAAGCAGAGGGCTGCAACGAGAAGTACAAGGAACATTGTGCAAGGAAGGTATAACAAGAGTCTGCCTCACCCGAGAACAGGGCTTGAGGATTGGGCCAGGACTTGGAGCGTCCAGAAATGTGGGGTATCGCTGGAGCCAGTGAGGTCACTTTCTGATGTCCCAGTAAAGCTCCCTGCTGAGACAGGGTGGTGCGAAGAGTAGATTCCTCTGCTGGGTCCATCATAGCTGGATTGTTCTGTCACAGAGTGAGACAAAGACCCAAGAACAGAGGAACAGTTCAAAGGATTTATTAACAATAAATGATAACTTTAACTGTGCTGGCAAAGACTGGAGATCCCAGCACCAGAGATGGCCACCAAAATAATTTCAATGGAGGGAGAACCATGGCATTGTTCTTTATCTGCTGTCCACGACCCTGTCCAAACAGACCTGCGACTCACTTGATAAAAGTTGAGAAAAACTATTTTACACTATTTTACATGGTCAGCATGCCTGGCTTATTTCAGGAAATACAGCATCAGAGAACCCGAAATGCTGCTAAAGCTAAAGATAATATAAAGAATAAAAACATCATGCTGTGTATATATGAGGACATTTACTTCCCATAATGCAGTAAAATGGTGATGATCATGCTTGCACAGATTATTACCCCTCTAAATACACAGGGAATGAAATATGTTGGGTTTACACCCAGCCAACCTGGAATAAGAATCCAATATGGGTCTGGAGAGCCGCTTACTGCCCCTAAGTGAGAGAGGTTAAAGGTTAACATTGCTGAGTGCAAGGAAGTAGCTGTGCCCACAGATTTTAATAAAGCTAACAGGAATTCCTCGTGGAGGTTTTTCAAATTAATAGTCCAGCTGAAGAGTCAGGGCAATCATTCTAGTGGAGCTGTCAGAGCGTGACTGCAGCTCCTGAATAATGAATGGACAGGGTCACTCAGTGGAGGTGCAGACAGCATTTGGACAAGGAGCAGAGCTCTGATAGGCCTCCGTGTTTCCGCTCAGCTGTGACCTTGACAAGCTGCAGCAGACAGGTGCAAGTCGCAGCCCAGATGGGATTCCAGCTAAGAAAACATTTGAATGTCATAAAGAAAGTCAGAGGAATCTAAGTATAGACACTATTCATAAACACAAGCTTCATAACGTTTGTACAATGTCTGAATTGTCCAGCACAGTTTAAATAAAAATGTCAGTTCATTTATCTGGGCATAAAAAAACACTTGATGGATGTTGCATAGCAGATAGTTAAAGGGGTCAAATTACTTTCGAGATAAAAGATTTAATTGCACAATGAAAATATACTGTAACTTTCAGAAAATTTCCTCCCCAGTCCAAAAGAACAATTTTTTGAAAGTAAGCTGCAAAAACTGATGTTAGAAACCCAAAACATTAATATGTGACCACCTAAAATGTGGGAAAGTTTGTCAAACCTTGTGCTGTTCCTGTCTGTGTGTAGCACCTGCTACTCTGCATATACTTCCAAAGGATCCCAATGTTACAAATAAACTGTTTATTTTTAACATATCTTGTGATTATTTCATTCTAATCTTATCAGTTTGATCAGCAAGCTTTGCAAAGAGGCCGTTAGTGAAGGATGGGGCAATGCAAACTACATTAGACCCAACAGCAAACCCGCAGCTTGCAGCTCGCTGTTACTCATCTCACATACGAAGAGTCTGTTTACATAGAAGTCTTAAAGGCACAGCAGCTAAAAAATGGTCGGTTTAATTCTATGAGTCAGAGAGAGTGTGTAAAAACTAAATTATGAATGTTTCAGGAGCAAAAACTTAAATTATAAGTGGACTACAGAGAAAAATAAATAAAATAAATAAATGTACGACCCCTTTAAATAAGACAGTATAAGGTATCAGGATTGTTATGCTCTGTAAAATTATTTTATGGCTGTGATCTGATTTTTAATTTCACACTCTTAACCAACAGGCTTTATCTCCAGAATCAAACTTTATTAAGTAGCTAGTTTTTTGAACATTTTCTTTTAAATCTCCAGTCAATTCTTCAGTAGATATGCAACTGGTGTCCCGTTAACTTAAAGAAGTGAAATTTGCTATGTGAGCCTAAAGAAGATAAAGGGCATAATCAAGAAAAGTTATCCTAATTAAAAAAGCGAACCACCATCAGGCAGACTGTGGCCATTTGTTACCTATACTACCACAGTACAAACAACAAATCTGTTGTACTGCCATTACAGAGGAGAGCAGGAGAGATAGTGATCAGGAGGAAACTGTTATCATACCTCCCTGCCGAGAGTGGAGTGCACAAAGCCTGATCCAGTGTGCAGGTGGGGCCGTGTTTGCTCTGATCATTTGTCCTCACAGAGGGTCTGTCCTGCTGCACACAGGGAAAAATGGTATTTACAGACCTGCCTCCTCTAGCTTCAAGCCACTTGTCATTTTGCTTGTCAATTTTTTATTCCTGTTGTCACAGATAGTATGAGATGCCAGGCTACTTGTTTCTAATGTCAAAGTGAGACTTTGAAAGGAGGCTTTTCTAGGGTCAAAAGTAGATACGTTTGGCATGCTTTTGAAGAAAAGTGAATTCACGTAAAGAGGACCAGGAAAAGCATACAAGTGTTAGAACAAGTGGCTTTTAATTGTGATTGTTTATTAAAAGATTTTCTTCAACAGCGTCTACAACTTTTTGCCTCACCTGCCAATGGCGGATGATTGAGAAAATGTACCGGTGGTATTCAACTATAATTTACATTATTTTCAAGTGATTTTAATGTGTTAATTCAGTGCGATTAATTATATGAAAAATTAAAACATTAATCATGCCCGCTGATCTTTGTAAATTCCATAAAAAGGAATTTTCCTACAAACGGAGCAATTGAAACTTGAAACCTCCATGTTTTTGCAAGTAGTCAGCGGGATGCAGAAAGCACAGCTCTAGCTATACAGGCAACCAACCAGCAGCTGTTCAAAGACGCATGCCACATAATGCTCGGCACAGCGTACTAAAAATGCAGCATTTATTACTAAAGACGCTAAAACTAAGGATGGCCATTTTCGAGTCATTTTGCAGTCGAATAAACCATCCCACAAAAAAATTTGTAATCGATTACCGTTAATTAAAAATGTCAGTTAAAAATATCAAGTATGAGACATATGTGAAATGCATATTTTGTTTTATTCAGAGAAATTATCAAGAGTGGTTTCAAAATAAGCTAACTTCAACAAACTATGCTTTTCTTTTGGGGAAGAAAATAGAAATGAACATAACACATGTATATACAGATAATATACATATATATAAAGATAACCTAGGATATATACTATTAATCTACAAGATTAGGTGCAGGTAGTTGGGCACCAGTGATGTTCTGGGCAGTTTTCACCACCCTTTGCAGGGATTTCCTTTCGGACACCATGGAGCTGCCATACCACACTGTGACGGAGTTGGTCAGGATGCTCTCAGTGGTGCAACAATAGAAACTTGTTAAGATCTGGGGAGACACATGAACTTTCTTCAGTCTCCTCAGGATGTAAAGATGCTGTTGCATCTTACTTACCATAATTGAAGTACCAGGAACTTAAAGTTGGAGACATGCTCTACTTCAGTCCCACTGATGTAGATGGGAGAGTGCCTGCTGCTCATATGAAATATATATTACATACTTGAGAATACTTGTATTACAAAAGTTGAGTTCCTTCTGTTTGGTGACACCTATAACTGTGAGAATGTGACCTTCCAAAATCAAATATGACCCTCCAAAATCTGCAATCTACAACTTGTCACATCAGTGCCAACAAAACATTGGCAGTTTACATGTGTGCTAATCAGAGGAACTGTCTGCAGAGTGGAGGCAAATTATACAGCCTATATTAGGCATAAATAATTTTCACACAGTCTTCGTGGCTTTCTTCTGCAGCTAATAATGAGACAAACATGCTTTGTCTTTCACTCGCAAAATGTCATCTGTCAAAAGACATTGGCATGCCCGCAGAGGGATGGGATGAGGCAGTCAGCATGGAAAGGCAGATGTCCATGCATAAAATATGGCATGGAAGAATCCAGCACATGCATAATTTGCCATGCTCTTTTAAAGCGTTACTGGCTGATGACTGTGTTGTCCTGAGTATGCATTGTGCAATGCAGATTTCAAATCCCTCTATATTGAGTGATACAGATGCATCATAAACACCAAACAGAAGTGGGTTTTCCTGGCAAACAAGGAACTGCTCTGATGTGCCTGAACAGATGTAATTACATGCATGAAGCAGGTCCCACATGTGGCCGTAAGTGAAGGAGTCTGCTGAGTCAGCAAGTAGGTGTTTGACGCATTGTCTGAGGAATCCTCCTTGCAAACATTTAAAGGAATATTTTACCCAAAAATGAACATTATGCCATTATTTACTCACCTTCAAAGAGGTATTTTAAATAATCTTTATTAGGGCTGCAGGATGTATAGAATTTATCGGAATATCGCAAATGTACATATCGCGAAACACATATCGCAAAGGCTTGCAATAACGGAATGATATTCAATACAGTACAGATATTTTAATACAGTTACATTCAAGGCAACGCAGATATCACTCTGCACATGTGTGTGTGCAGATAATAATGAGACCAGACGCTGGTGTACATCTGTGTAGATATAACAAAGGATAGGTTTCAATTAATGGTTTGTCTAGTGAAATCATTCCTCTCAGTTTCAAGTTCAGCGTGGACTGACAACAAGCACAACCGAAGCAGAAATCTAAAGTCTATGGCAAGTGCTTCTGGACATAATTTAAAAAAAATAAAAGTCTCACATTGAATTAACTAATTTTGAAATTAATACATACATGAATTACAGGGTAAATATAATATAAAATATTTTACAACATTTACGATATCCCACAATATGGTCAAATTTACTTAAAATGAATCGACGAAGACGAATTTTAATGTCTGCTACATAGCTAATGGTAAAACTGTAAATATTATACACAGTCTATATGCAATTTGGAAAAAGACAACTATGTTTGTGATCTCTGGGATAGAAGGTCCTTTTTTATTTCAATAAACTTAAGTTGATTTGGGCGTTGGGGGATCTGCACGCTCTGATGACATCATCATAGGATTAATGTATCGCAAATCGCATTTACCAACAACTTATCGCATGTCAGGTTTTCCCCACATATCGTGCAGCCCTTTACATAGCTGTTGTCCATACATCGAAAGCTCATAGTGACCATGGCTATCAAGCTTAAAGGCGCCTTAAAAGTAGTCCATATGACTAAATCTCTGAAGCTGTACAATAGTTTTGTGTGAAGAACAATCATTATTCACTGTGGTATTCACTAATGCACATCTTCACTTTTATGGTGCTTTTTATGGTGTTTTTGGTCTTTGGAGTTTGATAGACGTGGTCACAATGAACTTTCTTTGAATGGAGCATGTAGGTTCTTCAACAGTTCTTGTTTTGTATTCCACTGAAAAAAATAACAAGATATGGACTTGGAACGACATGGTTGTGAGTAGGTAAGTAATGACAGGATTTTCTTTTTTGGGGTGTACAATTCCTTTATTCGTAAATCATAAGTCAGCATAAAATCTAAATCAAACCCTTTTCACTTTCTTAATGTATGTTCCTGATCTTACTGGGCACAATGCATCAGTGCAGGTTATTACGAGTACATCAAAAATTTGTTTATCTTCGTAATAAATTGTTCCACCTTTGAACCAACTTTTGTTTTTAGCTGACGTCAAAAATCTCTCTTACTTTTCAACCCCTCCTCTAAACACCTGGTTCTATTCTGGTATGTAATGCCCACTTTTCACAATACAATCAGTTCCAGATGGATGAAATCAAGTCCCGCCCTACATGTTTTCCCCATTCAATATCACTCGGAAATACAGTACGTCAGAATACAGAAGTAAAATGGAATGCAAACAGCTTTTAACAGTCTATTGCATGCAACGTTTCTACAGTATAATCTTACAGTTTTCCTTAAAGTCGCATTGAAGTACCTTGGCAAGTTCAGTATTCTTTGGTCTGTTGATGTATTTCTCACTAAAACTGGAAGTGGGGGTGGGACACATCAAATGGCTTGTCCCTTTTTTTTAAATAGCCAATAGGCAATGTATAGTTTACATCGCAGCCCGGCAAAGCCACGCACATATCAGAATCAGAATCCAAATCAGCTTTATTGCCAAGTATGCTTACACATACAAGGAATTTGTCTTGGTGACAGGAGCTTCCAGTGTACAACAATACAAAAACAGCAGCAAGACATAGATAATAATACAAAATAAAAAATAGTTATAGACATACGTACATACCCACACATATATGCATACACACATACACATACGTAGTGCAATCTAATACAAATCTGTTATCTGTTATGTACAGTGCAAATACAAATCTGTTATGTACAGTGCAAATGTTTTTTTGTTTTGTTTTGTTTTTTTTCCCCAGAGGAATGAAATGGCAGAAGAGGTTGGATGTGTTGGATAAATATAAAAAAGACTAAACTGTGTATTGCACATAGTTATTGCTCAATGGGGCAGTTTAACTGTTCATGAGATGGATAGCCTGAGGGAAAAAACTGTTCCTGTGCCTGACAGTTCTGGTGCTCAGAGCTCTGAAGCGTCGGCCAGAAGGCAACAGTTCAATATACAACTTTCCACTGTGCTGCTCATGCCAGAGTCGGTAACTGGGGAAACTAAAAACCACTTTTCCACTGACTTTAGAACCGAACGATAATATACCTGACAACATAAGGCTAATACAGCCCACAAGCAAACAAAGTGCATCGCGGTCTTTGTTTACAAGTCTTTAACATAGTTTAATATCCAAAATAATTGTCAGAATTCACAAGGTTTGTGTACATGACAGGTTGTTGACATTACAACTAACTAAAAACTTTTGGCTACTGGCTTAACTGCCAAGCGGCCTTGTATTCATCAGCAGAGTAGAGTCATATTAGCAGAAGAGCACGTTATGACATTTTGATTAAAGATTACAAGGACAAAAAACTTATTCTTTCACAATAGTAATCATTCACAATAAGACCAGTAACATGCTTTAGGAAAATAAATAGGTTCCATTTAGATTTTATGCTGACTTTAATCAAAGACCAAACACGTCATGATTAACTCAACTTGGATGCTTTTCACATAGTGCAATTTGTAAGAACAAACAGCTACAGACATCAATAAAAAAAAGTTAAAAAAAGAAAAGCATTGCTTGGATCCATCTCAAAGACATTTGTTCCATTTAATGCGGATCTTTGGTTGCAGTGCCGCTCTCTACTCTATCAGCCACTCCCACTCCTCATGTTGTTCAAAGCACTGCTGGCCCGAGCTACAGTACAGCAACAGGAAGTACAGTATGAATGGCCTGCTTTACACTACAGCTGACCTCTTCATGAATCAAAACACACATTTTATGCAGGAGTAGAGAAGAAGGATTACATGCATACTTGTAATGCAAATCATTGCTAGACCACAAACAGTTTAAAAAGAGAGAGAGAGAAACAGAAAGAGAGAGAGAGAGATGCCATACAGAGGAAATGAGAGCGTGGCGAAATGTACTGGAGAACGAATGTCTGTGAGATGCTTCATGTTTCAAGTACAGCCAAAGCTCGCTGTCGAGAGATTTAATCCATGTGGCAATTTTCACATGCTCACATTACCATGTGAGATTGGTGTCCCTTTGGAACAGTTTGAAAGACAGAGTGAATGGATCTCATTCATAGGCTAAAAGGTCTTCCCAGTTTAAAGAAATATTTCGGTTTCAAGACAAGTTATGCTTAATCGATAGCATTTGTGGCCTAAATTTGATTCCACAAAAAATCCGTTTGACTCGTCCCTCTTTTTCTTTAGAAATAAATAAAAATAAAAAAAGCAAAAATCTATGTTACAGGGAGGCACTTACAATGGAAGTGAATGGGGCCAATTTTGGGAGAGTTTAAAGGCAGAAATGTTAAACTTTTTGTGGCAGCGTGGGCGTGGTCGAGTGTTCATCCGGAGAGAGAGAAAGCGATAAGGGTGCACACACCTGAGCGCTATAATGTCTAACACCTGTTTCTGATTGCAGTAAGCACTGGGGAGAGCGATAAAAAGGGACCATGCCAGAGACGAGGGGAGAGAGCTTGCAGTCAGAGAGAGACTATACAAAACCTGAAGCTAATGAGTATGATGCTGAAAAGTGATTTTGAGTTTGTTTATTGAAGCCCAAGTATCCGTGTCCACCTTTCCGGGTAACTTGGGCTTCAACTCAAAGGTATAACTTTCAATAAACAAACTCAAAATCACTTTTCAGGATCATATTCATTATCTTCAGATTTTGTATAGTCTCTCTCTGACTGGTAGCTCTCTCCCCTCATCTCTGGCGTGGTCCCTTTTTATCGCTCTCCCCAGTGCTTACTGCAATCAGAAACAGGTGTTAGACATTATAGCGCTCAGGTGTATGCAACCTTACTGCTTCCTCTATCTCCGGATGAACACTCGGTCACGCCCCCGCCACCACACTTTTAATTTGATAAAAACTTTATACAAAATTAATTTATATAAGCACTGACATTATTTTTTCTGTTAAACTCACAGTTACAGTTTATTTTTTGAGCTGTAAAGTTGTTCAGATCGTCATTTTTACAGGCATTTTAGGGTTTGCACAGTTACTTCATCATGGCAACGAAGTTGTAAAATTGGATATAACTTTACACAGAAAAGCTAAGCAATTTTATGACACTAAAATCGTGTTAACATGCATATTGTGAAAAATCACAAAAAGTCAAAATCAATTTTTGTGGTAATCTAAATTATGCCACAAATGCTGTCGATTAAGCTTAACTTGTAGTGAACTCTGAATGTTTGTTTAAAAATTCACCATCACATGTTGTGTTTTCAATGTTGGTCCACAATATACCACCAGGTATGCTGGTGTTGATGCTGGTCCTGCTAAGACATAAAGGAACAGTGTAATTCCAGAGCTGCAAAACAGCCCTGACGTGTAATGCCAAAACAGCATTAGGCTAAAGACATCGCACACTGCTCTTCTGAAACACTATACAAGAAAAAAAAAACTTGTTGCTGTGAGCTACAAATGTACTTGAGTGACAATAAATATGCTGTGCATCACATGAGGCTGCTCTGAGTAATTAAACTGATCCAGTTAAAACTCTCTGATAGACTTTATCTCTTTGGCATTAACAAGCACCTAAGGGACGTGGAATAAGATACAGGAACAGGTTTTTTTGCTGTGCTCTGCCAGGCAGGCATTTCATTTAAAGAATCCACTTTAGCACAGAATTGTATAGGGAGCATTTGATTGGACATAATGAGTGTGTGCAGTGTGCAACAAGCGACATTAATATGTTTTGTCCGTATTATCGGAAGAGAGAGACATACAGTTTCAGTGTGCATTTCTGCTGAAAGTTATGTTTCTTAATAATCAAATCAGTATGAACTAGAAAGAAGGCAAGAGTTTGCATTAAGCCAACATAGGTTCAGGCTGTTTCCATGAATGTCATGGTTCAAATTTAAGGGGGAACTGTCTCTTAATCTGACCAGGTCCTGGAGGAAGATGTAGTTTCATTCCTCCCTCCCCCTTCCTCCATTGCTAATTCTGCCAAAAAGTCAATTTCAAACTTTTCACTGTGCATGTGACCTAGTTTAGCTCTAGCTCTATAACTCTACATCCCAGGTGAGCTTAGCAGTATCAGCCCTGCTGTCAGCTTTCTCGTGGATGCAATCTCTGTACAGGCTTTTTTTTTATGTGTCTGTTTGGTGCTGACATGTATTTAGTTCATTGCTGAGCTGCTGTTAGATTATTCTCAGCCCCAACATCGTTCTCTGAGTGTCTGTTACATATTACACACAAATCTGACAAGATCTAATATGATTGGATGGCTTTATGTAACTTCCAGGAACAAGTGCATGTTTTTTTTTTTTTTTTTTTTTTTTTTTTAACAGCCCTTTAACAAAATTATGTTTATAAAGTACCACCCTGATTTGCTGATGTTTGCCAGATTAGTGTCATCAAATCATTGAAATTGCAAAGAATAAATTGTGCCAGGTAAAAGCACCATTTGCACATGCTGTCTGTGCTGGTTAAGTGCCCAATTCAGTAAAAGGAATCATGCCAAACAGGCAACAGCGCAAACATGACTAAAAAATCAGTGCTAAACAAAATTTGCATGGCACAAGTCCGATCTTGCAGGCTGGTTCTGAGTACTATATAGTTAAGCTGGGTGATATGGCTACAAAAATTATATCTCAATATTTTTCACACTATTGACGATATTCAATATATATCTCGATAATTCATGTTTGCTGTGAAATGGCTCAAATTTTTTTTTTTTTTAATAAATCAGAGGAACCATCATTTCAGCCAAACAGCCATTGTAGCCAAGTAGATTCAATATTTCAAAGGCATTGAATATATATATATATATATATATATATATATATATATATATATATATATATATATTAAAACATAAATTAATGCATGTTTCCTAGCTTTTTACTAAATGAACACAATGGAGAATGATATTTTGTCATTTTAATTAACATGCACTTTTATATTTATATTTTATTTATGATACATAGTAGCTTAATAAAAATAATATTTAAATTCATATATATATATATATATATATATATATATATATATATATATATATCTATATATGTCTTTTTTTTTTTTTTTTTTCTAAAAAAATATATATACAGTATATATTTTTTGAATGAACAAGGTGTGCAAAAACTACTTCGCTTGTTTTTTTGGAACCCAGTTGAATATTGCGCAATAATAAACTTGACTGGGTCCCACAGTAATAATTTATTATTTATAATTTAATACTGAATTAGCACTATTATTTTAAGGATTAGATTTGTTTTATATAAAAGCAATATATTTCTTTCCTATTTACTTCACCTTCCACTGGAGCTTTTATTTTGACACTGAAAGTGCAGCATCAGTGTGTGTTTGACCGTTTGTAAATTTTGTACTTAAATTACCATACCAGCATTTTGATGTTATGTTGATTAAATATGCAGCCATGAAGGATCGTAAAATTAGCCTACTGATGCACTCTTTATGCAGCTTAATGGCCTAATAAAAAGCACATCATTTTATTAATTTTATATCATCAGCAAATCATTGTGATTATATTGTGAATATTTGATATATCAGCCAGCCCTACTATATAGCGGAGAATGCAGCAAACCACCATGATCTGACTCACTCTGCCTGGACTGTACAGCCTCACTCCAAAACTGTGATCCAGGCACCTGAATCATCTCTTAAACATACAAAAATGGGCTTGACTTTATCACGCATCTGGATATATGCCAGGTTATAACAATCTCCATCATTTGATCATTATTTGATGAATTACTGCTGCCTTGATCAACAGAAAATGTACACAAACATCTCTTTGGAATAAAATTCAGTTTACCACCTGCTTTCCTCTGTGGTAATATCACAATGTTATTGCACTGGGCAAATAGCACAGAGTTTTGTGAATAAAGCGCAATCTATAATGAGCTTAATTTACATACAAGGAGACATGTTTGCATGGAAAGGAATGACAATGACTTCATTTGAATACTGAAGACGCAGCGCTATTTTAGCACTAATTGCGCCTATTTAAACTACATTGCAGGTGGTTGGTGAATAAGATGTAGGTTTTTGCGCTGAAATACTAAGCAGAAAGTGGTGTAACTGTTTAGAAAATTAATTCCTCAGAGTTATGTTTAAAGCAATTTTACCAGGTGATTGGCTCTTTTAACTGAAGGGTAGGACTTCTTTTCCTACAGCTTCCGTATAGAGCATTACAATGTCTGCTATTTTTTTATTTTATTTTTTTATTCTATGAGTCCATCAACTTATAATGCTTCTGCCCCTATCTGTAGCACAGGAAGTCCTGCTCACTGCCTCACAGCACAATTCACAATGTCTTAGCTACTTCGGAATACACCAGTGTGTTCCAGTGCCATATCAATAAAGCCCAAGGACAGGGACTATTCAAGGACAGGGTCTATTCAAAATAACCATACACCGGGAGCATCCTCAATCAAGGACAGATTTCGGTCAAGTTGTCTGGGAGTCTGTCAGTAAATCAACAAATCTGTTGTTATTGTTCATTTAAATCTGAGGTGTGTAAATTGCAAGGTTAAAATACTTTCTCTTATCCCAGCCGAATATGCAGAGAAAACTATAAGGAAGCCATTTGTGGGCTAATTCCCCTGAAATGTGTAAACACTGTGGCGCTATCAAAGCATTGCTCTGTTTGAGTATCCCAACCAGCCCAACACAGCAACACTGGCTCAACCAGTGAGTTTAGGGCGGGACTATATAGGAAAATGGCATAGCAATGCCCTGGCAACCACCTACAACACCCTAATTTATAGTGGCGGCATGATTTGCATGGTCAAACACCTGATGGGCCTCATGTGCTCAGATAGGAGACAAAGGCAGGCCTACACACCATCATAAAGCCTGACTGAGGCCTATAGGAACACTCAAAGTCTGATAACACGAAAACAGCTTCAAAATGAAACAAAGGGAGTCCAAACAGACTACAGATCCCATCAAGCCTTGCTCACTTTACACCTAGGTGTGAGATTCTGAAGGATCGAACTCTCAACACCTATTGGATGAAATGCATGACAGAACGCGTAACTCAACCATGATGTCATCGAGAGTATAAAACTCCGGAGATTATTATAGTGTTTTATTCTTGTGTATCAAGGTTATTGCTCGTACAGTTTACAGACTGCCGAGTCATTGCTGCTAATAATACTCAAGGTATTACTGTAATTTACTGTTACCACGAATGAGATTTGCTGTGTTGTCGTCCAACCATGTTGGGCTGTTTGTGCATTTCTGCCATCGTGGGTGAGACTGGCACACTGAGTTAATCCATTAAAGAATCAATGACCACAGCGGACGGATTACGAGCCGTTCACCACGTCTCTGAGTGATAAAACAAATGGTTGCCATCTCTCCCATGATCGCTAAACCGGCCTCGGTGTCGTCACTCTGTTCTCTCTCACTAAATAACTATAAAACATAATTGGTAACACTTTACAATAAGGTTCCATCTGTTAACATTATTTAACAACATTAGTCAACTTTTACAGCATTTACTAATCTTGGAACATTTTAGTTACAAGAAATACTAATACATTTTTAAAATCAAAAGTTGTATTAGTTAACATTAGTTAATGCACTATGAAATAACAATGAACAATTGTATATTTATTAACAAACATTAACTAAGATTAATAAATGCTGTAAATATATATATATATATATATATATATATATATATATATATATATATATATATATATATATATATATATATATATATATATATTGTTCATTTTTAGTTCATGATACCCAATGCATTAACTTATGTTAACGAATGGAACCTTATTGTAAAGTGTTGTCACATAATTCTGGTGATCTTCTAAAAATGATCTGTGTGCTATTTTAATGTATACCATTATACTAGAAATAACTAAGAGGTATGAAAGAATGCCAGTTGTGTGTGCACCTGATGAAATGTCATGATTGTTTTCTGAGAGACAGTTGGGGTGGGTAATTGGAATGGGAATTATGGGACAGATTATATCAATTCAGAGAGATTAATTGCTCAAAAACACACACACCGCAGAGAATGTTCCAGGGATGATGGCTCCGCACCAACACAAAGGACTTCAGCACAGCAGGGACACTCTCCAAGGTAAAGTTTGGAGCAGTCCATTAAAATGAAAAACAATCATGAGCGGGCGGTGATGGAGTGTTCATGGTGGCATACGGAGAAAAGGCTTATTCTTCCCCTCAAATACGAAAGATTTCCTAGAAGGGGCATGTTGTATGCACAGTTGGATAATAAACTCTTAAGTACCATGCAGAATCCAACTGTCTGATTCACTCAACAACAATGTGGCGGTAAACACTGTGTGTTATCGACACAGTGTGGAAAAGATTTCACTATACAGCTCTTAGGCTACCCACAGGCCCTGCCCAATCAGAAACGTTCAGCAACAAGACAGTATTTCGCCCAGTCTCTGCCTTACAGCCCAACAAATTTTCTTCTACATAATGTTCTCAGTAATTTAAAGGATATTTCACCCAAAAAGGAAAATTCTCTCATCATTTACACACCATCATGCCATCCCAGATGTGTATGACTTTCTTTCTTTTGCTGAATACAAAGATTTTTAGAAGAATATCTCAGCTCTGTAGGCCCACACAATGCAAGTGAATGGTGACCAGAACTTTGTAGCTCCAAAAATCACATAATGGAAACATAAAAGTAATCCATATGATGCTGGTGGTTAAATCCATATCTTCAGAAGCGATATGATAGGTGTGGGTGAGAAACAAAACAATACTGAAGTTCTTTTTGACTCTAAATATCAACTTTCACTTTTACTTTTTAGATGTGAAAGCAAAACTAAGCAGGCACCACATGTGACTTTCAGATTTAAGTGAAAGTGGAGATTTAGACTTAAGAAAAGTCTTATATTATTTATCTGTTTCTCTCCCACACCTGTCATATACTGTAGCTTATGAAGATATATATTTAACAACTGAAGTCTTATGGATTACTTTGACATAACATAACATATGACATGACATAACGTGATTTTAGTTTGTGCGTTGAAAGTTTCCGTAATGCCATCTGTACGTCAAATGGTATCGGTTTTAGGTATCTGAGCATTATTACGAGTACGAGTACAAGTACATGAATGTGGTATCGGACCTGATTCCGATAACAGTATCGGTATCAGGACATTCCTAGTTGTTTCCTTTAAAAGTAAAAACACTAAGGTGTGATAAAAACATTGCTCTGTTTGTTTGAGCATCCAAACTAGTCTTTAAAAAAAAAAAAAAAGGCTAAATCAATCGTGTGAGTTTGGAAGCGGGACTCTCTGTTTGTCCAACCAACATTAGGTCAGAGGAGTGTTCAGGAAACCTGTTTTAAAACAGTCATTATTTTAGCAATTTCATCCGGTGAGGCGAGTGACACAAAAAGAACTCACTCCATGTTTTGGTGGTCCACAAACTTTTCCAAATTTGTAATCACTGCGCTTCCTGCTTTTTGTCGGTTGTGCCTGTGATAAGTTACTTCCTTTGATTGTGATTCCAGGGTAAATGTTTATAGATCAGTGGTAAATACATTTATGACACATTACAAAGGGAGTGTAGAAACTTCCTTTCATGCTATACTATATAAGCTGCTTCAAATGCAACTTGAATTGCAGAATAAAGACTGCTCTAGATAGGCAAATGTAAACAGAATTTAAATGGCTCCAACCCCTTGAGGGTGCCCCTGCATTTAGTCTCCCTTACGCCAGTGCCCTTGTGTTGATTTGCTGTTAAGGAAAAGGATTCCTAATAGCCACACTCCAATAACCTGCATGCAGTTCTATTCTTGTTCAAGTTAGAACAAGTAGTCAGGCTTGTGTTAAATCATTCTGGAAACTGAGAAAAATAAGCCTAGCAGGGGGTGAAATGAACAGTGAAATGTTGTCAAATTATTGCAAAGTATAGAACAGTTGGTTCAGAATTTCAGCTGAGAAATCTTTCACTTCCTGAATGTGAGTTTTTAATCATAACCCTATGGGCTCCTCACACAATATATGCTTTGAGCTGAATTCAAATCCAACCCAGTCTCATGAGAATTCATACATATTTTATGAGTTGGCTATTTCGTATGATTTCGTACGAGTTCATTTGTATGAATTCATACGATTTCATCATGTTTGTTTGTATGAATTCGTACGATTTCATCACGTTTGTTTGTATGAATTCGTACGATTTCATCACGTGCAAATGCCCGGATGTGTAATGTGGAAGTAAGCATAAGTTTTGTGCACGAGGCATTAAGGACATGCTTATTACAGTTTTTCTCAATCGCTTTGGCTCAAATCTTGAATGAGAATATTTTTTTTCAAAACTTAAGTTCAAATCTCTAAACAGTTAATTTCTTGCTCACACCAGATTTGAATTTCTTATTCATTTAAGCAAATTGCACGTGTTTTGGCACATGTGTGCAAAAGAGTAAGTACAATTGTCTTCAATTAGCACAATAACTAAATGAACATGGCTTGCTGATCAAAACTGTTGAGTTAATACTCTTCACGACTTCTAAACATTCTTTCATCGTGTGAGCCATCACATGCAAAATGATCCATTCAGTTATCAAAATCTGTCAGACATGCAGGTATATTCCATAAATATCTATGACATGGAATGCATTGTTGCGGTTTGTGTGTGTGTGTGTGTGTGTGTGTGTGTGTGTGTGTGTGTGTGTGTGTGTAAATAAATGTTATATACGGATATACAGTTATGTGCAAGGTGATGTGCAGAAGAGGTAGGATATGTCAAATATATATAAATTGAATATAAATATGAATGAATAGTTGAATATGCACATGACTGTTTTGCCACAGTGGAGAGTATTGGGGGCAGTTCATAAGGTGAATGGCCTGAGGGAAGAAACTGTTCTTGTGCCTGACAGTTCAGATGCTCAGAGCTCTGTACCGCCGGCCAGAGGGCAACAGTTCAGAAAGGTAGTGTGCTGGGTGAATGGGGTCCAAAGCGATATTTCCAGCCCTTTTCCTCACTCTGGAGGTGTACAGTTCTTGCAGGTTGGGAAGGTGAGAACCAACAATCCGCTCAACAGTCCGGACTATCCTTTGAAGTCTTTGATGTCTGACTTGGTAGCTGAACCAAACCATTCAGTTACTGAAGAGCAGAGGATAGATTCAATGACTGCTGAGAAGAACTGTATCAGCAGTGCATGTGGCAGGTTGAACTTCCTCAACTGGCAAAGGAAGTGCAAGGAAGGAAGTACTGTGCTGGGCCTTTTTAACAATGGAGTCAATGTGGCTCTCCCACTTCAGGTGTGTAAAAATGGACATGAAAATGTGAATTTTCTGTTTACATGTAACACATTGCTACAAAAATACATTTACTGTATACATACAAATGTGCATATTCTTTTTCTGTGTACTACAGTACGTATTGACTTTTCCCAGTAAACATTTACCTACTGTTGAAATCGGTATCTAAAAAGCTCAGTGTGATACACAATAGCATTCAGCTAGACAAAACAGACAGTCTTGTATAGTACAGTAAGCAGTCAGTGTCAACAAAAACGTAGAACAGAAATGAAATTTGTATATAACAAACATTTACAGGGTTGACTGCCATGATGAAAAAACATCTAAACATTTTGACCAGTACGGCTCACACAATGACATACAAAAAAACTTTTCATTTTGGTGGCATTGGCCAATTTACTGACATTAACTAGGTTTTGAAGCATGAATTAAATGTTTTGAGTGAGTTACTACAATTTGCAGACATGCAATAGAGTTGTGATGTCTCATAAAACAGCTAAGGCTGTTTAAAAAAATGAGCCAAAGCGATTGAGAAAAACTGTAATATTATGCCCTTACCCAGACCCCTTATCCAAACCTAACCAATCAGTAGAGTGTGTAAACATGATAGGAAGCTGTTGTGTGTGACAGAAGCAAGTAATTGTTGCGTATTATATGGAAACGATGTCCAGCGATGTCACTGGCTGTAGTGAAAGTGAGAGTGCAATCGTACGATATCATACGAATTAGCCAAATTAAGAAAAGTCGTATGAATCCTTACGATTTCGCTGTGTATGCACCAGTTATGTAGAAAAGGAAAGTTTGCTTGATAAAGCATTGAAGTTTACGAATGGATGATATAAATGCATAATCAGACATAGATAGATAGATCAATTCTAATGAAATATCAAAGACTAAAGATGCACTATGGGTCCAATTTTATCAGACACCGTAGCAGTCATTGGCATATCAACAGATCAATCAAGAAGCTGCGTGTTGTATTGACAAGAAGCCTCTGAAGTAGCTTCCCAATCAATTTCTGAGATGCCAATCTGGGAGTACAAACACAAAGACTTGCATTTTTGTAGAGACGCTGTTGAGCAGGAAAAAAAAAAAAAAAAGAAAAAAAAAAGGAACAGCACTGTATCTGATTTATTTGTTTTACATCCAAAAGATCATGCTTTCTGTTATAATAGATATTTATATGTATTTATAATAATATTATATTTATTTATAAATAATATTATTTAATAATTATATAATAACTCAGAGCTTTTTAAAATGCATTTGAAAAGTGTCAATAGAGAATTTGAAATCACATTTCAAAAGCACCCAAAATCACATCAACCAATCACAAATTGGGTTCAGAACAACTTCAGTTTCAGGTTTTTCTCAGAAGAAGCAGGACACTGAAGAAAAACATCTCCATTTGCTCCCCAATTTAATCGCACTGCTGTCTAGGAGAAGCAATTGAGATACTAAAGGAATAGTTCACCCAAAAATAACAATTCTGTCATTATTTACGCACCCCCATTAATGATCCTCATTAGCCAGGTTGTTTAAAACTTGTATACTGTTGTTTTTTTGTTGTTGTTTTTTAGTGTGGAGTACAAAGGGATACAGCTGCTTTTTTTCCCCATACAATCAATGCAAATTCAAATTCAGTTCAGTTCAAATATGAGAAATGGACAATGAGATTTGAGAGCTGCATTGGAGGGGAATAATGACTTAAATTTCAGTATCTTCCACACACAAAGCTATAGTATGTTTTCAGACAACTCTGGGCTGAGGTCACTAGTATGAACTGTTATGGTATGGAAAAGAGCTGCTTAAAGATTCTTTGAAATGTCCTCTTTTGTGTTCCACAAATAAAAGCAAACAAAAAACAACAACGACAACAGCATACAGATTTGGAACAACATGAGGGTTAGTATATAATTAAATAAGTTACATTTTTGGGTGAACTATTCCTTTGATGAGATGTCTTTTGTCATTTGTCTTTCTCATGGGGAGCGACGATTAGGGAAAGACAGATTCAGATAAAGAAGAGAGAAGAAAGGATATTATAAGCTACAAGTCAAACTGATGAGCAAGGTGTGAGAAAGTGTATGAGAGAGAGAGAGACACATAGAGTGTGTTTGTATTGTGTGTGCATGAGTGTGTAAGAAGATAGAGGCTGAGGGATGAGACAGAAACTGCTGCTATTTATATCCTCTTCAGTAGCTACAGGGAGCTGCCACCATCTGCATAGTGCAGGCAAAATGGGAGCCCAAATTTCCACAGACTACGTTCTCTAGACACTGAAATTGCAGTGGGGGCTTATTCCATTGATACAATGCATAAGAAACCAAATGTTCTGCAATAATGCTGCCTTTTTAATAAATATGGCCAAAAATGTTAAACATTCTTCTGCAGAATTCAGCTTAGATTCATTCAAATAGGTCCATTCACTTCTGGTCTAGATGGATTGTGTGTTTACTTATGTGAACGGCATCCTGCAGAGTGCTGGCTGAAGTTTCTGAGCATCTAATACTGGTGGACTGTCTTTGCTATACACATGGGCTATTTATACAGCAGCAACTTTTAATAGCTTGGTTCATCCCTGCACACACACACACACACACACACACACACACACTGCTGTAGTGATCTTTAATCAGCACAAAGAACAAAGGTGGTAAGAAAAAGATGGAGAGGAGATTGCTAGAGAGGCTGAAAAACAAAAACAAAACTAGAGCATAAATGGAAAATTAATCTAACAGGCGGTTATGTTCAGAATAACATGTTTTTGAATGATTTGATTTCAAAAAGGTAAACATGCAAAAATAATGATTTTAATTTTTTTTAACATGGTAACTGAACGCTACTCACATGCAACATGATAAGGTCATAAAAAGATGCAAATCCATTGATCTCTATAGGGGTGGTGCATTGCAAAGACATAGAGGAAAATGCAAGGGGTAACTTTTATTGCACCACATTCTGACATTGACGAACGGCAATTTTACTGCCTTGCTTGATTTCAAACTGACCCAACTCCCTCCACACCCACAAAAATACATTCCTATCCATCAAAACTTTTTCTAGTGCCTAAGTGCCCTGACATTGCATAGCTAGACACATCATCGTTTATATACTTCCTTAAATTATGTTTCAGGCCATAACCAAATCCTTTTGTGCAAGTGACTGCAACAGTGTAAACACCTGCAAAGAAATATGGTGAAAGATAACTAACGAAGGTTGTGCACTATTAAATGATAGTATTAAATTATTGTTTTAAAATGATTGTATTAAATGATAGTATTAAATTAAATAATAGTAAAAGTGTGATCACAAATCTACTAGAGAGCACTTATCTGTCCAAAACACTCCCAAGTCTTGAGTATCAGCATTCTTTTCTGTCTAGGCAGGTCAGAGATGTGTGATTCCCTTCATCTGCCCTTCAGCAGGAGGATATTACCTCTGCTTGTGACAAATGAACATAAGCAAACATCTGTGCACAGCAGAAGAGCTTCATACCACACCATTCACAAGAACAGCACATCTGTGTAGCATTTACTCTGGCTTCCAGCTCCTCTGTTTTGTCAAAACAAACTGTGAATTCCACATTAATGTGAGGGTAGTTTGCTTTTATGAAATTCAGTTTTTACATGAAACAGTGGTATGCTGGATCAAAAGAAGAATGTGGTAAGACAGTAACATTTAAACAATTTATCTGTATTAATCTATGACAGAAACGCAGGTCAATAATTTTAACATTTGAAATGATAAATCATAAGAGTAAAATGTAAAAAATCAGTCTCACAGTATGTATTAGGCCACACGCTTGTTTTGTATAGGCTACAGCAACAACTGTTGCTAATACCCTCGCATGCACAGGAGAGAAAATGACCTCATCGATTCTGTAAAGAACATATTTTTAAAATATATATCTCGTTCAGAGAATCTTCACAAGAAGTTGTAAATGATTACAAAACAGCAAGATCTTTAGCCTATTTTACTTTATAATGCTGCCATCTAGTGGCCAAAACGCGCATAGAACAATGCACAGAATAAGAATGAGGTTTATTGCCAAGTATGCTTACACACACAAGGCATTTGTTATGGTGACAGAAGCTTCCAGTGCAAAGAGAATACAAAAAATATACATATACAACATATACATACAAACATTTGAAATATACATATAAACATATATTCATAAAAGTGAAATAAAAATAAAAAATAAGATACAACTTTAAATATATAGAGGAAACTACAGAAGGGCAATAATGTTGTTCAAATATGTTATATACAGATATACAGTTATGTGCAAGGTGATGTGCAGAAGAGGTAGGATATGTCAAATAAATATAAATTCAAAACAAATATGAATGAATAGTTGAATATGCACATGATTGTATTGCCACAGGTGAGAGTACTGGGGGCAGTTCATAAGGTTTGCAGTGGGGGCTTATACTGTTCCAGGCCTGAGGGAAGAAACTGTTCTTGTGCCTGACGGTTCAGATGCTCAGAGCTCTGTAGCGCCGGCCAGAGGGCAACAGTTCAAAAAGGTAGTGTGCTGGGTGAATGGGGTCCAAAGCGATTTTTCTAGCCCTTTTCCTCACTCTGGAGGTGTACGGTTCTTGCAGGGTGGGAAGGTGAGAACCAATAATCTGCTCAGCAGTCCGGACTTGGTAGCTCAACCAAACCAGACAGTTACTGAAGAGCAGAGGATAGACTCAATGACTGCTGAGTAGAACTGTATCAGCAGCGCATGTGGCAGGTTGAACTTCCTCAACTGACGAAGGAACTACAAGGAAGGAAGTACTGTGCTGGGCCTTTTTAACAATGGAGTCAATGTGGCTCTCCCACTTCAGGTCCTGAGATGGTAGTGTCCAGGAACCTGAATGACTCCACTGCTGCACTGGGTTAATGTTGGTGTGTTCCTCCTAAAGTCCACTATCATCTCCACTGTTTTGAGCGTATTCAGTTCCAGGTTGTTTTGATTGCACCAGTGAGCCAGCCGTTCAACCTCCCTTCTGTATGCAGACTCGTCATCATCTTGGATGAAGCCGATGACTGTAGTGTCATCTGCAAACTTCAGGAGCTTGACAGAGGGGTCCTTGGCGGTGCAGTCATTTGTGTACAGGGAGAAGAATAGTGAGGAGAGCACACATCCCTGGAGGGCACCAGTGCTGACTGTACATGTGCTGGAAGTGAATTTTTGGCCTGTGTATACAAGATTTTATCCCCACTTTTGTAAGCATCCTCTTTGGCCTGACGAAGCTGCCTGAGTTTTGCTTTAAACCATGGTTTGACATTGTTGTATGTTAAATAAGTCCTAGTAGGGATGCACATATCCTCACAGAAACTGATATATGATATCACAGTATCTGTGAGCTCGTCCAGGTTGGTGGCTGCAGCTTCAAAAACACTCCAATCAGTGCAGTCAAAACAGGCTTGTAGTTCCAGCTCTGCTTCATTGGTCCATCTCTTTACAGACTTAACTACAGGTTTAGCTGATTTTAGATAATGCCTGTAGGTTGGAAGAAGATGAACCAGAGCAGAAAGTCCAGAGAGCTCTAGGGACAGAGCGATATGCATCCTTTAATGTAGTGTAACAGTGATCCAATATATTTTAATTGAATGGACTCAAATTTAGGTCATACAATAACACATCTTAAATAAAGAAGATTATAACTGATTTTAGGTCAATCATTAAATAAACTTATTTCTCCACAGAATTGCATTGACACACGTACCTTAATTGCACATGCACAAGGAGAACTGAGATGTTAACAGGGTCCAACTTGACCAAAGGGGACACAAATCACCCTAATGGTGACATCTCATGAAACAATTATTTGCAACAAAACAACATCAACAATACTACAAAAGAGCTAAAACCTCTAATTCTTAATAGCAACTATTCAGATGCCCACAGGTTCCCTTTGACCAAGGAAACACAATAAAATAATTAAAGCGCAAGGCATTATGGATATCCCCATAGCCTCAATATTGTACTCATTAGTTTGAGTTATTAACATTTAAATCTGGAGTCTATGGATTTTTAAGAAAAATAAGTTCAAAGAACATAGATATTTGGGTTATGTACCCAAAACTTGATATTTCAAGGAATGTTTATTTAAGACATTAGGGTTTAAAGTGATAGCAATAGCAAGATGTGACATGGGGGGCGTGGTCATGTGTCGGTCTGCGGGAGAGCGGTAAGGCTCGTCACCTGGCTCATAATTATCTCTAACACCTGTCTCTCATTATAGTGATGGCGGAGGAAGGCTTAAAAGGCATGCCAGAGCATCAGAGAGAGAGAGAGAGAGAGTGACCGACAAGTCCAGAGACGGCCACGAATATTCTTATTTATTATTTAATCTGTATCGATGGTTACCGTCGATTGTGTGTGTGTGAGAAACTGAGGATTAAAAGACTGACCTTGAACCTCCTTTGCTGTCTCCTGACTCATCCATTTGCCCAAACTAAGAACTTGTTACACAAGATTTCCTCAATGTTTTTCAATAAAGGCCTCTCCTACCATCATTAAAAGTAACTTCTAATGGTAGGATTAGAATCGTAGGACGAAACGTAGGATATAATTCCAAAACAGCAGTAGAAATAATGATAAGAGTCAAATCTATTATGAGTCTGCTGAACCTTGTGCTGGTTTTTGTCTAACTTACCGCTTTAAATATACTTTCGAATGATCAGAATATTAGAAATGAGCGACTGATTTTTATAACAAGTAAAAAACAGTTTGAGTGGTCAATTTCATAGGGCTGAAAGTGGATTCCTAAAAGAATAGATTCATCAAATCCGAGGTGTTGGAATCGAGAGTCGACTCCCTGGGAATCGAGT
Source organism: Myxocyprinus asiaticus (assembly GCF_019703515.2). Taxonomy (NCBI): domain Eukaryota; kingdom Metazoa; phylum Chordata; class Actinopteri; order Cypriniformes; family Catostomidae; genus Myxocyprinus; species Myxocyprinus asiaticus. The sequence goes on along the minus strand of NC_059353.1, from coordinate 43,973,575 downwards.
CCACTCAGAGGCTTGACATGTTCAAACGATCATAATTTCTTGACTGATCAATACGATTGTGACGCTCTTGTTCTACCCGCTCTGTACGGGACTCGAACCGGTGTCTCCGGAGGTATGCGCAAACAAGGAGGCTAAAGGCTACAGCCTCTAGCATCAGTCAATAGTGCACCTCTTGAGGTCAGGAGAGTGAGGTTTATACACATTGCACAGCTACTTACCAGCTGGCCACCATTACACTCACCCCCCTAAACTTCACTCCCATCTGGGTCACGGCACCATTGTGACGCTCCTGTTCTACCTGCTCCGTATGGGACTTGAATCGGCATCTCCAGCATGAGAGGCGGGTGTGCTAACAAGGAGGCTAAAGGCTACACCATCTAAAGTCAGTCACCAATGCACCTCTTGAGGTCAGAAGAGTGAGGTTTATACACATTACACAGCTATCTATTAGCTGGCCACCGTTACACTCACCCCCCTAAACTTCACTCTCATCTGGGTCACAGCACCATTGTGACGCTCCTGTTCTACCCGATCCGTACTCTAACCGGTGTCTCCGGGATGGGAGGCGGGTGCGCTAACAAGGAGGCTAAAGGCTACAGCCTCTAGTGTCAGTCGATAGTCACCTCTTGAGGTCAGGAGAGTGAGGTTTATACACATTGCACAGCTATCTATCAGCTGGCCACCGTTAAACGATTCTTTTGTAGTCCATCAGCCATCTGTATGAAGCAATCACAAGAGTCACTTCTGAGTGACTCAATACATTCTCAATGTTCATGAGAAAGAATAGCTTCTAGACCGACATCCATAATATGGTGAAATGACAAATTTGGTTTCGTGAACTGCACAGTAAGTAAAGATGAACCCACCCTCCTTCTGTCGTCTCCTAAGAATTAATGCAGAACTGAAATGGGGGAATTTGGGTCACTAAACTAAGAGAAATCCCACTGAAATATTTAAAAAAAAATGACTCCCACAATGTTTAGGAAGCTGTTGTGAAGGATAACTTATTCAGACAGCAGTAATAGTTTAAGTTGGGGTCAGCAATGACTCACTGGGACCTTTGAGAAATGCAGTAAATGTCAGCTCTTTGTGAGTATTCTATAACTCCTTGGAAGTAAATTACAAGATTATGGTGAACACGTAACCTGTAGAGGTTTTGAGTTCAATTCATTCATTTTACTTTTTATGGAGTTGACACCATGAGTTCTTGGAAACTTCAATAGATGGTGCTATTTCCACAACAATTCAGACATAAAGAAATTCCAAGAGGCACTGGCTGTCTAGTTTGATAGCTACAGTACTAAAGCTCCATCGCTCTAGAATATAAAATAGCTCTTGTGTTGAGCTAATTAATTTGAGGTATAGCTTTTCGACCTGCTAACTTTAGGTTCTATCATGAGAATCATCATGAGTGCAAATCTCATTTACGACAAAGTGAGGTCTGTGGCAAATGTGTTGTTTGAGAGTTCACAAAAGTCAATGTGTGCAGTATGCAGCGGGTTTGTCAGATACTAAATATATGCCATTGTGCTACACATCTCCATTATAAACAGTTTTGTTTTTCTGATTTAATTTTCATTTTAAATCTGTGATTAATCTCAGAGCTGGTTGGCTTGGTTCAAATCTTAACTTTATTGAAGAATTTTATTTAAAAACCTCATGGAGAAAATGAATAGGTCAAATTCACACTGTGTTTTTGGATCACACTTGTATGGTTTAATCCCAATGTATTATTTTAAAAAGTATTTATTTATCAGAAAATGTTGCGTCATAATTTATATATGACTGGCAGTTGTGTCAAGAGCCCTTCGCCCAATTCTAAAACATATTTAGATTAAACAAAAATAAAAACAAAACAAGCTAGTTCCCTCTTTGTGGCTGTATCTTCCTTATCTTTTCTTCTAATCACCACAGATACACAGAAAGTGTCTACTTTATGATGTTTAAAGGAAGCATAAATTATTTTCTATGTTTTTTAACAAATGCTTACTGTTCCAGTTCAGTTTTTCATGTGCGTTTTGTGTGGGTCTGAGGTGTGAACTCACACAGAAAGTGTTTTGTGAGCAGCATTCAGTTGAATTAGCGTTATGTATCTTGCATCAGGCTGCATTACTCATGATAAACAGAAACACGTATTCATACAAAATGTAATGCGCTAATATTTTTCTGTATGTATATTGAATTACGTCATGCAATTTTAAATGTGGCACAACAAACAGTAATCAAAGGCCTCTTACAATGCTACAGTATATAAGTTTATCCTTTTTATTTCACCCAGAAATGCAAATTCAGTAATCAATTACTCACCGTCATGTCATTCCATATTTGTGGAATACAAAAAGAGATATTTTGAAGAATGTTTAAGCTGCTATTTTCCATACAATGAAAGGGGATGTTGATTTTTACTGTAAAGCTCTTAAAAGAAAAAGACAAAAAAAAAAAAAGACAAAAAAACACCATAAACGTGTTTTTTGAGAGCCACATGGGGTAGAACATTTTCAGCAAATAATGACTTAAATTTTTGTCTGTTCATCATACAAAGCTATCATATTCCTTCCGAATACTTGGAATTTAGCGCATAAGACATGGGCAACTTTAATGATACTTTTATTGTGCTTTTCAATGCCTGGAGCTTGGCATTAAAAATCTTTCAAAGCAGAAATTATGCAAAATATCTCCTTTTAAGTTAATCAGAATGAAGATGCAGGTTTGGATTGGCATAAATGACAGAATTTTAAGAAGTCTACTAATTCAATAAAAAACTGAATGTATCTTAGTTGTGGTGCTGAAATAATCTCTACTGTAAAACTTCAAAAAAGTTCTAAATCTCTAGTTTAGTAGTTTGAAAGTCCTGTAAAACCTTTTGGTACCAACACGGTGGAAACTGGAAGTTTGTATATTGCCTCATCCCCTGTGACCCCCACCCCATCTTTTTCACAGGACTTAATTAACTCTACTTGCTCTCTCTCTTCCTGTCATGTGTACAGCAGTTTGCTATCTTTCATTCTACACTGACGCAACTGTGATCTGTTTCACGAAGCCAAAAACTTCTCATACCCACCCATGATGGTATTTCTCATTTAAGGCGCTGCATTTCAACAAAGGTAAGTATGGGCAAAGTTGTTGTTTGCAACTTTTTTAACAAAGTATGAGAAAAATTATGTCTACTCTCTATGAATCAATATCTAATGTAGTTTATTTTATAAGGGTGACTATTTTTGGAGACCAGTTATATCTTGCCTGTCTGCATAACATTGTGTTCACTCATCCACCCACACTAAGTATTATCAAAGACTAATCTGAATAATATTCCTGACTGTGATGTTCATTTACAGTGTATAAAATAGCATATGTAACCTCTTTAACCAGTGCAAAAATCATTAAACTTCAAATACATTTTCTGACTTTGTAAAGAGAATTTCTCTAAAGGAGTTAGAGAATTTGTATGATGACAGTATCTCAAATTACTACATTCATGGATAATTGTGGTATGTTACAGATATAAAAGAACAGCTTCATACTTAACATTACCTTAAATGAATATTTCACCCAAAAATGCAATTTTGCAAACATTAAACCGCATGTCGTTCCAAACCAGTTTTATTATTTTGATTTAATTGAACAAAAAATGAGATATTTGGCTATATCTGAGCTGCTCTTTTCCTTACAACGAAAGGGGAAATTTTTATACTGCCAAGCTCCAAAAAGGACATAAAAGCATCATGAACATGGGAGTTACTTCGTTTAAAAAATATTAATATTTAGTTTATGCCCAAATAATTTCTAACAATCTTTTACTAAGAGAGCGCCTCTTAGACTGGCACACAGATAGAGATGTCTGTTATTGACGCATGATGATTTTCCTTGACACACTTTTCTGGTATAAATATGTTTGATTGTCTTTGAAGATGCTTTGATATTAATTTTGTGTCTCTCCCCTTGCAAGCAAATTCCTGAGTGAGCAGGAAAACGAAGAGCGCTGGTGGGGCTCAAAGGTCGAACTACATAGATTATAGGAGAAATAATCTAACAACTCTGGTGGCCCGTACGGGGACAGGTAAGAGAAACATATTCTTGTTTTCACTCCTGTCTGCAGAGAAATACATTAGTTTTCACCCAAAAGATCTTTAACATATTTCAGTATATGCTATTATAACAGATCGGTTCTTCCATTGGGAAGTGGGAGCCTCACGAGCTATAGATGTGGGAAGAGGAATAGATTAAATAATTTTCTGAAACTTTTCAGTGGGATCCTATTCCTATAGTACTCTTTGTGTCCTTTGCTCACAAATGAATTTTGAGGAAAATAAGTCCCTCTTTATACCAAAAAGAGTGGTCAGAGCAAAAGTAAAGCCTAAAAATATTTTTTGCAGAATATTTGGTCATCAAATTGATTGTGTTTATTGTATCACTGAGGAGGAAAAATCTTTGTTGAGTTGTGAGAATGGGGAACAAGATAAGTCATCAGATGCCGGGGGAAACACCCAGAGACTGGATGTTCAGAAATAATAAAAGCTTTATCACAGAACTGAGTAATCTGGCAGGATGGTTATCCTAGGGAAGGTTCATTTAAAAATGCAGACATGGCTAGCATGAAATCTATGGTCACGGGAGAATGGGGAGACCCAGCGTGGGATTATAATTACACGACAACTTCATTTTCTATATGGAAAGACATGAAGCCATTTTTGGAGAAGGGCCCTGAGAGAAAAACGGACAGTAGTCAGAATCAACAATCGACCTCTGGGTCATGGGCCCAGCACGCTTCCGCTGCACAAGTTGCTCTAGGTCTAACCTCTCTGCCGAGTGCCCCTCCTTGTGTCTCTCCCCCTCAGTGCACGGAGGTGGGAGACATACAGGATCAGCCGCCACCGCAGTATGAGTCTGTTGTAAAACAACAGCTGTACCCTAATCTAAACACACTGTAGAATAGTCAAAACATCTCTCATGAGATATCGAGTGTTGAAAAAACACTCCCTACGCAGACTGTCAATCTCCCACCTGTTAGTTCTGTCCATGCGTTTCCATTCGCACAAGTCCCATATGGTTGCAAAATATCTAATCTCTTGGTGACAGAAGCAATGGCTATCTGTAAAGAACTTCCAAACCCCATTAAGAACCCACATCAGTATGTGGCAGTGCTTAAACGTCTGACTTCCTATAGTCAGAAACTATCGTTTCTTACTCTCCAAAACTCTCCCTTCGGAATGCAATGAATGTGAGTTGATAAAAGAGGTGCCAGCACTAGATCCAAAAAATGACATGCCCGTTGAAACTAACAAAGTGGTGACTAGAAGTAAAGATGAGGTAACTGAACTGCCAGAATTATTATGGGCATCCATTGCCTTTGTTGAAGGTTTCTTTAAACACTTGGATGAATTCTTGACTACTCAGGCTGCATCAAAACAAGACATTTCATATGCTGCTAATACCAAACAAAAGAAGACTGAAACACCAACTGCATTCTTTATCAGGTTTAAGCAGGCATGGACTGAAGAGTCAGCCCTACCGATCACGGGAGCTCACAGACAGTTGTTTCTCAACACACTTTTAAATAACATGGACAAAGAGATCGCCTCTTTAATTAGAATCACAACCGCCAATTTAGGTGATATTTCAGTTGAGGATATGGGACACAGGCTGCACGAACTGTCTAGTGCAGGGGCGTTTACAGATTCTAAAATGCATGCCTTCGTCCAGGTTCCATTGAAAACTCCACAAGGGAAAACTCCAACTCCACAGGGCGGGGCTACTGCAAAAACTGCACCACGAGTGTGTCACTAATGTGGCAAAACTGGTCAATTTAAGAAGGAATGCAGAAAGAGAGAATGGGATGAATAACGCAGAAACAGTAGGGTGGGTCAGAAGAAAACAGGAGGCCAGAAAGAAAAAGAGCAGCCTAAATACCCTGTTAGGTTGACCCCACAATAGGGATGCCCACAGAGTTTTGAGCCCTCTGCACCGGAATTTTCTCTGGTGTCTTTGCTATTTCCAAATAAACCATCTTCATTGCCATTTGTTGAACTGAAAGTTGATAACAAACCATATGAGTTTTTAGTAGATACCGGAGCTTCTTGTTCTTCATTGGCTGGACATTGTTTTGAGGGATCTGTTATGGGGAAACAATCAACTCTGTTGACGGGACCCCCGTAAGCTGTCACATGACACCTACTTTGCCAGTAACTTCCAAAGATGACAGATCACTGTTCAAAATGCATGCTTTTGTTATCATTCCTAATTCACCGTTCTCATTGCTCGGACGTGACAATGTATAAGATTGGTGCAAAAATCACATTTGATGATAACTCTGTACAACTCGTTTTTCCTGCTGTTTTTTATCTCACTACAGACACAGGAACTGCTGAGATAGCTGCTGACACACAGACTGAAGAGACACAGAAAGTAGCTAATGTTAACCCAAAGTTGTGGGCCGCCCACAAAGACGAGGCAGGAATTATTGACGTCATTCTGTACAGAGCAGTGCTACAAACAGATACACCAGCATATTGTAAACAATATACTCTCTCTGCTGAGAAAGAGGAAGGTATTCGACCAGTTATTGCTGAACTACTCCAGCAGGGCATCCTGGTTCCCACTCACTCACCATACAACACGTCCATTAACCCTGTAAAGAAAGCAAATGGTACTTGGAGATTAACCCAGGACCTTAGGAAGATCGATAGTTTGATTAAGCCATTATCTCCTATTGTTCCAGACATGCAGACTCCCATTAATTCTATTCCATCTAATCATGAATACTTTACAGTGATTGATTTATGTTCTGCTTTTTCAGTGTGCCGGTGGATCCTGTGACACAGCCACTGTTCGCATTCACGCCAGGTGGGGTCCAATACACGTGGACGCGCCTTCCTCAAGGGTTCAGAGATTCCCTGGCTGTGTTTTCTGCTGTAATGCACAACGCCCTGAAAAACTGAAGAACTGCCTCCCAACACCTGCCTGTTGCAATACACAGATGATATTCTGGTCACTGGACAGTCTAAAGACTTGTGTGCTGCTGCATCCAACATTGTTTGCAATAACCTCGCTGCTCCAGACAGAGTGAAAACTATCACTACATTCACTCATCCAAAGAACAAGAAACAGATGCAAAGCTTTCTGGGACTGGTGAATTATTGCAGATCCTGGGTGCTGAACTGTTCAAACTATGATAAGACTTTGCTTGAGTCTACCCTGGGCTCAGACGAGAACATAACATGGACTACTGAAATGACAGCCGCTTTCAAACACCTCAAATCTGCACTGAGCAAACCACCTGCATTAGGGCTACCTGACTATACTAAATTGTTTCATCTATATGTGCATGAAGGTGGGGGCATAGCCGCGGGGATCCTGGCCCAAGAGCATGGTGGTAACTACAGACCTGTTGCATACCTGTCCAAAACACTTGATGCAGTTGCAAAAGGACTTCCTGGTTGTCTGCGGGCAGTGGCTGCCACAGCTCTCATGGTACAAGACACTGAGCGAATCGTCTTATCACACCCCCTTGTGGTGCACACGTCTCATCAGGTAGGCGCTATAATGCATAACATAATGACTCAACATATGATGGCGCAAAGAAGGTCAGGGTATGAAGCAATTTTATTAGCTACTGCAAATTTAACCTGAAAACCTACATCAATTGTGCATGGCCCTACTGTACATTTACATAAACTTTTGACTGAAGGTGAATTTGAGTGTGACGAGCATGACTGCTTGGAGAGAGTCCAGGAAACAACTGCTTGCAGGCCAGATGTTTTTTCATCTGTCCTGGAGGAAGAGAAACACTGGTATGTAGACAGGTCGTGTTCGAAACCTAATGATAATGAATACTCGTGTGGCTATTCAATTGTAGAATTGCCAAATACCATAATCGAAGCATACTCATTACTGTATAAATCTGCACAGGCTGTTGAAATAACTGCATTAACCAGAGACTGTGAACTGGCAAAAGACCAGTGCATGAACATATACACTGATTCTAAATACGCATATGGTGTAGTGCATGATTTTGCTAAATTATGGGAAGAGAGAAGCTTTAAAACTTCAGGGGGAAAACCAATTGCTAATCATAGCATTGTGGCCGAGCTTATATCTGCAGCACAATTGCCTTCTAAGTTGGCAGTAGTCAAGGTTGCCGGACATGCTGCAGGAGACTCAGATGAGGCAAAAGGAAACATATTTGAAGACAAGGTTGCCAAATGGGCAGATAAGGAAGCAATGGTAAGTCCATTTCTGGACAAAGCGGGCACAGACATGCCTAAGATGCATTCTACATTAACTGAGGATTTAGATATTAAAGTTTTACAATCAAACCCAAGTCAGAGTGAACACCGGGCTGCAAACGATGTAAAACCTGATGTACAAGGATTTTGAGAGACAAACAAAGCAGATTAGCACTCCCAAACACTGCTCTAGTAATGTTGTGCAGACACTATCATGGTATATCACATGTTGCCAAGGAGAAAGTTGTTCAAAACATTAACAAACTGTACTGTATCCTGAATGTGAGAAAGATTGTCTCTTTTTTGCTAGATTCCTGCTTGGTATGCGCCCAGACGAATAGGCATAAATCAGTGGCCCATGAATCCCTCCCACATCCGGAACTGCCTTTCCAGCATCTACAGATAGACTTCACACACATGCCACCTCATGGCAACAATAAGTATATGCTTGTGATTGTTGACAGATTTTCTAAGTGGCCGGAAGCTTTCCCTTGTGGAAAAGAAAATGCGCAAACTGTAGTAAAGATTCTTGCACGAGAAATTATACCAAGATTTGGTGTACCCTCCGTAATAGAAAGTGACAATGGGACACCTTTTGCTGCAAAAGTAACACAATTACTAGCTGAAAAGTTAAGTATTGACTGGCACTTCAATATACCTTACCATCCACAGTCTGCTGGGGTAGTTGAAAGAACTAACAGAACAGTTAAGGAGAGAATAACTAAAGCCTGCTTAGATACGGGATTAAAGTGGGTAGATGTACTTCCTATGGTGTTAACAGAGATAAGAATGACCCCATCCTCAACCACAAAGATGTCACCTTTTGAAATATTAATGGGTAGACCTTTCCCGACCCCATGGGTCAAAGGTCGCGCTGGCAATCTTTCCACAGGAGACGTGGAGGTGCTGATTTCAGATTATGTGGACTCCCTAATTAAAACTTTGAATGGAATCAATGGCGATGTTTCTTTGTCTCTTCCTTTACCCACAGAAAAGCTGACTCATTCACTTGTTCCAGGACAGCAGGTGTTGGTGAAATGTTTGAAGCCCACTTATGTCGGAGAGCCAAGGTACCTGGGACCCACGACTGTCATTGCTGTGACACGGACTGGGGTGCTGACTGACTTGCAGCTGCAGTGGATCCACGCTGGATGGGTGAAAGCAGCCCCAGGAGAGAGAGAGCCACTGAGATCGGGAGAATCTGATATCGAGGGTTCTGGAGAACCTGAGTTTGAGAAAGCCATAGTGAAAGCACAGTAACGAGGAGCAACACAGTCGTCTGAATCGATGAATGACAATAACAAGACAAAGAGGAGAAAGAAGAAAAGAGGAAGAAAGATTCTATTTGTGTTCTTGTAGGAGTAACATGCTCTAAATTTATCCCTGATAACGACGCTGATGGCCATTTGATTGATGAAGGTTTGCAGAACATGTCAAGTATTGCTAATGATTTACTAAGTAGAGAAGTAATTGATGCTGAAAATGGTATTTTGGCCTGGCTGAATAGCTGGAAGAAGCTATTTCTGAATGCATTACTACCCATTGGTGTAATCCTTTTGATATTAGCCTTTATTGCTTGCTGCATTTTGCCACTGATTAAGTCTTTGATTAACAGGGCAATGAATACCCTTGTATCTACTCAGTATGCTCTTTTTCATGCTAGAACTGAATCTTTGTACAACTAAGAATACCACTCTTTGATTATTTGTGTAACCAGAAATCAATTGTAATCAATTTGTTTTTTAAATCAGTTTCATTGTTTTGGTTGGTAATTAGATTAGTGGATGCAAATCTTTTACTCTCTTCTAGTCAGTTCGGGAGAGAGATGTTTGGTTTGTTGTCCGAAGAATGGTACTATACAATACGGTTGATTGGTAAGAAAGTAGGTGAAATATGATTGGTCAATAGACAGTGCAGAAGGAGAAACTGGGTTATAAAGTACCACTCTTGAATAGTTTAGGTCACATACGGTATTCTTCATCATGCATTTACTGAACTAAACTGAGAGCTTGTGGTTCTTTTAGAACCAAAGCGGGCAATGTGAGAAATATAGATTTGCTCTCAGTTTCAGGCCTACATTTTCATTTTGGGCCTCCATTGTCACTAGTCTTTACTGACACATAACACTTGTTTTTCTGTTCCTTCTGCTCTCCTTATTTGAAGCTCAAGGATTTCTTAAGCTTGTCTTTTAGTACAAACTGGTATAAACTGGTATTCTGATAGCGGAGAGCGCCTCTTAGACTGGCACACAGATAGAGATGTCTGTTATTGACGCATGATGATTTTCCTTGACACACTTTTCTGGTATAAATATGTTTGATTGTCAATAAACTTTTGAAGACACTTTGATATAAATTTTGTGTCAGAGTCTACATAGGTCGAACTACATAGATTATAGGAGAAATAATCTAACAGTTTATACCCAAATAATTTCTAACAATCTTTTACTGTTTTGATAAATAAATAGTCTACGTTATGTATTGATCCTGAGATCAGGTATGAACATATTTAATTTGATCACTTTATTCCTACATCTGCCACTCTCTTTCCTAGGATAGTGTAGATTGGTGGATAAATATCTAAATCTGCATTATAATATTAAGTTAAACTATGTGGCTGTGTGGGTAAGTTTTAACTTTGCATGCAAGGGGTTCTAGGTTAATCTGACCTAATGCAACTTAATTATTAATTGCATATATTAATGTTTTAATAAACCAAATTTGCAGCTGTACGTCAGTGGATGTACGAGGAGTTGGGACACGTGTTTGCATTTTATATAAATATTTCTCTGGAATAGATTGTGATCTGTGGAAAAGCAATAGATAAATGGAGTGCATTTCTGACAAAGGTGTCAGTGTGAGAGAACATTGTTGCATAAAAGTATATAATGTAGTTGTGACGAGGAGGAGGGCATGGCCGGGCCTTGATGGAGCACGGCCGGCGCTGAATCAGCTGATCAGCAGGAGAGCGAGATAAGGGGCAGCCGGAGGCGCCGGAGAGAGAGACACACATAGCCACATTGCATGTGTGTCTGTGTCCTTATATTTTATGTTGTTTTAAATTCATTTATATCATTAAAGTTTACGTTTACTGTTCAGCCAGTTCCCACCTTCTCCTTGCCCGTCCTTATTCTATTACAGTAGTGTTGGAACAATAGGGATGAAAAAGGTGACCAAATATTTTTGGGGTGAACTATTCTATAACGACAAAACTGGCATTTTTTTTTTCTTTTGCTGGAAGCATTTTCATAGACCGAAAGTGGCGTATCACTTACCGCTTACATTTATTTTGTTGTAGAAACTAAGGTGTAAATATATCTCTGTGTGGGAAAGTAACTGTCAATTTATGGTGAGTTTTACAGGGTGAAGGGGTGATGGGTTAAAACCACTATGAAGCGATGAATGTCAAACACAGCAATGTCCACATATAACAGCCACTCCCCTATCTGAGATGTGTCACCCACAGTGACTTCTACTAAAAATATCTGCTGTTTTTCAAGTTGAAACTTTTTCTATGTAGCGCCTTTCACAGGTGTTGCAAAACAGCTCAGAAATGATGCAGTGCAGCATATTTAGATGTAGATTCCCATCTCAGTATTAAGACAGCAAGTTAATTTTCTCTCTTTTCAGTGAGGGACCATTTTAGATTGAGAAATAGGTACTGTGTTTGTTAAAACTGATAATAAGGAATACTGTTTTACATTAGGAAATGCTTCAGTCACAGTGTATGAGGGGCCTTTTCCTGTTGTTGGTGGGAAGACATGGTAGGTATATGATATACACCTTGTGCAGATGTTTTTAAACTGCATATTACAATTTTAAGATTATATCAGGCCCAAGTCAGAGGAATGTTGCTCTGTTCCAAAACCTAGTGAGCTGCATTGCCATCTAAGGACTGTCAATGGTTCCTTTAGTAACCTTATCATAAAAGAAAGTCTTTTTAGCCCTTGAAATATTGTATCTCCTGGAGATCTGAGAACATAAACAATTTATTAAAGGCTCCTTTAAAGGGTGCTTAAAGGTTCTCCAGAGGGTTCCGCCCATGTAGCATGTGAGGAACCGCAAAACTGAACAGAACAGAGCCACTGAAAAGAACAGAACCAACTAACCAGGCTTTCTCATTTGCACCCACATGCCGAAAACTGCTTTTAAGGCAGCATCCAAACTAAAATTGAACCACATAAGTTATTTAGAAAACATTCCATAAGCAGCAACTCATACAAATGAGCATCATACAAAAAGTACTTTTCACATGAAGTGCACATGGCACTTGACTCCCAGTTGATTTCAGTAGATTTTGCGGTTAACATTTTGCTAGGCAAACAACACAATACTTATAAGCAGGCCCAGACGGAATCTGCAGACTTCACATTTTTCTGCTCTAGGGACAAATCTGCAGAATTCTGCATAAGGGATATAAAGTAGGGCTGTCAGTTGTTTAAATTTTTAATCGCGCTTAATCACATAATTATTCGTAGTTAATTGTGATTAATCGCAGATTTTGAAAGTGCTGAATTTTTATTCTAAATATACTTCTTTTCCTGTCAAAATTAATTTATTCTATTCTATAATGACAAAACTGGCATTTTGTTATTTATTATTTTGCTGTAAGCATAGTCCAATGGAAAGAAAACTAAACAATATGTAACAATATAATGCTTTATTAACATTTTCCAAACAAAGCCTTCCACAGTATAAAGATAGAAACGCACTAAAATAGCAACAAGTATTCAAGTAACATTAAACGTTTCCCAAAGTCTAAGTGGGAGTTTGACTAATTGAAAGAACTAATCCCCACATAGGTTGCATATTAATTGCAATGGGCATTAAATCTCTTAAACTTCAATCCTCTTTAATATTAATCAGCCGGCAGACGGTGGCTATCCGCTTTGTTACGGCAATCGTGAAGCAGCGTTCATGATTTGCATCAGGGCATCTCAGATGTCTTAATTCTGTGGAAATCTGTAGAGCCTTCTGTGGAGTTCTGCACACGCAGAGACCACCTGGGCCTGCTCATAAGCATAAAATTACATACCACACACAAATCTTGGGTTAAATAGTACATTGTTATTAGACTGAACACTTTTTATCTATATTTTGCAATGGAGAAATTACTACATTTTGGAACAGCCTTCGCATTGGGATAATGTCTATGTCTTAAAACTAGGTTCACTATGTTCTGGAACTGAGCCTGTCTCACAAATAAATGCATTGTATTGTGCTTTTTAAAAAAAAAAAAAAAAAATGCATTAACTGTTACTAAGCAAATATCCAGGATGGTAAATCATGTGAAAAGATTGTTTAAAGATGGAACTGAAGTTTAAACTATTTGTTGTAGTCTACACTCAGGAGCAATGCTTAAAGGCTTCCGTAAACACATGTGGAGACTGTATCAGTCTGGGCCTGGCTGTGCCTGGTGTAAATGTGGTAAGCCCTGCTTTGAGTGGAAGATTGGATAGATTCTTTTGACAATGATGCAAATGTTAAGATCTAAACAGTGGAGAACATATGCAGTAGTTTTGATCACTAGTCTCGCATAGCCAGACTTTTGACTTGTCCCAGAAATTTAGTCCATTTTGCAGCTTATTCTGGCCATGAATCACCCACGTCTGACGGACATGTAAAGTGACCACAGATTTTGTTTTTACATGCCATTTAGGAGCAGTGATACCTAGCAGAATATACAGTTCTGCTTTTGAATATCTAGTTTTCATTACAAAGAGCCTCTAACAAAACTTTCAAAACTCTAAAGCCATGAAACTTGCAAACTTTGGTAAATCCAGTGATTAGTTCATCTTCACAAGCGATTAATTTAGCAACCTGGTACCTTTTAAAAACAATTTGGTTTCTCTGTCAGCTGCTACAAACTTGATTTCCAAAAGTTGCGTTGATGTCATGATATCTGATTGGATCTTGTGATTTTCAGTTTTGTGTGCAATATGCAGCAGAAGGTCAGTAAACAGATTGTGGGCGGTCTGTGGTCTGAGGCTGAGACTATTTGATCCATAACGCTGGTTATCCAACAATTATCAGTCTAATTCTCAAGAGCTATTTCAAATAAAGAAATAAACTTAAAGATCTCCTTCACATCCTGCTCTCTTTCTTATTTAATCCACAGAATTTCACCAAGACTGGGAAGCAGGAAGCTGCGCATTGTGACATTGTTGCTGTGCTTAAAGAAAGAGGGTGTGCACCTGTAGATATAATAAATCATCCGAATGAAATTATTAAAAATTCAAACAAGCCTTTGTTTGAAGGCTCTAACCCAGTGCAAATCCAACCGCAAGAAGTAGAACTAAATCTCAGACCAGGCATGTTATTATTTAGGCTTATTTACAGTACAGTTAAGCAACATCCACACTAATTGCAACCACTCATTCAGATTTTCTCTTCGGAGCCGAACGGTCATGCTCACTGAGCTGAATTCTCACGACTGTTCATTCACCTCTGCTGGATCTGACGGCGCATTTCAGCGGCTTCTCCCTCCTCTGCACTGGTGCACTGCAGAGAACGCCCCTGGGTGCTTCGGCAGAGAAAAGAGAGTATATTTTCCTGAAAGAGTATATTTCTCTAAAAAGAGCGGCACACACGGAACGTCTTTTTAAAGACGTGTCTTTTCAAAGATGCCTTTCCGATTGTGTGTTATTCCTGGTTGCGGTAGTTACCTCTCAACTTCAGACGGTCACGATCGCTGTCTTTCCCACATGGAGGCAGCGTTCGTGGATGGTTCATGTTCTCACTGCGAGAACATGACCATGGCAACGTTGCGGTCACGGCTTGCTTTCATAAGAAAGCAAGCCACCCCAGCGGCTCCCCGCCTTGGTCCTTCTACCTATGGGTTTGAGGCCAGCGCGGCTAGCACTGGGGGCGATTTGGGGACCCCAATGTGTCATCCCTGATGGCCAAGGTCTACAGCGCTGCTGGACAAGCCGCCTCTGCCCTGCACGCCATGGCTCTCCTGCAGGTCCACCAAGCCAAGGCGCTAAAAGAACTGCACGAGGGTAGTTCCGCCCCAGATCTGATGCAGGAACTGCGCTCGGCGACCGACCTCGCTCTCCGAGCGATGAAGGTCACGGCGCGGTCTCTCGGGCGGACGATGTCCACATTAGTGGTCCAGGAGTGCTAACTTTGGCTGAACCTGGTAGAGATGGGTGAGGCCGACAAGATTCCTTGCTGCCCCCATCTCTCAGGCTGGCCTATTCGGCGACACCATCGAGGACTTTGCCCAGCAGTTCTCAACGGTGAAGCAGCAGACGGAGGCTATCTGGCATATCCTGCCCCGGTGCGGCTCAAGATCCCGCACCCCGTCTGCTCATCACCAAGGGCGTCCCCCTGCGGTGACTGCATTGGCTCCGCTGCAGCCCGCCCCTTCGGCCCGGCCCCGGCGTGGAGCCCACCGCAGGAAGCAGACGCCACCCGTCTCACGGCCAGCCACCAAGAACCCACGAAGGTCGCCAAAGCACCCCTGAGACGGGCGACCCAGGGTCAACGAAACCCACTGCATTAGAGCTGGTAGTAAGACCACTCCATACCCCGGGAGAATCTTTTTTTGCCTTTTCATTTGATTTCGCCGCATGCCCAAGTGGCTGCGGTACCCAACAGTTCAGCAAAAGAGCGGTTTTCTCCTTCCCTGGGTGACATACCTGGTGTGCACGGTCATCATCACGACCACCGTCCACCTTTTTTCCCTTGCAGGATTGGCGCTCCAGCGGAGGTCTCACCGCCCCTGTGCGCCCAGCTGTGGCACACATCCGCCCCCAATGTGACAGTCTCCACGGGTTGCGAGGACAGGCCTCTTCCTCCCTGTCCCAGGCTGTTCCGGGGGTGGTCACAAGGAGCCAGTTAAGTGCTTCGATGTCCCTAGACTCAGCACGGCCACAACATGGTGTGGCACCTCGAGCTCCGCCCCGCCGCGGGGCCCCACCTGCCGGTATGTCCGACGACATAGTCCCTTTTGTCCCCCTCGCGCGGAACTTGGTTGCGTGGCTTGCGCTTTCCAATCCGTCGCGATGGCTGGTCCGGACCGTCCGACTCGGCTACGCGATTCAGTTCTCCAGGCGTCCGCCCAGGTTCAGCAGTATCCACTTCACCTTGGTGAAGGACGAAAATGCTGCTACCTTGCGCACGGAGATCGCCACCCTCCTACGGAAGGGTGCAATAGAACCTGTCCCTCCGGCCGAGATGAAGAAGGGGTTTTACAGCCCCTACTTCATCGTACCGAAAAAAGGTGGTGAGTTGCGGCCAATCTTGGACCTGCGAGTACTGAACCTGGCTTTACACAGACTCCCGTTCAAGATGCTGACGCAAAAATGCATTCTGGCGAGCGTCTGTCATCAAGATTGGTTCATGGCGGTAGATCTGAAGGACGCGTACTTTCACGTATTTTAAAGATAATTTTGTAAAAATCCAAATAACTTTAAAGATCTTTATTGTAAAGAGTTTAAACAATGTTTTCCATGCTTGTTCAATGAACCATAAACAATTAATGAACATGCACCTGTGGAACGGTCATTAAGACACTAACAGCTTACAGAAGGTAGGCAATTAAGGTCACAGTTATAAAAACTTAGGACACTAAAGAGACCTTTCTACTGACTCTGAAAAACACCAAATGAAAGATGCCCAGGGTCCCTGCTCATCTGCGTGAATGTGCCTTAGGCATGCTGCATGGAGGCATGAGGACTGCAGATGTGGCCAGGGTAATAAATTGCAATAACACCTAAGACAGCGCTACAGGGAGACAGGAAGGACAGCTGATTATCCTCGCAGTGGCAGACCACATGTAACAACACCTGCACAGGATTGGTACATCCGAATATCACACCTGCGGGACAGGTACAGGATGGCAACAACAACTGCCCAAGTTACACAAGGAATGCACAATCCCTCCATTAGTGCTCAGACTGTCTGCAATAGGCTGAGAGAGGCTGGACTGTGGGCTTGTAGACCTGTTGTAAGGCAGGTCCTTACCAGACATCACCGGCAACAACATCGCTTATGGGCACAAACCCACCTTCACTGGACCAGAGAGGACTGGCAAAAAGTGCTCTTCACTGACGAGTCACAGCTTTGTCTCACCAGGGTTGATGGTCAGACTCGCATTTATCATCGAAGGAATGAGCGTTACACCAAGGCCTGTACTCTGGAGGGGAATCGATTTGGAGGTGGAGGGTCTGTCATGGTCTGGGTGTGTCACAGTATCATCGGACTGAGCTTGTTGTAATAGCAGGCAATCTCAGCGCTGTGCGTTACAGGGAAGACATCCTCCTCCCTCATGTGGTACCCTTCCTGCAGGCTCATCCTGAAATGACCCTCCAGCATGACAATGCCACCAGCCATCCTGCTTGTTCTGTGCGTGATTTCCTGTAAAACAGGAATGTCAGTATTATGCCATGGCCAGCGAAGAGCCCGGATCTCAATCCCATTAAGCACGTCTGGGACCTGTTGGATCGGAGGGTGAGGGCTAGGGCCATTCATCCCAGAAATGTCCGGGAACTTGCAAGTGCCTTGGTGGAAGAGTGGGGTAACATCTCACAGCAAGAACTGGCAAATCTGGTGCAGTCCATGAGGAGGAGATGCACTGCAGTACTTAATGCAGCTGGTGGCCACACCAGATACTGACTGTTACTTTTGATTTTGACCCCCCCTTTGTTCAGGGACACATTATTCCATTTCTGTTAGTCACATGTCTGTGAAACTTGTTCAGTTTATGTCTTAGTTGTTGAATCTTTTAATGTTCATACAAATATTTACACATGTTAAATTTGCTGAAAATAAAAGCAGTTGAAAGTGAGAGGAAGTTTCTTTTTATAGTTTATAAAATTGCAGAGAATATTAATCAAGCAACAATACTGAAAAAGAGAAAATCGTATCTGGATAACTTAATACTCCTTTTAAAACTAAAGACAAAATTGGGATGAGAAATTGCTTATTTTAATTTACAGACCTAAAGTCTGATAGCATTAAATCAGTAACCTATTAATGTATGAAATCTACAGTAATAATCATTTCGTGGAGACAACTGAATATTTTCCTGGTACCAGTCCACGTTTTCATTATTGCCATAATCAAATCTAACAAACTTTAAAGTTGAAAAGATTGTTTTTCTGGGTCGGATGTGTCACTCAGATCCAGTTTAATCTGAAAAGTGTGAATTTGCACACATATGTTTTATCACTTGTAGAGGCATGTTTGATTACTTGTTTAAAATAAATAAAGGTAATCAGAACTGAAATTTATTTTTTTTATGGCATTATTTGAAGATGTTCATTGACATATGTGCTTTTGGAGAAATATTTGACTGATTACAAATGATAACGAAGGTCTGGTAACAGCCATTGTAAACCATTACAAAATAAACAGTGAGATTTTATATACTAAAACACAAAAATACATACACATAATTTCAGATGTGTACGTTACTAAGCATTTCAAAATTGAATAAATATCAGCCTATAGCCTAGCCTATATTTCACCAAGACGGTACATGTGTACGTGCATGGAAACAATTATAGCCTACTACAGAGAAATTTCATGTTGGAGCGGGATTTGAGCAAACTGTTTTGTACCGGTGAGTGTGAGCGGTACTTGAGCAGAGCGTTCGACTGGGCCATCAATGGTTGAGCAGAGCACATGCGCATTGAGCGGTTTATTGAGCAGAGTGTCACACTGCTCCGATTCACTCACATGCTCTGGTCTCTAGGCACAATCATGATTTCAAGCTCGATTACGCTTCTAGTGCTTGTCGCATGCGCAGAGTGCTAGATGGCGCTAATGAAGTGTAAATGAGCTTGAAATCATGATAGCCAAGTAGACTGCTGATGTCAAGATTTATAATGAAAAAGGAGATATATTTTAGTCTGTTCTCACCCAAAACCGATTGGATCACTTCAGAAGATATGGATTAAAACACTGGAGTCTTATGGATAACATTTATGCTGACTTTATCTCCTTTTTGGAGTTTCAAATGCCTGATCACCATTCACTTGCATTGTATGGACTTACAGAGCTGAGATATTCATTTAAAAATCTTAGTTTGTGTTCAGCAGAAGAAAGAAAGTCATACACATCTGGGATGGCATGATGGTGAGTGATTTTCGGATGGAACGGTCACTTTTTCCAAGTAACATCACATTAAAGAAGTAAAATGGATTGTGAATGGAATTTCATGTTGACTTCACACACACCAAAAAAGAATTAGCATTTAAAAGGTAATGAACCACCTTTCCTGATTCAGGTTTTGGTTTGTTTGTTGACAAGATGCTTCTTACATTCACTGACACCAATGAAGAGAAGCTCCAAAAACCTTGTTCGGACAAAAATGAATCATGTCAACCAGCATTTGGCTTTCAGCATGTCCTTTCTCTGACAAAAAATGGGGACACATTCAAAACAATGGTAGCAGGTAACCTGGACCTTCCATAAGTCTGGATGCCAGCATAGTCTGCAAGGTTAGATTTGATTAATTAATCAACATATCATGTAATTATTAGAGCTGTCAGAATTAACAGCACTTTCATGTCAGTGATCAAATGATTGAGAAGGGAACTCTTAACGTAATTTGATGGACAAAACAAGCCCAGATGAGACTAGAAATTAAGTATTTTTCAGCCTATGTAGCCTATGAAGGCGCATTTAAATTACCACAAAAGCATGTCAAGTCTTAACTATCAGCCAAACGCAGAATGACACGTTTTTGTCTGCAAGCGCTTTTTATGTGGAGTTCAAAGCAATGATTGACACTGGCATTGCCGCCCTCACGCAAATCACGAATGCGGCTTAACTATTGCTGTAGCAAAGTGGATAGCCACAGTCTACAGGCAGATTAATATCGTAGAGGATGAGAGTTTAAGATATTTAATGCCAATTGCAATGAAACTGCAACCTATGGGGGACTAGTTCTTCAATTATTCAACCTCCCAATTAGACTTTGGGAAACATTTAATGTTACTTGAACTGGTGCTATTTTAGTGCATATCTGTCTTCATACTGTGGAAGGCTTTGTTTGGAAAATGTTAATA
The DNA here is from genome assembly GCF_019703515.2 of Myxocyprinus asiaticus. NCBI lineage: Eukaryota > Metazoa > Chordata > Actinopteri > Cypriniformes > Catostomidae > Myxocyprinus > Myxocyprinus asiaticus. Next base: position 43,953,334 of record NC_059353.1, on the reverse strand, counting down.
AAATATAAATATTGTTACACATTGTTCTGTTTTATTTCCTAAGATGGAAATAAATGCATTTTGACAGAATAATAAGTATATATAGTGTCAAATGTAAAAATCTGCGATTAATTATGAATAACTACAAAATTAACTGTGATTAATTTTGCAATTAAATTTTTTTTAATCGACTGACAGCACTTATCTGACTAAATGTGTTCCTATATATATATATATATATATATATATATATATATATATATACAGTATATATATATATATACAGTATATATATATATATATATATATATATATATATATATATATATATATATATATACTGTACATACTATACAGTATATACTCTCTATATACAGTATATATACTGTGTGTGTTTATAGAGTACTGTGCAAATGTCTTAGGCACATAAGATGTTTCACAAAAGCATTTGTCTTAAGATGATTATTTATATCTTCAGCTTTAGTGTGTCACTAGGAAATATAAATATTAGACTCCCAAACATTACTTTTGCAAATAGCAAAGATTATAATAGAAGAACAGGGAGCCCTGCAACAGATGTCATGGCCCCCACAGAGCCCCCCACTGAACATCGTGTCAGTCTGAGATTACATAAAGAGAAAGAAGCAATTGAGACAACCTAACTAGATAGAAGAACTGTGGCGATTTCTCCAAGAAGCTTGGAACATCCTATCTGCCAACAACCAAGAAAAACTGTGTCCAGGTGTACCTAAGAGAATTGGTGCTGTTTTAAAGGCAAAGGTGGTCACACCGAATACTAATTTAGCTTTTTTTGTTGTTGTTTACTGGACTTTGTTTGGCATTAAGTGATAAATGAAAACTAATTATGTCATTATTTTTGAAGACATCCTCACTATGCAACATTTTTAAGGCAGTTTAAACTTTTGCACAGTACTGTACATACACACATTCCAGAATCCATTTTTTTCTGACTTCAACCACTGATTTGAGCAAATAAAAAAGAAAAATGTTTTTTCCACACACAGAATGATATTGGTTGGGGAAACAGCAGCACTCGGTTGTTGGTGCTTGCCACAGATGACAGCTTCCACATGCAGGTGATGGAAAACTCGCTGCCATTCTAGAACCAAACAATGGAACCTGTCAACTAGTCAACAAAAAGTACATCAAGAGAAATGTCTGGGTAAGATTCATTAATAGTATTACAGTTCAGGGTATTTATGTTAAGAACATTTAAACTAAACCATGAAAAAGTCAAAACTATGGCATGATCTGTTTTCAGGACTATCCATCTGTTGGCCAGATAGCATGAAAGCTGGAGGGGAAAAACATACAACCAATTTTTACGGTCACCAGATTTGAATCAAGGTGCCCGTGAGCCAATAGCTCAACAGCTCAAAAACAGTGCAACACGCTGTCCAATTTGCAAACGAAACACTCAATTGGTGTGGTTCTTTTTATTGCATCAGTTGAATTAATTGGTGAATCAATCCGAATTGAACATAGGAGTCATTGGACTTAACCGGTCAGACAACTCACTGCCTCACTGAATTGGTTTGAATGACTCTTTCGCTCACTGAACAGCAGTCTGCTGTGTAACTGTGTATCTTAAAAATACAAATCTGTGAGGTTAATGAACCTTAAATCAGTCTAATTGCTGATTGGTTGTTCATATGACAATGTATAATTTTTATACAGTGTATACATTTTATATTATTATATAATTTTTATACAATACAGTGTATTTTTATTGTATACAGTCTTCTTATTTTGTGTATACTGTATATTGTATGTTATTTTTATTGTATATAGTCTTCTTATTTTGTGTATACTGTATATTGTATATTATTAGGTGTATATTGTATATTGTGTTGTGTAACAAGATGTGAAAATTGTGTTATGTGTAAATCAGATGTCATACTGCTATGTTGCGTGGAACTGCACCCACGACTTTCACCCACTGGTTGAGTGACAATAAAGGGATTTGATTTGATTTGATTTGATGTGTATAATAAAATATACTGGGGGAGGTCATTATCTGCTTATTATTAATCTTTTAATAGTAGTTGTACAATGGTGTACTTGACCACAGTTTTGTGTTCTTTAACAGGGGCTCAGCAAACTGATCCCTAAATCTGCTGTTGGACTGCTTTCTGAAGACTCAAACAATGTAGTCAAACTAATTGTGGATGCATACAATGTGAGTGCATTTGGATTTTGAATTGTGATGTGTTTTATCAAAAGTCTTCTAAATCAGCTACCAGAGCAGAGCTTTGGCCTATTTAACATTCTATGGGGTTTAAACAGAATCTAACCTCAAAAGTGATTGTGGCCCATGATACCCTCTCAGAATTCATATCTTTGAAATACACATTGGTCTGTAAAGGTGGAGAAAAGCCCAGTGACCTGATAATGTGGACATTGGGAAGAAGATACGTTTACACCATTACGCACACCTAAATTTGAATCACTGGAATACTTCCCCATGTTAGTGCCTGCAAGTGAAAGCACAGGGGTCTGCAATGTTTTTGACAAAGTTTCATCTTTAATTTTTCTTGTTAATAGTGCCCCCTGAAACACACGCACACCCTTATGGACTCTGGACTTTTTAGTGCAGTTGCATGAAAAATCATGCAAATTACTGCCATATTGTTTACCGTTTTACTCTTTATTCTTTATTTGCATTGGTGTTGCTCATTTTGGGTAATATTTCATGTAGTAATAACTTACCTTTTCCTTCAATGATGTGACTTTGAGTGTTTTTGAGCAGATTAATGTGGCCTTCAAGTGGAGTCGGAAATACTGTAGTTATTACGACTTCCAAAAACATGAATGGCAAAGCTAAGTTGTATTTACCAGTAAGAAACTCAACATTTTAGATGATTAGATGATTTAGTTGCAACATTGGAAGGGGTGTGTTGTCATGAAAGTGGGGCAATTTTTTTAAATAGTAAGTGCTTTATTTCAGTAATATTCATTTGTTAAACATAACAAAATTTATAGTCAACTAATGTAAAGCTAATGACTCACCGTTCATGGATTTCTTAATAATTTGTTATTGGACTGGGTAAAAATATTGATTTTCTGATGCATCGCAATCTTCATTGGAACGATCTCAATATCGTTTCTTAAATCCCAAGATCGATCTTTTACTATATGCGCAACCCTCTTCTAAAATGAGAGAAAATCGCTCGCATTTGCAACCAAGTGTTGCGCTATTCAACTAAAAATGTCTATGATTAGCCACTGGCTGGTAAATGTTCATATTTCACACACCAGTGATTGAGTAATATATCAGAGAAATAGTTCAACATCCTTTCACTGTGTGTTGAGAGAAAAAGTTTGACTTGTTCCATGTCTGTGTGTCCAAAGACAAGATCCATGCAACCCATTTGTCATTGAATAATGTTTCTTTTAATATCCTTTCTGTTCTTTACAATCAGTTGTTGATAAAAAACAACATAAACATTAACCGCTTTTCCACTATCAGGCCGAACAGTTCTCATCGTCAAACCGTACCGTTTCAACTTACCCAGGCCAGTTGCCGCATTTAGAGTTACTTTTTCTACTGCAGTGCGGTGAAATAACGATAATTTCCAAAACAGATCCATCTGTTGCAACAGCGTGAAAGGTAAACATTGGAACGGTGGGCTATTGTCACAGATCCACTTGACTCCCTCTCTCATGCCACACTCTGCTGTCTCCCTCACTCCGTCAGTCACCCGCTCTCACTCGCCTGAGTGTTAATCATGCACACCTGCAGCTCATCATCACCCTGTTTGGACTTGCACTTAAACCTCACACTCACACTCTGTCAGTGCCTGGCCTTGTTGTATGTTCCTAGGACTCACCTTTTGCTCTGCTTCAGAGGAAAATAACTTACCTGTGTGTTAACTTACCTGTTTATCAACGATCTGCTCTGGATGTGCAAGATAAGTGACTTGAAAACCCTGAATGTGCATTATGCCTTTAAAAATTGACCTGCTCCTCAGTTTATGGATGTTGAGAGTCTGAAAACTGGTTGAAGTTTATGTTTCCTGTTTTTGCAAGGATTGGACTAGAAATACAGATCTGTGGATCCTAGTGGCGATCAGTTGATCACCTTCTGCCTATGATCTCTGGTTTTACGAACGGCTGTGTTAATAAGACTGTTTACTTGCCTGGATACTCACCTCACGCTACTTACCAGTTTCCTCTGTGTTCTGTTCAATAAACTCCCACACCTGGGTTCATGTCCAGTTCCTGTGTTGGTGTGTCATTACAGAGAGGCCAGCCCAAAAAAGAAAAGGAACCCAGCGGAGCTGCTGCCATTATGGATGAAGATCCGCTCGCGGAGCTTGTTCATCAACCAAGAGCATGGAGCCGACGGGGGCGTTCATGGAACTGTTTAGGCAGGATCTTCCTCTCCGGGAATACTCAGCTAAGTTTTACCAACTTGCTGCTAAAACCACTATATCGGACTCATATCTCAGAACCATCTTTGGAATGGGACTAAACTTTCACAGACATACAGCTCTTCTGGAGGCGGAGAATCTTTCCTTTTCAGATTATGTCAGAGTCACGCTGGACATCCATTACCCCTCGCCATTTTGACACACAGGACAGAGACCGTCCCAGAGCCAATGCCAGTAGCCTTGACCATCCCCGTAACAACACTCCCAGCTGTCCGGAAGAAGAGGAGAAGAAGGGCTCCTACTCCCCAGTCTCTGCCCATGCTCACAACCACGGAGGTCGTTCCCCAGTCTCTGCCGTGCTCACGACCACAGAGGTCGTTCCTCAGTCTCTGCCGTGCTCACGACCACAGAGGTCGTTCCTCAGTCAGTGCCCGTGCTCACTACCTCAGAGGTCATTCCCCAGTCTCTGCCCGTGCTCACGACCACAGAGGTCGTTCCCCAGTCAGTGCCCGTGCTCACGACCACAGAGGTCGTTCCCCAGTCAGTGCCCGTGCTCACGACCACAGAGGTCGTTCCCCAGTCAGTGCCCGTGCTCACGACCACAGAGGTCGTTCCCCAGTCAGTGCCCGTGCTCACGACCACAGAGGTCGTTCCCCAGTCAGTGCCCGTGCTCACGACCACAGAGGTCGTTCCCCAGTCAGTGCCCGTGCTCACGACCACGGAGGTCGTTCCCCAGTCAGTACCCGTGCTCACGACCACGGAGGTCGTTCCCCAGTCAGTGCCCGTGCTCACGACCACGGAGGTCGTTCCTCAGTCAGTGCCCGTGCTCACGACCACGGAGGTCGTTCCCCTGTTGCTGCTAGTGCTCACGACCACGGAGGTTGTTCCCCAGTCTCTGCCTGTGCTCTCGACCACAGAGGTCAGTTCCCAGTCACTAATGGCTCCTAGCCCCGAGCCTCCCACAGTTCCTAGCCCCGAGCCTTCCACATCTCCGCCCCTCAAGCCTCTTCTGGCTCTGCCTGCCTTCGTCGAGCCTCCCTTGTCGCCGCCCTCTGAATCTTCCATGGCTCCGCCCTCACTCCCTGAATCTCCACCTCCTGACTCTCAAACTCCTGCTTTTCCTGCGGCTCCGCCCGCTTTTCATCCTGAGACTCCTCCTCCGACTGCTCTGCCCTCTCTTTCTCCGGACCCATCTCCAGCTCTGCCATTGGGATCTCAAGTCACTACTCCTGATGCTCTGCCTCTGGATCTGCCTGTGGCTCCGCCCCCTAAGTTTCCACCTCCTGCAGCCAAACAGCCTGACCCTGTCCCTGCTCTGTGGCCGCCTCCCAGGCCTCCTGACCCTGTCCCTGTTCTGTGGCCACTTCAGATCGTTGATACACAAGTAAGTTACACACAGGTAAGTAGGTATACTGCAACAGGTAATATCAAAGGTCTTCTTGATAAAATATGATCGTGCCTGGTAACTTGTGCATGTAAAATGAATAGAAATAGCATTTTAGCTTAGCGTAAAGCTGATAATTTACACAAGGTTTATTTCTATTTCTTCTGCTCCAAACTTCTCTTTCTGCTCGTATGAATGTAACACATCATAAAGTGTTTCACCGCTGTTCAAATGCACTTTGGATCGCATCATTTATATGTATAAATGTTTTCCATCTGAAAGGACTAAATATTAAATGAAACAAATGACAATAAAATGCAAAGTAATCTCTTAAGTAATCAGAATACTTTTTGAATGTAACTGTATTCTAATTACCAATGATTTAAATTGTAACTGTAGTGGAATAGTTACTTATATTTTGTATTTTAAATACGTAATCCCGTTACATGTATTCCGTTACTCCCCAACCGTGTGTGTGTGTGTATATATATATATGAGAGAGAGAGAGAATATATTGATATATTTCAAGTTTTAATTAATCTGCTTCCCTGATGGAAAAAGGTGTGTAAAAAATAAATGTATTATACAATACTAGTTAAACCAGCATCATAAAGTCGTGAATATACACTAAACATACATGATTTTTTTTATGAACTTTTATTAACTTCAGCCAAATATTAGAAATTGACAAGCTAAACTGTAAACTAAAAGCACTAGAGTTACCTTGGTGTTGGCAAATATGTGCTCCTTTACAGAGGCTGTTTACAGAAATGCCGGTTTCTTAAAGAGACAGTACAGGTTCTTGGAACATGTTAAAAAAAAATCTATGTAAATAGTACAAATTACGCAATTAAACAAAACATGTAACAAAATATAATATATGCAATATAATATCATAGTTATTGATGGAATACATGGATTTGTTCATTTTTAAAAAGCTAAAATGTGACAAATGATTAAACTACTAAAATATAATTAGTAAAATTTATATTTCCATAATGTACCTAGATAGAAGGTCCCCTGTATAATTAACAGCATTAGATGGGAGAGAATTTTCTTTCATATGCAAAATGGAAATATACTGAATTATATTGAAATATATCCATATACTGAATCGTAATCAGAATAGAATCGAGAGCTTGTGAATCGAAATCAAATCGAATTGGGAAATCTGTATCAATACCCAGCCCTAATTTGTAATATAACATTCATTAATAAACCATTAAAGGGTTAGTTCACCATTCAAATTCTCTCATCATTTACTGTCATGCAATCCCGGATGTGTATGACTTTCTTTTCTTCAGCAGAACACATTTTACGAACAATTTAAAAATCTTAACTCAGTAGGACCTTAAAATGCAAGTGGATGGTGGTCCAACCTTTGAAGCTCCAAAAAGAACAGGCAGTCAGCATAAACGTCATCCATATGACTTCTCTGGTTAAATTAATGTCTTCCAAAGCGAAACGATTGCTTTTGGTGAGAAAATGATCAATATTTAAGTGCTTAAAAGTGCTTAAAAGTGGTGTGAAAGTGATCAATATTTAACTATAAATCACCGCTTCAGGTCAGCAGCAGTACGTGCGTTTGATGTAATCATGTTGGCATGTTCACATGAGAACAGATGCACATGCGACAACACCCGGAAGAGCAGCACTGTTTACAAATGAGTAGGAGGAATGCTGTACAGAAGCTTGGTTGGGTTTTGGTTTAGATCTGTATTTGTAATTGTTTGTTTACTCACAATGGTGCATTTGTCTGCTCATCCTGGATGTCTCAACCGAGAGAAATACGTGAAATTATGTCCGTAACATGCCAACGTGAATGTCATACGAGAGACCGCATGAACACTGCCCTCTTGTGAATGCGCATACAGCTGCTGACCAGAAGCGATGATATGTAGTACTTAAATATTTATCTTTTTCGCACCAAAAGTGATTGTTTTGCTTAAGAAGACATTAATTTAACCAGTTGAGTTGTATGGATGATGTTAATGCTGACTGTCTGTTATTTTTGGAGCTTCAAATGTTGGACCAACATCCACTTGCATTTTAAAGTCCTGCTGAGCTAAGATATTTTTCCATTTTTTCTTCAAATGTGTTCTGCTGAAGAAAGAGTCATACACATCTGGGATGTCATGAGTGTGAGTAAATGATGAGAGAGTTTTCATTTTTGGGTGAACTATCCCTTTAAGGTTGTGTAAAAGTGCTGCAGGTGTATTTGTTTAAAAAGGAGCTTTTGCCTTTGTACATTGTGTATTTGCTTAATGGATAATGGATGCCCAACTCAGACTTAAGGGCTTTTAAGATGAACTTGAAGGCAGCATTACTGCATATGCCAATTACTTTACCAACAATAACCAATACTATAATATTTTTGCATGCGTCATGTGTATTTTGTTGATTCATGTCTTTTATTTTGAAATGTTTAGTTCCTGTTTTCCTTGTCATGTGATTTCTGTTTTCCCTCCATGTTCATGTGTCATGTTTTCATTGGTTTATTGTTTAATTAGCTTGTTATGAGTTCTGTTTGTTCATTGGTTTATGTTCTCCCATGTCTTGTATTTAAGCCCTCATGTTTGCATTGTCTAGTTGTCAAGTATTGAATGTGTATGTGCATAGTCAAGTCATGTTTCATGTTTGTAGTTGGGGTTACTGGTTATCATGTTTGTAAATAAACTGCACTTGGGTTCTTCACATCGTTGTGGTCATCATCATTACCAGCAGCCAGCACACGTTACAGCATGTTTATATTAACATACTATTTTTTTAAAACCAAGTCACATCAAAGTGATATCAAATTTTTCAATGTTTAAAAAAATACAAATAAATAAATTACTTCAAAAATAACAACTACAATAACAAGCATGTTTCGTGTATCTTAAATTTATTAGCATCAGCTGTTGTCTGGCTATTAATATTATTGTTAAATGTTTTTTTTTTTTTTTTTTTTGGACCAATAGTTGAAACCTTGGTAAACACAGCAGGTGCAGTGATGGTCAGGGAGGTGGCACAGAGGTGGAGCTTTATTTTAAGATTACATTTTAATTACAAATTTTTTGGGGGGGATTTTTCCCCTTTTTCTCCCAGTTTTGAATGCCCAATTCCCAATGTGCTTTTTAAGTCCTCGTGGTCGCGTAATGATTCGCCTCAGTCCGGGTGGCCGAGGACGAATCCCAGTTGCCTCCGCGTCTGAGACCATCAACCCGCGCATCTTATCATGTGGCTTGTTGAGCGTGTTGCCACGGAGACATAGCGCGTGTGGAGGCTTCACGCCATCCACTGTGGCAACCGTGCTCAACTCCCCACATGCCCCACCGAGAACGAACCACATTATAGCAACCAGGAGGAGGTTACCCCATGTGACTCTACCCTCCCTAGCAACTGGGCCAATTTGGTTGCTTAGGAGACCTGGCTGGAGTCACTCAGCACACCCTGGGATTTTAACTAGCGAACTAGCGAGCTCCAGGGGTGGTAGCCAGCATCTTTTACCACTGAGCTACCCAGGCCCCCAAATTTTAATTTAAGTTCTTGCTAAAAACTGGAACACTGTGGATGAGCTGTACACTTTGTAATTAGTCCGTCCATTTCCACTAGTTACTTGTGCATTTAGGCCAATTTGTAGAGCTGTTGCAAACATCACAGGCATTATCGCAATAACATGGTAACCAGCCAATCAAAGCAACAAGTGATATTTATATTTTACTATATTTTGTTACACTTTTTACATTCATGACATGCTGGGGAACTTCAATGAAAGCAGGCGTGGACAGTGTTGAACAATTTACACTGTTGGACAGTGTTACTTAAAAAATTGTTGTAGTTTATATATTATTCAATGTCATATTTTTAAGTATTTGCTTTATGCTTTTTATTGGCAATTATTTTCTCATCTGAATTTATTTTGAGGCACTGCCTCTCTGGCCCCTGGCATGTAACAAAATTTTGCATTCTTATTTTGCAAAGATCCTAATTTTAAATCATTGCTCATGGTAACATTTCATTTATACAGTATTTTGAGTGTTCTCCCATTCTGAGTGTTGTCCAGTTTGTTGCACAAATTCTGGACATCCTGGCCTTCAGCATTTCTCCTCCTCATGCCAATGATCTTACGCATGCCTAATGTTGCCATGGATAATGTTTCAGATTCCTAATATTAGCAATATTAACAAATGCAATAAAATAAAATTTTAGACTGTGTGAATTACTTTGTTTTTCTTAATTGAATCTTTTCAGGTGTTTTTTTTTTTTTTCTGTGTGTGTGTGTGTGTGTGTGTGTGTGTGTGTGTGTGTGTGTGTGTGTGTTATGATTACAGCTGAGAAATGTATTAAGCCTCAGACTTTCCTCATTGGGCCATTGGGCTTTAGTGAAAAACTAAAGGTGATTGTTTCATCTCGATGCGAGTATAAATGTGATGAGACAAATCAACCTCATCCCCACTGTGGGGGAAATGGCAAAGTCATCTGTGGCAGCTGCAGGTACTGGAAAAATAACCCTTGCTCTTATTCCTTTTTTTAGTTAATTTACTGATTAAATTGAAAAGGCCCTGCCGGGGTGAATCTCACATATTTCCTGGTTGTATTTCACACCAAAATTTGTATTACCCTAATGCATCAGGACATCACTTTTTTTTTTTTTCCAAAGTGGTGAATCTTATTAGATTCTCATTACTGTAATATAATAATTTTTTACTTTTAGAGAAAAACATTATGGTAAAACAATGATTTTTTATTTTTTATTTTATTTAAATCAGCATAAAGGCAGTACATCAAATTCTACCATAATGCATAAATACTTTGCAATTGATAGAATATGTAATGAATAATATATTTTTTGTAACGAGAATTAGATATAAATTTCCATTTCTTTCTTGTAATTTTTGGGGTGAAATATGACAAGGACATTTGCTCAATATTTAATATACTCATTATACTGTACATCTCCACCATAAACAACCCCCAACATGTCCATAGGTGTGATCCTGGATTCTTAGGACAGCTCTGTGAGTGCAGACTAGGCGAAAAGGACGAGGCCTCACTCAAAGAACAGTGCAAGAAGGACAATGGGACAGAATGCGAGGGAAAGGGAGACTGTGTGTGCAGACGATATCAGTGCCACATCACAGAGGGCAGAATTCTATGCAAATTCTGTGAATGTGATGATGAGCACTGTGAAAAATTTGACAATAAACAGTGTGCAATTGAATCATGTGGAGAAGCTGATACTTAAAAAGTGTTTTAGAGGGGCTGCCATAATCATGTTTTTTTGCTGACAATTTATTGTTAATAATTCTGGTTAACAATTTAATTGCCTTTTCTGTTCATGTCAGAGTATAAATGTACCATAGTACATTTCCTGTCACTCTGTCAGTCTGTGTTTTCAGTCTTGTGTTTCATTGTCTGTCTTTGTGTGAGCGCACGGTTTCAGTTGTATTCCCTGCCGTGCGCTCTTCAGTCTGTCTTGTTTCATGTCGGGAGCACGGTGTCTGGATCCTGACTTACTGTCTGGTTCGGTTTTGGTCTGTGTCAGGATCCGGACACTCGTGCTCCATGTTTGTCTGTTATAGATGTGGGTGCATCGCACATATGTCATCTTGGCAGCATGCACTCGCATCAATAGTCTGTCTGTCTCTCACAAACATGGATGTGCCTCGCGTTGCGCGCCCGGGTCGCGAGCTGTCTTCATGTTGTGCTGAGGTTCTGTCACTTCGGTCTAAGTTGTCGGGTGTGTGTGTGTGGCCGAACTCTCGCACAGGTTTCCTGTCTTGTTTTTGTCACCTGTTGCATGGATCGTGTAGCGTTTGCCTCGCGATGTACGCTCCGGTTTCGTTTAGTGTGAGAATGCGTGGCATCGCATTGTTTGCTGTTGCTATGCATTCTCTCATCTTGTTTGTGCATTCTCTTGTCGTCTTTGTCTTGAGAGCACGTGGCTTTGCTTTGTTTTGTTTCCCCTGCTGCTGCCTGCGCCCACGGCCATGGAGGCAGTTCCCCTGCTGCTGCCTGTGCCCACGGCCACAGAAGCTGTTCCCCTGATGCTGCCAGCACCCATGGCCACAGAGGCTGTTCCCCTGCTGCTGAAAATGACCACGCCTGGCCCAGTCAACAAGCCAGCGCCGGAAGCCTCGTTCGTCCCAGAGCCAGCGCCGGAAGCCTCGTTCATCCCAGAGCCAGCGCCGGAAGCCTCGTTCGTCCCAGAGCCAGCGTCCTCGCTCATGAAGACCGTTCCCACAGCAGTGCTCCTGGCTGCCCAGAAGAGGAGGAGGAGGAGGAGGAGGAGGAGGAGGAGAAGGACTCCTGCTCCCCAGACTCCCGGCCACGGAGGCCGTTCCCCCATCGCTGCCAGCGCTCCCGGCCACGGAGGCCGTTCCCCCGTCGCTGCCAGCACTCCCGGCCACAGAGGCAGCTCCCCCAGTCGCTGCCAGCACTCCCGTTCTGCATAACGCGGTGGCTCATTTCAGCTTATCGCGGCCCATTCGGCCCGTTTCGCGGCCGACCCGGTTCTCCCGATGGCCAGTCCGCCCTTGATCGGCCCCAAAGTGCATCGGCCCACTGGGAAAATGCCCGGTATGCCAGATCTCCAGTCCAGCCCTGAGCATGATTCACTTTCTATACTTCACTTTTAAAGTCAACATGCATTCAAAATACCATAATTACGTTCTTAATGCATGTTCCTATTCTTGTTGTGCCTGATTTATTGGTGTATGTTTCAAAATTCTATGTAATCTTTCATAAAACAATAATAAAGCAATAACTTTTCAGTTTACATCACAAATCCTTTTTACTTTTGCAACCTCTTTCTTGAATCCTTACAACCACCTGGTTCATTCATGTAACAGCCATTTTTTCCCAATCAAAACAATGCCAATGGATAAAATCAAGTCCCATCCAACTTTTTTTTTTTTTTTTTTTTTTTTTTTTTTTTTTTTTTTTTTTTTAAAATGTCCTGTTTCCCTCAGAAATCCATCAGATTACAGAAGTAAAATAGGTTGCGAACATCATTTAATGTTGACTGAAAAATAACAGATTGTTTTCCCCTTCCCTTACAGGGTACCAGCCCATTATTCAAGGATGCAACAACCACAGTTCAAAACCCAACATTTTCTGGAGATTCTTAAGAAAACTTCGAGGTGAATGCTGGTGATGAAGCACAGAGTGGATGTATTTTAATTAATCTATGGGTTTGATACATTATCATGTAATAAAATAAAACGGCTTCAACTTTTCTTAAAAGTGTACTCAGTAATTCTAACTAATTTTGAATTGATAAACTTTTAAACACAAAGAAATAATAATTGTAGAGTAGTATTTTTGAAAAATGTTTAAAACAGTGTATACTCACATGAGAGACTTAAATCAGACATGTTAGTCTTAGAGAAAAAGCTTTATTTCACATCTGTTGCTGGATGCCCATTCATGAGTGCCACCATTTTGAGATCACATGACCAGCTGAATATTACCCTCTTTATCTCAGTCCCTTGTATTTTAATGTTTGGGGAATAAATTAATCATATCTGACTTCAAATAGTGCATTTGTACAATAAAATCAGTAAGTGAGAACTTCTGTTTGAGGATGATGCCGCATCTACACAGCTAGGTGTCAACACAACATAAACAGAAATTTTACTGAGTGCACCTTGAATGTCCTGCACAGTCTCATTAGAATTAATATGATTTTTTTACAAGTGTTTTTCAATTTTTTTTATTTGAATACACATTGATATATACAATACTAATGTATTGTCATCTTCTAGCTAACGTAAAAAAAAAAAAAAAAAAATTACATGTACACTTTAGACAAATACCTATGAAAACTAAAGAGATCATTCTGTAATGTCACTGTACTGCATTGCACTGATTCTCCATTATGAAATATGAGCACTGAACATAGGTTGGGGTTTCTCATTATAAAGATAATGGAGGGATGACCTGAACATTTGCTTAGCTTTGCATTGTAACCTGCCTTTTAGTCCTTCATAGTTCATAACATCCAACTTAGCTTATTGTGTGTGTTTCAGTGTTATTATAGTTAACGAAAACTAAAACAAAATCTAACTAAAATCATTTTCGTTAACTAAAATAAAAATAAATTATTGGAAAAAACTGAAACTAAACTCAAACACTTTTTCATAACTCCAAAACTAACTCAAATAAATAAAAATGATCTCAAATTCATTTTAGTTTTTGTTATACTAGGGCGAATATGGTCAAAGGAATTTTAAAATTTCTTGACACTTTGAATTATGATCTAAAGGACACCTAACCTAAAATTATACCTTTAAAGAAAGCTTAGGATGTCTTCTACCTTTGTCAAAAGCAAAAACAAAGAAATATTCAATACTGGGATGTAGAACCTTTGAAGACCTTCTTTTGACAAGATTTTAAGCAGTACTGGTAAAGTGGGACAGAGGAAAAATGTTTTTCTAGAAAATATCTACATCTATTTGGAATACATTTTTATATTTTCATATACACTTTAACATCACAGCATTAAGATAACATACTTTTTTAACCTTAACAAGTTTACCTGAAATTTCTGTCATTTTCTTTACCATTGTTTTTCTAACCAGTGGTCATGAAATGAGCTCTGCCACACATCCAAAAGTAAAATCATCAATTAGTTCACCCAAAAATTACAATTCTCTCATTATTTACTCACCCTCATACCATCCCAGATGTATATGACTTTATTTCTTCTGTTGAACACAAATGAAGGTTTTTAGAAGAATATCGCAGCTCTGTAGGTCCGTACAATGCAAGTCAACAGGGTCTAAAACTCTGACGCTCCAAAAAGCACAAAGGCAGCATAAAAGTTATCCATAAGTGGTTTAATCAATGTCTTCTTAAGTGATCTAATCTGTTTTGGGTGAGTACAGACCAAAATGTAACTCTGTTTTCAGTGTACATCTTGCAATTGCAGTCTACAGGACCGATAATTATTTCAAGCTCAATTACACTTACTTTTAGAGTCACAGAGTGCTAGATGGCACTGGGAAATATAATCAAACTTGAAATCATGATTGCCAAGGAGACAGCTGATGTCAATATTTATAGTAAAAAAGGACTTAAATATTGATCTGTTTCTCACCCACACCTACCATATCACTTCTGAAGACACTGGAGTACTATGGATTACTTTTATGCTGCCTTTATGTGCTTTTTGGAGCTTCAAAGTTTTGGCCCCTATTGACTTGCATTGTATGGACCTACAGAGCTGAAATATGGATCAAGCTTAAATGTCCTTTGTCATTTTACCCGTATTCACCCTATAATATAAAATTTGCAACATTTACAATCCACATTAAACATGAAAATACCACTAGATAGAGGCAACACAAGACTGCCCTGAGAAAAGAAAATTATATTATACTTTTTAAATTACACCAGAAAATGCTCAGCTTTGGCAGCCATAAAAAAAAAAATAAAATAAAATAAAAACTAAACTGAATCTACAAAACACTGAGAAAACTAAGACAAACTAAACTAAATTGTTATAACAAATTAAATATAAAATAGTAATAAAAACTATAATAACACTGGTGTGTTTGTATATAAGGACCTTGAAAAAAAATATCCTAAATATAAATAAATCTGGTTTAACACCTGTGATTTGCCCCAGAACTGTACACAACTAGTTGTTAATGATGTGATCAACAGTGTGTGTGAGATGTGTCATTCTTCTTCTGGTGCAAATCACACAAACAGAAGTATCATTCAAGTATTCCAGGCTCTCTCTCCACTGTAGTTTTTCGCATCAGCCCTGCAGTCTCAGGGTGAATTATTAACAAAACTAGTTTTCGTTCTGTGTAAAATCAGTTTTTTTCTAATGCTCTCTGATTGTCAGAAAATGTAACTGGTTTTGTTTGCCTTCAGAAATTCAAAAAAGAGATGTCTGAACTTTTATCAGTAAGAGCCTGATGAAAGGAGTAACAACTTATTCACACTGTCCAAACAATTTAACCGTATATGAATTAGTTGTTAACTTTTTAACTTTTATATATTTATAAAATATAGAACTTTATAAAACTTAGTGGCACCGGTGCCACCGCCCTCAAATGTTAGTCTGCAGCCCTGAGTCATCCGTTCTATTTTTCCACCAACCGCACACATAGGATTTCCTAGGCAGCGAAGGATACATCTATGCTGCTTTCAAAAACTGACCAGGTAAATGCATCTTAATACAGTAGACAGGAAGTCACACAAATATTGAATTCGATCTTATTCAGCCTTAATGCCTTCCTACCTCTGTATACTGCCTAAAAAGGCAGCCTTTTTCACATTTCAGAAACAGCCAAGAGGAGAACCGGTGTGAGGACGAAGCCCAGCCTCCACTGAGGCCTTACACACTCTGCAGCACATTCACAAAAGCAGTGTCACAGAGCTGAACTAACAGCCATGTTAACGTGTGTCCTGGATTATGTAAGAGAAGGGGGTGAGAGTTGGAACTGAAGCATTGGTGGCTTCTTTCTCCCAGCAGCAGGGCTGGTTAATGAGTTTAAGAAGGAGAGGGGAGCGGCCGCATTCTGAAGGCTGAAGTTCACCAAGAGACAATCTGGGAGAAGATAGGAAGACAGCACCCAACACTTGGCTACCAAGAAAAGGAACACTGCCTGAAGAAGGTAGGCAATGTTCCATGTCAATGCATGAGAGTAAATATGTACTGTGAAATTGGAACTGTTGGCAACAACTATTAATTTCAAAGACTTTTAGGCAGACTTTAAAAGAATATATTCAAGTGGTTATTAGCTGGTTTTGCTTCAGGACCCAGATTTTATATTTGGCATCAAGTCCATGACCCAATACGGTAGCAAAATTGTACAAAAGTAAACTAAATTTCCATAAAATCAAACACTGAAATGTATCAATGTTGCTGTTTTCCAGAATTAGGGCATATCATGCAACATATTGATATATATGCCATATTGGCATCTGCCTAATTTGGCTAGCTTCTACCAAGCGACGGATGAATTTGCGGCAAAACTCCATAGAGTTTGATTATGATATGGGAAGTGTTATCTCCACCCTTTTAAAAAGCAGACAAGCTGATGTATTTTGCCATCTTAACTATGCACGATAATATGACAAATTGCATTTCATTATTTGCATTTAGCATTGTTTTCTCCCTGCTCTTTGTGACCCATTCAGAACAGATCTACGACTCACCTGTTGAGAACCACTTATGTAAACTACCTCATAATTTATCTAATGTGTAAGGTTGTGTAAAATCCTTTATGATGCTATTTTATGATGGATCTTGTGTTGGGGGTTAGGGGAGGTATCTTAGAAGTCATAAATTAGTGTTTCCACAGTCATTTTGTTCTGCAGTTTTCCTTGTTTCCCATGTGCCCTTCATAATCAATGTCATTCACAAAGGCTGTACTGTTGAGCTGGCTGCATGAGGTTGAGCACAACACAACAAACGGTGGCGACAGTAGTAGACTAAAAGGGCCTGTACAGTGAGCCACTGTACATCTCACAAATAATCATCAACCCACGTTTGATGGTCTGTTTAACTCTTTAAAGAGGTACATTGCTGCCCAGTGTTTTGTAACTCATTTCACTTGCCAAAAAACGGGCCCTGAGGACAACATGAACCAACCAATGAACTGAAAGTTTTAGTGAACATACTGAGGTTCACCAAGGAAGTGCATTGTCCAAAGAGGCATTAACTAGATTATTATAGAACACAAGAAGCACCCAACATAACCTGCTTATTTTGAAACCTTTAATTTAATTACCACGGCATACCTAATTTCATTTGAAAGGACTTGTTCTAAATTGTAGTAAGATTTCTTACATATACACAACAAGTCAAAGAATAATATTTTTTATCTGCTTCAAGCATTAGAATAACTTTAGAAGACTTTAATATAGAGCACATGTCGTATGGACCACTCTAACAATGCACTTACAGAACACTTTATTAGGTATACCTGTACATCTACTTATTCATGCGATTATCTAATCAGCCAGTCGTGTGACAGCAGTCCAATGCATAAAATCATGCAGATATGGATCAGGAGCTTCAGTTAATGTTCACATCAACCATCAGAATGGGGGATGTTAGGGGGAAAAAAACAATGTTAGAAGGAGGGCAATAGCAGTTTTTGACTCAAAAGGTTAGTTTGGTGATCAAACCTACTAATGTCATCTTACCAATTGCCATTCTCTTTAAGTAGATATGGCCTTATGCTTTGAAGCCTCTCCTTCTTCTTAAGTGTTCATTTGTTTTTGTTTTAGCAGATTAGATATGATGAGCTGAAGAGATTGTTTACTTTTTCAGAAATCTATAATGATCTCATACTTGTGGAACCCAGTTTCTTTTACTCGAGCAAAGAAATATAGAAGGCACTTGGTGCCCTATCAAATTTTTTATTTTTTTAAAATAAAGATATGACACACCTGTATGGATATCACCTGCTCTTGCCAAAAAATGGCCCACGGTCATGGTAAACTAATAAAAAATACCAAAAATTACCAACAATTTTAAATCGTGATTTCCAGCTCTGGAAAAGTCATGGAAATTTCTATAGTGAAAATAATATGCTCAGATAAAAGCCTTTTATTAGAGAGTGCAGTCTCTATAAAATAATTTTTTGTAATTCTTATCTAGAAAAGTCATGGAAAAGTAATTGAAATTCATTAGTCAAAAGCTGTGGGAACTGTATCACTGAAACTGTATCAGTGCAGAAGTGTAGACAGTACTGTTCACAGTCATTTCAACACAGCACAGTAAAATGCAAAGGAAAGGTAAGCACAGCGCCAGATGGGCTGGGGGTGGAGTGGTAAACAAACACATTTGTTTCGCTCTATTGCTCAGAGACATCGATTTGGGAGAGGGCGAGATGAGCAACTAATGCCTGTAAGACAGATATGACACACCTGTATGGATATCACCTGCTCTTGCCATATATGGCTTTGAGTGATTGAATACAGAGAGAGATAAAAGTGCATGGGTTGTAAAAAAGGGAGAAAGGGAGTTGTACAGTCTCCACCATTGTCTTTGTGATCTGAGCACCTTTACCTGGCAGCTTCCTTCTCAATTTCTCCGGTGGCAGGTGAGTACCTCTAATCCCTCTTGCTCTTTTCTATACAGAAACATTTAATGCTGAGAGCAATAAACCTTTAGCATGTCCCAAAACTGCTTTGAACATGCTCGTGATTCATTTGCCAAGCTGACTGTAAAAGTTATAGAAGAACCCAGTAAATCGGTAAATAATGCAGCAGTGCTTGTCCTTTGAAATGAAGGCATAACTCCTACCCAGCAGAATATTATACAACAGTTATGCCTTAATATTTAGCATGAATATCTTCCTAGAGTTGTTCTTCTAAGACAAAATGCCCTTCAAGGTGAAATGTCCTTCTCTTGGTAGCGTTGGTACACTATACATAGAGTATAGTGTCTGGCAATAACAACATTTGCTTGATTAAATTTGACTTTGTCAACTTGCATGTTTGCAACAAGCTGTTCTTCATTTCGAACAGACAAAGCCAAATAAAGTGAATGTCCTTTGACAGCTACACTACAAGTCAAAGATTTGGACACACTTGACTGAATGTTTCTTGTAATCTTAAAAACATTTTGATATAAATGCTAATGTTCATATGCTTAAAATTAGTTTTGTAGGCACATTGCCTATGCATTTCTTTACAAAAATAAAACTGACATTTATTTAATTTGAAAGTTGGACTGGATAGTAAAGAAAGTGCATGGGAACTCCCTTAATGAAGTTGGTTAAAAGAATGCCCAAAGTGTACGGAGCTGAAATCTCGGCAAATGATGGCTACTTTTAAAAACTATAAGGAAGCTTTGATCTGTTTAACACTTTTGGTCACTACACAATTTCCATACTTCCATTTGTGTTATTTCATAGCTTTGATGACTATAGTATTATTCTTAAATGTGTGAAATAGAAATAATAAAGAATGAATTGTTGTGTCCAAACATTTGACTAGTAGTGTATGTGGTTAGGGTTGTAATCAAGCTTTTATGTTCTGGCTACCAATCAAAAAGATAAGAACAGAATGATTTGAGGACATTTTGCTTAAATAACTTACAGTTTTTGCCTATATAATATTTTATATTATACATAATCTGATGTGTTCAAGTGTAACTACATGCTTTGCTTTGAAACAGAATGTTGGATTTGCAATGATGGAGAGTCTGCAGGAATAATATTAATCAAGGTTATAGGAAGGGAGGTAGGGATGGGATATATACACAACACTGTCAGGCCTGATCAAACACAGCGTATTGTTCTGCCAGGTTACATAAAAACCCTGCACACTTTTCTGTAATGCTGGAGGGCAGATAATTCATGATATGCCTAATGTAATTTAAACAGTAGAGTAGATCAGTTAAGATATTATTGCACAATCAAAGAAACTTTTAGGATTTAGTTAGGAAATATGAACCTTTGCACTGGACGGAGGGATTTTGATCAGTGACATAAGGGTCACTGCAATCTGCCTGCACTATAGAGACAGTGATACAACCCCCTAATAAAACCCAACCATCCAATCAAACAAGAGAGATTGAGTCATCCGTATTATCACACAACATCCACATCTATGTTGCAAGGTACTAGGCAAACATAAAAAAGATAGTGATAAGGAAGCTCATAAATTTGGTATATGCAAACAGAAAATTATTTCTTAGGGGTGTGTGTGTAGGTGTATATACTGTATGTAAGACATATTGTATAGTCAGCCAGTCATTATCGTTAATCATGATCAGGACCCTGATGTGAAGCGGGGTGTACATTTTCCATCCTTTTATACTGCTATTTATCAAATAAATAAATTTATATAAAATTTCAGTTGATATTTATTTTAAATATTATTTAAACTGAATTATTTTCTGAGAAGAGTAATATAGGAAATAGGTTGCCTTAGACCAAGTTCAATTATTTATTTACACTTATGCATTTGGAAGGCATTTTTATCCAAAGCTACTTACAGGGTATTCATCTCATCGGTATGTGTGTTTTCTATGGAAATTAAACCCATGACCTTGCCATTGCTAGCGCCATGCTCTACAAGTTGAGCTATTCAGAAATATTTGACTGAAAAGCATTGATTGACCAATCAGAATAAGGCAATCCTGAGAGCCATGCAAAAAAATATATACACTTATTGAGAACTTTATTAGGAACACCTGCACACCTACGTATTCATGCGATTATCTAATCAGCCAATCATGTAGCAGCAGTGAAATGCATAAAATCATCAGATATGGGTCAGGAGCTTCAGTTAATGTTCACGTCAACCATCAGAATGGGGGGAAAATATGTATCGCTCTAATTTTGGCCGTGGTATGATTGTTGGTGCCA
Source organism: Myxocyprinus asiaticus (assembly GCF_019703515.2). Taxonomy (NCBI): domain Eukaryota; kingdom Metazoa; phylum Chordata; class Actinopteri; order Cypriniformes; family Catostomidae; genus Myxocyprinus; species Myxocyprinus asiaticus. The sequence continues at coordinate 43,932,251 of NC_059353.1, read as the reverse complement.
GACAGGCTGGTTTGAGTATTTCTGTAACTGCTGATCTCCTGGGATTTTCATGCACATCAGTCTCTAGAGTTTACTCAGAATGGTGCCAAAAACAAAAACCATCCAGTGAGAGGCAGCACTGTGGACGCCTTGTTGATGAGAGAGGTCAACGGAGAATGGCCAGACTGGTTCGTGCTTGAGGCATATGGGTTACAACAGCAGAAGACCACATCTGACACTTTATTAGGACCATAGTGTTCCTCAGTGCTAAGTGAGGGTGCTTTCATACTAGCAATTATGGTGTGCACCCGAGGTCGAATGACGTCAAAGTTCGGTTCGTTTGGATAACGTTTTCTGAACTCGGGTGTGCACCAGCGAACCGCACTCGGGTCCTCTTGAAAAGGTGGTCTGGGGTACGGTTCATGTGAACTCCAGTACGGTTCGCTGCTGATATGAACACAATCGTACCAAATCGCGGAAGTGAACCACATGTGATGACATTAATTTGCATCTTTGCAGGCTCCCGATCACAATTATTATGGTATAATGCATTTCTCATACCTGCTTGTGTCCAAATACATCCCCTGCAGAGAGCAGCTCAGATTCTTTGCATCCCTAACAACGCATCCGCTAATATTCATCACATCATTGCACATTCAATGCATCTGCGGGAGACAAAAACAAGTGTCGTTCTGTGCATGGCAAGTTTGCGTGATAAATCCAAAGAGACAAACTTTAATACTGCATTTAACACAGTGACATCTTCTCGAGTTGTTACCTAGTTACAGTGGTAAACAGCTGCCGCTTGTACTCACGTTGATGATTTAAAAATATAATATGAACAGAGACCAGCGGGGGCAGGGGGAGGGGGAAGGAAACGAACTCGGCTTCGGTGCAAGCAATCGAACCAAGTGTGAAAGCACCCTGAGTGTATATAAGCAGACTGATCTCACTATTAATTCTGAAAAAGTAGGTTGAAAGTTGTGCTTCTGAAATCGGTCTGTGCTTCCTGAAATTCGAATCACTGCTCCCAGTGGCTAAATCTGGAAATGTTATTAAACATACGGGCACATGTCTGCTCCAGTTTCTGGGTAAAATGTCCACAAAGTGGCGCCAAAAGTTGTATTTTTAGTTGTAAATGATGTTAAACTGTCAACAGGAATGCATATTTTATTAACCCTACACCCTAACACAAACACCAGCATTAAACCTAACTCTCAGTGAAGTAAAAATGTATTTTCAGAGCAAAAATGCAACTTCTGTGTTGCGCTCACCATTGTTTATGTGAACGCATTTACGTCCTTGTTCCCACGGGACCAGAACCCATGTAACAGAGGTTGCTATCAGTAGCACTAGAGGGAAAGGTGATCACGTCTCAATTGATGCAAAAATGTCTGAAGGGGGTTGCCGCTTGCCAGTAATTCAGCAGAATGGGGTTGATATCAGGGTACATGAATTTTCGAAACAACATATTGATTTCCCGTGTGATCATGTTAGTATAAGAGCTATTATCAGATGTGAAATAAGTAGGACATGGATGTGTGGATACTAAAGAGGATATGGTTGTTATATCAACATGAGATGAAGCCATGGCTCAGTTCTGAAATAGAGACACTATATCTCCCTAGACACATAGTTTGCAGTATATTTAAACAGCTGGGTAATGGCACACAACAAAGACACAGAGCAAATGCAATATAATCAAATTTTTACAGTCTTCTGTCTGTCATAAACCATGTCCAACTTCCTTTAGAACATACTAAAAGTCTGTTACCTTGTTACAGTATGTCAGTTTATAGAACATTCATATAATGAATTATGGTATTAGGGGATTAATTACCAAATAAAATATTTTCTGTATAGTCTTAATTTACTGAATCAATAGCCTTATTTTAAGGTATGAACTATGTGTTCACTAGAGGAGGCAAATTTAGGGACTGTGGCCTTTGATCATATCTCAGCCACACTTGATGATAACAGCCTTAGGTGTAGTATCTTATAAAAGATTTGCATTAGTTATAGGACATGAAGCTTTCTCTTCCTTTCCCGTGGGTGGCTGACTATCTTCCTTCCTTATAAAGCTTAAATTTTAGCTTTGTGTCTGGGTTTACTAGTGCATGAACTGAAGTGCACTGAATGCTGTTTAGGCCACTCCCTTTTATGCCTTTGAATGACATTGAAAAATCCTAACAGGAAAGAAATCATTAAAGAGGCATTTAATATATTGAAGGCATAGATCAATAATGAAAATGCTGTCATTTACTCACCCTCATGTTGTTCCAAACCCATTTGCTGTTAATCAGTGGAACCCAAAAGGAGAAATGTTTAAGAGTCTTTAAGCAGCTTTTTTTCATACAGCAACAGATCAGACTGACCACATCTGTTAAGCTCCTAAAACACCATAAAAGTAGCATAAAAGTGTGTGCTATATTCCTAGTCATCTGAAACCATGTGCTAGCTTTGTGTAAGGACCAGATCAAAATGTAAGTAATTAATAACAGCAGTCACATTAACCACATATGGGTTTGGAATGACATTTTTGGGTGAACTTCAGGCAAGTTTTGCCAGGGAAAGCACCACTCACATTTTCTTCAGAAAATGTATATAGTTCTGATGTGCAATACTAGGAAATTATGTACTATATGTCATTAAATGGAAGTCATTTTGTTCAATGGGAACTTCCTTTTTCTTTCTTTTAGGTAATTCCCTGAGACTTAAGCTGGCATCATGCCACAGGAAGTCAAGACCGACATTCCAAAAGTCCTCAATAAAACCACACCAGGGCTTCAGATATGGAGAGTAGAGGTATGGAGGAACAATAAGAAACACACTTACTTTGTTTGAGATTTAGACAACTCAACCAAATCACTAATCAATCTTCTGTTTAATCATTGGTCAGAACATGAAACTGGTGCCCTGTCCATCTAAAACATTCGGACAGTTTTATGAGGGAGACAGCTACATAATACTTTACGTAAGTATTAGCACTAAACAGTCAAAGTGTCATAATTAACATGGCTTAGTTGGAAAACTTTTGAGATAACTAACTAAAAAAAAAACTATGAAAACGGATGATTGTGCTAACTTAGCTTATCATTCTCAGACTCACAAGACCAGCAACAACTTCTCCTACGACATCCATTATTGGTTGGGCAAATGCACTTCCCAGGATGAGCAGGGAGCAGCGGCAATATACACCACCCAGATGGATGAGCACCTGGGGGGCATTGCCGTGCAGCATCGAGAGACCCAGGGCCACGAGAGTGCCACTTTCCAAGGATACTTCAAACAAGGCATAATGTAAATTCTTCAGACTAGAAAACACTAAAAAGTCTTATCAAAAAGTCATATTAAAATTACCTTGGGTGAATCTCACCAAAACATGTCCAGGTCACAATCTCCCCCAAAATCGAAAGAAAAACAATAATTAAGCATTTTTTTAGGACCACTAAGGTATTTTGCAATGTGACGAATATTTTCATGACAGTTAAGCACATTTCAACCCCAAATTCTCATTAGTGTATTTACAATTCTAAACGTTTTACTTGTAAAGTATAAAGTTATATAGTACAAGGATTTTTCATTTAAATCAATCTGAATTAAAGGCAGTACAACAAATACTGCTGTGATGTATAATACTTTTAAAATGTAACGTTATTCTTTTAATTACATTTTTTTTATAGAAATTTTAATTTTAAAATAGGAATTTTAATATATCGTTGTTAGTTTCACTTTACAGTAATGACATATTTTGGGTATTTTGGGTAGGGTGGCTTAATTGTAGCTTAATTTTCATGATAACATTGTCATATGATCATTAATCATCCCAAAAATAGACTTTATTTTCTAAATGCAAAAATATAACATCTTATTTTTTCTTTTGATTTTGCATTGAAATACAACATTACATTATCTAGACAGGTTTCATGAGATTCACCTTCTTAATTTATGGTGTATGGGTTAATTACATTTGCAGGTGAAGATCAAGTTCATGAGATTTCTGACACATATTTTTCTGTGGCATAATGGCATGACCATCATGTCATAACTTTTTCATGAGCACTTGACCATACACTCAAATTAATTCATAATTAATTAAATAATAATTTAAAAAAATGTGTTGCACCCTAATCTGTCTTGGCTAGTACTTTTCTGATGCAACTGAAACTTTGTAATGCAGCACTTTTCGTGTTACTATCTCTTTAAGATGTATCCGTCCTCATTTTGTAGGACACATTGGATAAAAGCATCTGCTAAATGTAAATGTACATATCTACTCTTGCAAATGTGATTCCAGCAAATGGGTCTCTTATCTCAACATGCTGTGGGAAGCATATGACTTTGCAACACCTCTCCTCTCTCAGTCACAATGAGTAAAATAAAAAAAAACAAAAATCCTACATTTTGTGGAAGTTTACAAAACAAGACTTCTTTATTTTAGTTTGTATGAAGCAATAGTCTGAGGGTAAAGATAGGCTAAAATGGACTTAAGAACGTGTTCCATAATGGTTACACTGATATCACATTGTTAGTTCCTTCATTTCAGATACAAACAAGGTGGAGTTGCATCTGGGATGAAACAAGTGGAGACCAACACATACAACATTCGAAGGCTGTTGCATGTGAAGGGAAATAAGCATGTGGTTGCAGGAGAGGTGAGAATGACCACACCCTAATGACAAAAGAGAAACCTAAACACATTACTGCAATGTTTAGTAATGTTGTATAAAGTTAACCTCTCATGCTTGTCCCCTTGCATGACATTTTACAATTCCTTTTTTGTATGCCAAACAACACAAAAACCCAGCACCCAGATTAAAATTAACTTAATTATAGGACTATCTCCCTAGCACGTTTCTTAATTTTTGATCCATGATGATTGATTTTACATACTTTTTAATAAGCTTTTTTCAAGGCCTTAACTAGGGTTTAAAAATGAGTGAGGTTTGGGGGGGGGGGGGGGAGAGAATTGTACCAAAATTTCACCTACAAACACAACCCTTTGTATGCACTGCATATAAACTTATTATCTATCATTATATAAATAGACACAGACATGTACTGCTTGCAAAAGATGTTTTACTTAAGATTCAAATTAATTTACAGACCAGGTTCCTTACTGACAATTTGTTGATAATTTACTATAGGCTAGGTGTGGAGAATTTATGTATTTACATATTATTCATGCAACAATACGTATTAATAATTTTCATATTAATAAGCATAAGTAATACAATTACAGTCTACAGCATCAAATACAGGAAACAGGAAATATTTATATAAAACCTGAATATATACTTGTAAATCCTGAATATATACTTGTAATTCCAAATATACAGTATAAATATAAATCTGAATATATAGTTGTAAGCCCGAATATATGGTTGTAAGTCTGAATATATAAAAATAAATCTGAATAGTTGTAAATCCTGACTATATAAATATAAATCTGAATATATGGTTGTAAATCTGAATATATAAATATACAGTATATCTGAATATATAGTTGTAAATCCTGAATATATAAATATAAATCTGAATATATTGTTGTTAGTCTGAATATATTTTTATAAAATCACTTTTTGAACAGGCTTATTGATAGACAAGCTTTAATTTTCCTTATGTGACTAAAACAGTTAACATGCTTAATATAATTATTTGTTTTACAACATAATGTCATAATCAGCCAGCTTTCCACATATTTCTGTGTTTTTATTCTGCTTCATCATTTCTTATTGGCTAGGGTTTGGAAGCCCAATGGGTCCTTTGTTACAGTCAGTTAAAAATGGCAGACTTCTCTAATTATTCTGCTAAACTCATCTAGGCTTGTATATTTATTGGTTGAAAGGCAATTAAATATCAGTTCCAGTTTTTTTTTTTTTTTTTTTTTTTTTTTTTTGCTTTGTCTGAAGAACAAAAAACTAACAACAGCTTTTCGTCATGTTTTTTGTGTAAATAGCCAAATTTATTAGATATTTCTCCTCGTTTTTCTCATAGGAATTCATGAGTAACTAATATGGTAATGGGGAATCAATTTCCCCCATGCTAAACCACGTCTCCAGTGAATGACATGTTGCTGACTGTATTCTATTAAGGACCCCAAAGTCTAAGGACCTTTTGGCATCCATGTTGCAGCCACCCTTCAATGTCATAAAGCAGAAAATATCTCCACTTGATAACTGATTTGAATCATCATTGTGCAATATCGAATTATTTAGACATGGGATCTACTTAATTAATCTTTTTGTTCAAGAACATCTGTCTATGACCATGCCTGATCATTAAGTTATAACTATATATTCAGATTTATATTTATATATTCAGGATTTATGTATATGGGGGGTCAAACAGGAAATAATTATCTAAAATTGGAATACAGTATACTATATATGTCATGTCATGATGATCATTGCTTTTGCCTTAACGCTGCCAGCAATAATGCACTCGCTGTTCACGTGCATCTTTTTGATTACTGTCAGATTAAGTGCCAGTGATACAAAGTATTGGGTGGGAAGGGCTTCACCCACACCCTCACTCATAACTCTCTTACACACAGCGGACAATAAACAATCTAGCCAACTGTCTAAACTGGATTATACATGCAGACACTCAAAGGAGAAGTTTTCAACTGCTAATTTTTCATTCAGTTGTATTCAGTTTCTTCAATTTTTATTTTTGAATATAAAAAATGTACAGAGTTCTGGACCTTGGTGACCTCATAGTTGGTTACAGCCATGGCTTCTTTACTTTTCTTATGCATATTAAAAGTCAATTACAAGTTTCAAGATAAAAAGTGGAAAATCACAAATGGGAAATAATATAACGTCTTAATTAAGAACCCTAACCCCAAAATTAACATTTTGTCATCATATACAGTACTGTGCAAAAGTCTTAGGCACATAAGATGCTTCACAAAAACATTTGTCAATGTGTGTCAATAGGAAATATAAATTTTAGACTCCCAAACATTTCTTCTGCAAATAGAATAGAATAGAATAGAAGAACAGGGAGCCCTGCAACAGATGGCATGGTCCCCACAAAGCCCCCCACTGAACATCGTGTCAGTCTGAGATTACATAAAGAGACAGAAGAAATTGAGACAGCCTAACTAGAAGAACTGTGGTGAATTCTCCATGAATCTTGGAACATCCTATCTGCCAACAACCAAGAAAAACTGTATCCAAGTGTACCTAGGAGAATTGGTGCTGTTTTGAAGGCAAAGGTGATCACAGCAAATATTGATTTAGCTTTTTTTATTTTTACTGGACTTTGTATGATGTTAATTGATAAATGAAAACTATTTATGGAATTATTTTTGAAGACATCCTCACTATGCAACATTTTTCCCAAGTGCCTAAAACTTTTGCACAGTACTGTACATAATCATGGCGTTCCAATCCTGAAAATGTAAAGTGGATGGTGATTTATACTGCCAAGCTCCTGAAGAAACTTTGTGTGAGGAACAGGCCAAACTTCAAACCATTATTCAACCTAATCCACCAGAGCTCAGAAATCTCATTTGTGCATGTGTTTAATTAAAAATTTTATGTCACTGATAGCAAATGCCACTGGTTCTCATGAGTAAGGTGAAAAATTGTGATGATGCAAGTTTGAATATACTCAACCCCAAAATGAGATTAGAGAGCTATGAGATTTGAGAGACTGTATATTATTTTAACATTAAATGCACATAATGAATTATTATATGCATTAAATGTCACATATGTTGATTTACTGCGACTGTATACATTTTACTACTATGTCGTGTAATGATTATATGCAGACTAAACAATCCCTCTGTGCTCAGGTGGAAATGAGCTGGAAGAGCTTCAATCAAGGTGATGTGTTCTTGCTGGACCTGGGGAGCCTGATCATTCAGTGGAATGGACCTAAAAGTAACCGTATGGAGAGGTTAAAGGTAAACCTTTCCTACTTATTTCCCATGCATAAAATAGATTCAATAGCACCACACCAATTCAGTAACTTAAAGTATCACATTTTCTTGATAATAAGGGAATGTTTTTGATACTGAGTGTGTATATTAACACTTCTAGACAGTAGGTTTACTGAAGACTTCTATTTTTGTAGGGGATGAACCTAGCAAAGGACATCCGTGATCGGGAAAGGGGCGGTCGAGCACAAGTGACTGTCGTGGAAGGAGATGATGAGAAATCATCTGAGGAAGCCATGAAACTGATGAAGAAGGCACTGGGAGAGAAAAGAGACACCATCAAAGATGCAATCCCAGATGAGATTGTGGATGAGAAATTGAAGACTGCCATCAAACTATTTCAGTAAGTCATTTAAATCCTGTTTTACAGCCAACACAATTCCCATTCACAACCTGTTTATTCCTGTAATGTTACACATTTTAGAGTGAAACATAATATTTAAAATGTTGGGTGAGACCTGATTTTATCCATCAAAAATGTATTGAAAAGGTGTTTTCCACACCAAAATGGAGACAGACCAAATGTGGGTTTGCTTAAACAATGCCTAAATAACTATTAAACATGAGCAAATAGCCCGCGTGGCCTAAGTGGCATCAGTGGAAAAGGAAAGACATTTTAGAGGAAGAGAAAGTTATTACGTTTTGATTAAAGATTATGAAGACCATAAAAATATATTTGGAATGATGTGCACTGATGAATCATTAACAATAAGACCAGGAATATGCATTAAGTAAGTAAAAATGGTCTTAAAATGCTGTTGCATAATTGTGAAGGATGTAATAAATACATTATTATTCTGACCATCAATATGTGCTTAAACTAAAATAAGTATTTTGTGTAAAAAAAAAAAAAAGTATTTCAGATGCTGATGGAAACCTTGTGGTACAGGAGGTAGCAGTGAAACCACTCACACAAGATCTACTGAAAACTGAGGTAAGACCAACCCTAACCCCTGCCCCAACTTTAACCCACCACAGCACAAAGCAATACTGTATAAAGGCCATGTTGATAGCAGTGGCTCAATTGATATTTATAGTCTAAAGCCATACCTTACACCTACTCTGTGTGAAAGTGCACAGCTATATTCCATTGATTAACAGTTGGGAGGGACACATGATAAAATAGTGAGGCTCATAAAGTAGTTATCCTTATGAGAAGAGGTATTCTGTCTGCATCAGCAAGATCTGTGTAAGCCTACGTAATGGGTGCATTTTTAGATAAGACAGAGCTATCAGGAACACAGTCATGCCCACTACACAGTTAGGCCTGCTCAAGTGATTGTGGTCTTGAAAGTCTAAATATAACTGACTGACTAGTAATGAAAGCTAAAGCCTTAAACTCAATGTGAAACACTGTTCACAACCTATTTTACTTCCACATTCTGACATATTTCTAAACAGCATAGAATATACAATGAGAAAAAAATACAGAGCAGGACTTGATTTTATCTATTGGCAATTGGTTGGATCATAAATAAGTGGGCATATCTTACCAGAATGGAGCCAAGTGGTTGGAAGGAAGGGGTTGGAAAAAAAAGAGGGATTTGTGATGTCAGCTGAGCAGGAAAGTCAATTCAGAAACTGAGCAAGTTATTACATTTTGATTAACATTTTAAATAATGTGCCCAGAAGAATTGCGCACAAAGACCAGCAACATGCATTAACAAAGTAAATTGGGTCAATTTTGGGGTCACGTTAACTTAAGATTTCATGTTATGGTTTCATATTAATGGAGAAATTTAGTAAAAAACAAAGAACCACTTTTGCACAACTGTCCCCTGTTAGCGACACCAGCCAAGATAGCTGAAATTTTGGAGGGAAACTAGAAGAGTGACTATAAAGGTATTAAGTCTGCCACAAGTCTGACATGAGATTTCTATGGCAGGACTGTTACTTGCTGGATCAAGGTGGATTAAAAATTTTTGCCTGGAAGGGCAAAAAGGCATCAAAAACTGAGCGGGCGGAGTGTCTGAAGAAAGCAGAGGTCAGTCGTGACATTATATTTTACACAATTGTGATTTACACAATATTTCTACTCTTGACTTAGTATTTTTGCTTACAGTCCATATCTTTATATAAAGATATGGACTGTAGAATGTTGTATGCCACATTATGCATCTACTGTATGTTGTTATGTCTCTCAAAAGTAAAATATGAAATTAAGTGAATCCTTTTCAAAGAAACACTCACTGAACTTTCTATTATTCTAGGCCTACATAAAGGCAAAAGGCTATCCTGCATCCACCTATGTAGAAACAGTTAGCGAAGGTGCAGAATCATCAGTTTTCAAGCAGCTCTTCCAACGGTGGACGGAGAAGGGACAGACAGTCGGGCTGGGCACCACACACAGTCCAGGGAAAATAGGTGAACATGGTTTAATTATAAAGTAACGACTAAGATACTACTAAAGCTGCAGCAGTGGTACAAAACCAGAATCCAGGAGTTTAAAAAAGTTCAGATGGTTGCGAGTGTGGATAAGTATGTCTTTGTCTTTGTAGTAAATGACTACAGCAAAAGACAGTTAGTGGTACTGCAATGACAAATACTGTAAACTCTTCAAGATTTAATTAATTGCCATGACTTCCCTAGACCTGGAAAGCACAATTTTTTAAATGATTATTTGTATAATAATAGTAAATTCTAAATTCAGGATTGGGAGGGTTACTTTTAAAATGTATTCCACTACAGATTACAGAATACATGCTGTAAAATGTAATTTGTAACGTATTCCATTAGATTACTCAAGGTCAGTAAAATAATCTAAATACTTTGGATTACTTCTTCAGCACATTCTCTGAAAACAGCCTAAATATCTTATGCAGTGTTGCTTCTAAAACAAGATAAAGCAAATTATCATGTTTTAAGGATTTTTCGATATTTTTACAGAAAAACAATACAAAAACTCTCATCAAGAATAAGATTTTTGCCCTAATAGGCCTTACTAGAGAATAAATATATGATCTAACGAAGATTTTCTTGATAAAAAAACACATGATCGTGCCTGGTATCAGGTGCATGTACAATGGCTAGAAATAGCATTTTAGCTTAGCATAAAGCTAAATGTTCACATGACATTTTACACAAGGTTTATTTCTATTTCTACTGCTCCAAACTTACTTCAAACTTAGGCTAATTTTCTGTCTGCTCGTACGAATGTAACCATTTTAAGAAAGTGTTTCACCGCTGTTCAAACGCTCTTTGGATTGTATTATTTATATAGATAAATGTTTTCCAACTGAATAGACTAAATGTCCAATGGAACAAATTACAATAAACTGCAAAGTAATCTCTTCAGTAATCAAAATACTTTTTAAATGTAACTGTATTCTGATTACCAATGATTTAAATTGTAACTGGAATACAGTTACTAATATTTTGTATTTTAAATACGTAATCTCGTTACATGTAATCAATTACTCCCCAACCCTGTCTAAATTACAATAAATTGTTTATTATATTGTATGCTTTATCATAAAATGTAAAAAATATTTTTTTTATAATTATTGACATAATTTTTACTGTCTACTTAGGCAAAGAACATTTACAGAAATAAGAAGAGATACATATCTTATTCTGCATTATTCTGAGTTGTGTTATGATTGATTTCTGTAGCCAAGGTTGAGCAAATCAAGTTTGACGCCACCTCAATGCATGCCAGACCTGACATAGCTGCACAGCAGAAAATGGTGGACGATGGATCAGGTGAAGCTGAGGTCAGTAAAAACATTGCTTTTCATTCATCTCAGTGAAATAGAACTCATCACATTAAATCATATGAATGGGTCTGTTGATCCCTCAGGTATGGAGGATAGAGAACAATGAACTTGTCCCTGTGGATAGGAAGTGGCTTGGGCACTTCTATGGTGGGGACTGTTACCTCATTCTCTACAAATATGAAGTCAGCAGCAAGCTTCACTACATTCTGTACATTTGGCAAGTAGGTGTATCTTTCTCTCACACTTACTCCCTCATTGTACCTCTCTTAAATCCTTTAATCATTTATTGTCATGTTGTTCTTATTTGCCCTCATGGACCCGTTTACACCTGGTATTAAGATACATTTCGGTTTAACCGATCACATGTGGTCAGCGGTAAATACAGGTCTAAATGGGGTCTAAAGCATTTCACAAAAACCACAGAAGAATGTGCTCAAAAACGCATGTGACCACATCGCATTTGAGGTGTAAACACTAATCCATCCTCTACGCATCCCGGCAGCAGGGAAGCTTCACCTCTCCTCTGTCAATCAACCGCTGCGCTAAAACGAGTTTAAACTTTGCCAGTTACGAGCGGCTTTCAAAGGAAATAACCATTTGATCAGAAAATTTAAAAAAGCGGATACATACAAAAGCACAAGAACTTCACGGATGTGTGTTTGATATTAACACAATGAAAAGCACGAACATCTGAAGCCCCTTTAATACATGTAATCCACTAAAATAACTAATAATTCTACTTGAAATTTTGCATCTGTTATTAGATTACATTTCAAATACACCTGGGTGAAACAGCGCACCATTTTTTTCAAACATTCTTTGCCTTTTCTGACTTTTTTTGCAGTTTGTAATCATACAGTAACACACTGACATAGTGATTGATGTATGCCATCATAAAATCAGAGACCCTCCCCTTCAAATCCGATCACAAGTGGTCAGAGGAGATACATTTAGCGACCAGGTGTAAACAGTGATGTGTCTCACCTGACCACATGTGATCGGATCACCTTAGAAATCTTACTACCAGGTGTCTGAGACTGTCAATCTGTCAAAAAATATATATATATTTTTGGATGCACTGTCCCTTTAAGTACCTTTAACACTTGATCTGAGGATTAAGAAACTTTCTGTTGGTGATGTTTTAAGGGTCGTCATGCCAGCACAGCTGAGTTGGCAGCCTCTGCATATCAGGCTGTGATTCTGGACCAGAAGTACAATGGAGAACCGGTGCAGGTTCGCGTTCCCATGGGAAAGGAGCCCATGCACCTGATGGCCATCTTCAAGGGTAAAATGGTTGTTTATGCGGTAGGTCTGTTAGCCCATTACTTCCCATTTTTTGCACTACAAGAAGCATTTAGAAATATCTTCAGCAGTAACAATGGAAAATTCCCCATAACCCAAACAGACTCCTATTTTAACAGTGATATTGTTTCTACTTGCAACTAAAAATGAATGCGGGTGGTTCAAATTTAATGTTACAATATGTTCACCTATCCAAGAAGTGATAGGTGAACTCACTTCACTATCTCTGAGTCAGTTGTCTCTGCAACTCTCTCTTATAGTTGCAGCGACAACTATAAGCCATTCAACTGACTTCATGAAGAGTGTAGCTACACTATGGATCTATGGTGCTTTCAAAACATTTTGGGAGGGACTACCTTTTTTGTCAGAACAATCATAAGCCACTTTCACACAATAAACCCATTAAATTGCAGTAAAACTGATGGCTTTTCTGGTAAATGTGCTACATCTGCGTTCACACATGCATCTGCATTCCATCTATTATCAATTTTGCTGCCATTCAAAAATCAGCTCCAAAATGCTGTTAAACTTTGTGATCTGCAGCAGAAATGTAGGCTTCTAATTTGAAAACATGGCAGGGTATGTCTGACTTGTATCTGAACATACAGGGTCCATAATGTTGTTGATGTTTTCATGAATGCAGTTGCTCGTGACCCTACAACATTGTATTCAAAGTCTTTAAATGGAACTGATGAAATGTAAGGAAACAGAGTATGTGAGCGGTGCGGAGTGGAGCGGAAGCAGAGCAAGGAGTGGACCATCATGATTATGCCTGTAGCGAGGAGAGGGTTTTTAAAAAATCGGAGCGTCATTGTTTTCTCTCGCTCCAAGAGTGTTCCACTAATGCTCCAAAACGAGCACAACACCTGTTAATGGCCCTTAATGCAATAATTCACCACATGTTAAGCAGTGTTTAACACTATTGGCATGAAGGAAAGATGGAATTTCTGATATAACCAGAAAGAATGTGATAAAAGAAAAAAAATACAAATTTAAAATCTAGTGGCACTTGGCAATATTCTACCTCCCGCGCAAAGGTTACTTTTGCTTTAACTCTCTGTATTCTGTGTTCACGCTCCCAATTATTTAGTTAATCTTGAGGTAAAGCTCAAATTAACTACAGCTGGTGCATACTGAAAGTTAATGACGGAACAGCGAAGGAGAACACGAGTGGCGAGGTGATTGCCACGATCAAAGGTTTGTTGTGAAATACGTGTCCAGATAACGCGATGATAATCCATTCATGTGGAAAAAATCTTAAGGTCAATAATACATATTATATATATATATATATATACAGTTGAAGTCAGAAATTTACATACACTTAAGTTGGAGTCATTAAAACTAATTTTTTAACCACTCCACAGATTTCATATTAGCAAACTATAGTTTAGGACATCTACTTTGTGCATGATACAATTTTTCCAACAATTGTTTACAGATAGACTGTTTCACTTTTAATTGGCTATATGTCAGACATTTACATACACTAAGTTAACTGTGCCATTAAGCAGCTTGGAAAATTTCAGAAAATGATGTCAAGCCTTTAGGCAATTAGGCAATTAGCTTCTGATAGGCTAATTGGAGTCAGTTGGAGGTGTACCTGTGGATGTATTTTAAGGCCTACCTTCAAACTCAGGGAAAATCAAAATAAATCAGCCAAGACCTCAGAAAAAAAAACTGTGGACCTCCACAAGTCTGGATCATCCTTGGGAGCAATTTCCAAATGCCTGAAGGCATCACGTTCATCTGTACAAACAATTGTATGCAAGTTTAAACACCATGGGACCATGCAGCCATCATACTGCACAGAAAGGAGACGCATTCTGTCTCCTAGAGATGAACGTAGTTTAGTGCGAAAAGTGCAAATCAATCCCAGATCAACAGCAAAGGACCTTGTGAAGATGTTGGAAGAAAAAGGTACACAAGTATCAATATTCACAGTAAAAATAGTCCTATACCGACATAACATGAAAGGCTGCTCAGCAAGGAAGAAGCCACTGCTCCAAAACTGCCATAAAAAGCCAGACTACAGTTTGCAAGTGCACATGGGGACAAAGATCTTACTTTTTGGAGAAATGTCCTCTGGTCTGATGAAACAAAAATTGAACTGTTTGGCCATAATGATCATCGTTATGTTTGGAGGAAAAAGGGTGAGGCTTGCAAGCCAAAGAACACCATCCCAACTGTGAACCATGGGGGTGGCAGCATCATGTTGTGGGGGTGATTTGCTGCAGGAGGGACTGGTGCACTTCACAAAATAAATGCATCATGAGGAAAAAAAATTATGTGGATATATTGAAGCAACATCTCAAGACATCAGCCAGGAAGTTAAATCTCAGTCGCAAATGGGTCTTCCAAATGGACAATGACCCCAAGCACACCTCCAAAGTTGTGGCAAAATGGCTTAAGGACAACAAAGTCAAGGTATTGGAGTGGCCATCACAAAGCCCTGACCTCAGTCCGATAGAATGTGTGTGGGCAGAACTGAAAAAGCGTGTGCGAGCAAGGAGGCCTACAAACCTGACTCAGTTACACCAGTTCTGTCTGGTGAATTCCAGCAACTTATTGTGAGAAGCATGTGGAAGGCTGCCCAAAACATTTGACCCAAGTTAAACAATTTTAAGGCAATGCTACCAAATACAAACAAAGTGTATGTTAACTTCTGACCCACTGGGAATGTGATGAAAGAAATAAAAGCTGAAATAAATCATTCTCTCTACTATTATTCTGACATTTCACATTCTTAAAATAAAGTAGTGATCCTAACTGACCTAAGACAGGGAATGTTTTCTACTATTAAATGTCAGGAATTTTGAAAAACTGCATTTAAATGTATTTGGCTAAGGTGTATGTAAACTTCTGACTTCAACTGTATATATATATATCCCCTATTAAATATTTTGAATAATCATATCATCATTCTAATCTAATGCATCGCAATCTTAACTGTAGGCTATTATGTCCCACGTTAAATAGAACTGAACTTTTAACTACCTACAACACCAACTGATCTAATCAACAATTTATTATTGCATAGTTTGACTTTAAACGACTGCCATCTAAATTTATTTTAGTTCTGTAGGCTAATTTATGCATTATACATTTTCAGTTGAAGAAGCTCCACAAACGCGAACAGAGTGAGATAGATTTTTTTAAATCTTTAAAAAATTCAAAAGATGGCATTTCTAAAACTGAACTCTGCATTAGACATATAGTTTTGATAGTCTTATCTAGTTTTGAAGAAAAAAAAAAGGGTAGAACATTCTGAGAGTGTAATTTTTTCATTCACAGAATTATAGGGCAAGGTTAATTAAAAGTGCAATAATAGAACATAATAGGTAATAATTAGGCAATAACACATAGGCCTAATAATATATATATTATATATATATATATATATATATATATATATATATATATATATATATATATATATATATATATTTTTTTTTTTTTTTTTTTTTTTTGTTTGTTTGTTTTTTTTTTTTCATTTGGTATTTTATTAATTTGATTTCATTTTTTGTTTCCATTTGGTAATTTATATTTTTAATTTCATGTTTTTTCGTCTAGTAATTTATTTAATTTATTAAATCCAGAGCATGCTGCCAACATGTTTCAGAAGTAAGCTATTGTAAGGGGGTTCAGAGGAAAGGAGGAGGCGAGAACCGGCTTGACAACTTAAATAATAATTTATTAACCAAAAACACACAACCAAAAACACACAACTAAAAACACAGCACAGCTGCCTGCAATTCTCTCTCTCTCGAACTGTCGTCCCCGGCCGCCTTTATCCCTCGCGCGCCCCATCAGGCTGATTGGGGACCGGGTGTGTCTCATTCCAGCCCGGCCCCGCCCTCCTCAGCTCTACAGCTATACAAATAATTTAATTTAGTTTTAGGCTAATGTTAGCGTTCCAATAAAGCACACTGTAGCTTTTCTCCTAGTACTGTGTATTTATTTTTCATTTAATACTTCTTCTGAATGGAGGGTAGTGATATTTAAAAGCATACTGAAATAACTTTACAGTGGAGAAGTAGTTAGGCGATAATTTTGCCATGGAGCGAACAAGGAGCGGGGTTCTCTAATCCAGGAGCGCGGACTCCGCGGAGCGAGCGTGCGAGGAGGGGGAAATGGACTACCTGGAGTGGAGCTGGAGCAGACTGATTAAAGAATGCTTTGAGCGCAGAGGGGAAATTGATGCCACTCCACTCCACTCACATACTCTGTAAGGAACAAAATGCTATCGCTAACTTCAGAAAGCCCAGCACCACATGCTAAACGACACAGAGTAATCTCCGTCAGAACATTTTGACTGGCCCAAGGCGAACTTCTGACGTCAGCCATTAATATTGAAGTTTTCTTATCAGTAATGTTTCAACTTCTCATTCCAAAGACTGCCAAAGATGATTTACCTAACGGGTCCTGGTCACACGTGACCTCTAAATGGGAAAATGGTGTTAATTTTTCGGAGAAGGCTGTTTGTTTGACACATCTGTAGACCAGTGGCAAGGCAGATGGAGTGGTAGGAGTGTTCAGAAATTATACACCAAGGATGGTGGATCGATCCTAAATTATCAATAATTACAGATGTGTCACACAAACTGCCTGATTCTGTTGTCATATCAAGAATATCGATTCTCACATAAAAATATTGATTCTAAAGCTGTTTTTTAAAGTAGTGCTATTATTATTTATTTACTATGAAAATTAATGCAAAACATATGTGTCGACATGAAAAAGGAAGTATATATTAGCAAATGGTTGCGCAGGATAGGAACTATTTGTTCTACTACTAATCTTAACACGCAGTGGCGAATTTAGGCATGGGTGAAATGGGCAGTTGCCCAGGGCAGCATCTTGCAGGAGGGTGGCACGAGGCACCCACAACACAGAATCCCAATCCCCCCCAACTTTGGGGGCGTGTTGAAGCGGGTTTGGCCCAGGGCGCCATACAAGCTAGAACCGCTACTGTTAACACGAGAAGTGCAGATAGACACAAGCAGTCACAGACAGTTTTGCCACGCTCAGCATTTGTTCAAACAGAGGAAGCAGTGTTTAGCTGATGTAATTAATGAGTTAATTAACCCTAAATAAGAACAAATCTATATGTGACATTTACTATGATGGGTTTGTTTGTAAGTTTATTTAAATTAAATGCAGTTAAAACATTAATAATGTTCTGTAATATTTGTTAATAAATGATACCCTTATGAAAATTAACTATGGTTTACTATAGTTATGTTGTAGTAACCATGACTGCATTAACCAATGTTTTAAGGCTGAAACTATGGCTTTACCGTAGTAATATTAATATTGTAGTAAACATGACCATGACCAAGTACTATCCATGAATGTAACCACAGTATCCATATAGTAACCATGGTTAATTTTGTGGTTATTTACTATGGTTTTACTACAAATACCATGGTTAAACTATGGTTACTTTCACTGATCTATTATATACATAGAGTATAAAGATCAGTGGTTACTGTAGTAAAACCATGGTTCATTTTCAAAAGGTTAAACAATCTGAAGTCTAATAATTTTCCATTTTAGGCCTATAAATGTAAAAAAAAAAAAAAATATGGATTTTGAAGGAAATTTGGGTATTTGTAATGGTATCGCCGATATTGGCCTTTGATTGTACCTTGTATTGGATCGAAAAGAAAATAAGTGGTATCACCCACATCTATTATACACTTCATCTTTAAGGATTCACAGTGCATGCCACCCTCCTTTGTTGTTGTGACTGGTTGTGATTGGTTAACAGGAAGGGACTTCCAGAGAAGGCTCCACCCACACTCAGCCACCAGTAAGACTGTTTCATTTCCACGGAACGAACGAGTTTAACACACGTGCCACTGAGGTGCCTCCACTTTCATCCTCTCTAAACTCCAATGATGTGTTTGTGCTCAGCACAGAGAAGTGCTGCTACCTGTGGTATGGCAAGGTTGGTATCCATAGGCTACATGTTCCTTGAGATAAAATAAAGCAGTAACCAGAGTATATAGATTTAGCATCTATCCTGGCATATTCAGAATGTGTTTCTGCATATGAGTTGGGGAGCACCAATATTCGTGTTATTTCTGGTGTTCTGGTATTCTTGTTGTGTTATCCCGATAAGGCTGCGTCCCTCTTTACAGTCTATCCTACATACTTAACTAGGGTTTAATTATCAATTAAATACTGCAATGCAGGGTTGCAGTGGAGATGAGAGAGAGATGGCTAAAACGCTGGCTGACATCATCTCTAAGAGGGAGAAGCAAGTTATTGCAGAAGGTCAGGAACCTGCTGACTTCTGGGTAAGCCTTGGTGGAAAGTCCCAGTATGCCAGCAGCAAAAGGTACAGTACCATTCACACAAACACTGTTACTGCACAATGTCCAACATTCAACAATATGTCTCTTTTCCAGAACCTAGAGATCTGCCTACATAGGTAGGCAGTTGCCTTCTTAAGAGCCGTTTAGGCAAATTGATTACTTACAGAAAGCTAGACACAGTGCAACAAATGGAACAGAATGTTGTTGAATGTTATCGAGACACATTTTTAAAAGTTGAAGCACTTTCAACTTGACACAGCATCTTAAAAAGCAGCACTCATGCAAGAGACACTCCGCAACTGTCAAAAGTGTGCGTCTGCGAAAGTTTACAGAAAAATAAAAAAAACAGCACAGACGGATTTAAAACCATGTTCAGTTTGAACAGCCCTTAAAGGGTTGGTTCACCCAAAAATTCTCCCATCATTTACTCACCCTCATGCCATCTGAGATTACTTTTTCTTCTGTTGAACACAAATAAAACTTTTTCGAAGAATCTCTCAGCACATGTAGACCAATAATGCAAATGAATGGTGACCAGAACTCAAAAAGCTCTAAAAAAAGGAGATAAAGTCAGCATAAAAATAATCCATAAATCCTATAGCGCCATCTAGCGTTCTGCGCATGCATCAAGCGCTTGTCAAGATCACATCCACACGACCGAAGGAAAAAGGGCAGGACTCAAAAGCAGAGTGAAAAGGGTATTTATTAAACAAATTAAAGTAAAGATACAGATAAATAAAACAGAAAGCAAAACCTCCACATAGAGGAGAAACACAGTCCAGGGCGACTAACACATAGACGGTTTGGGCTGTAGCAAAACGTATCCAAACAGGAGAAACTACAGACAGGTACAAACAGGATGAGGAAACAAGACGAACTGACACAGTACAGCGCACACGAGGAGACTAAAAAGGGAGAGAAATCAACAGGTTAACAAGCAGGGCAGATGAAACAAAATGAACAGATAATGGGCAGACAAGGAGGTGGGGTATGACGCAAGACTGAGAGACACGTGGCAAAACAGAAACAAAACAAAGCCACACGCTCTCACAAAACACAAACACACGAATGACACGAGCGCATTTCGCCAGGTCTATAAGGCTACATGCGCTCATGCCAAACAACAGACGAGACAAGAGAATGCACGGCAATGCCAAAAAAGCGATGCCATACACTCTCACACTAGACAAAGCCTGAGCATGCACCGCAAAGCAAATACCACGCGATGCACGCAACAGGCGACAAAACAAGATGAGACACCTGTGTGAGAGTTCGGACACAAATAAACAGGCATCTATGATAGAAGCGGCCGAACTCCAGCACAACATGAAGACGGATCGTGAGCGCAACAAAAAGCACGCCCGAGGTCGCGAGAAACATACACAAACAATTGACATGAGTGCATGCTGCCAAGATGACATAAGAGCAATGCACTCATGCCAATAAATGACAAGACAAGAGAACGTATGACAATGCCAAAAAGCAAGCCATACATTCTCACACAAGACACAGACTAGACAAGACACAAAACATGAGTGTCAGAGCTCAGCCACAAAGACAATAAAAACACAACCAACAGAAGTGGCTGAACCCTGACAGCGCAAGGAAGTGTAATCGAGCTTGAAATCATGATCGTGCATAGAGACTTCAATGACAAGATGTACAGTGAAAAAGGAGTTATATTTTGGTCTGTTCTCATCCAAAACCAACTGGATCACTTCTGAAGACATTTATTAAACCACCGGAGTCTGATGGGTTATGATTATGTTGAATTTATTTCCTTTTTGGAGTTCTGGTCACTTTTCACTTGCATTGTTTGGACCTACAGAGCTGAGATATTCTTCTAAAAATCATCGTTTGTGTTCATACAATCAACCCACAATCGATTTCAATAGAGTTTGGCATTAGCATGTTAAGCTAACAACGCTATATCAGCATTGATTCAACCTCCACCAGTTTCATTGGAGAAAGCGTAATGCTCAACTTGTATCCATTTGTGCATTTTAAGCCAATTATATAGGCTAATAGTCTTGACATCGCTGAATCACTTTCAGAGTTTTACAACAGTCAGTCACAGTTTGCAGATACCACAGAAATGAAAGGGAGTGCCTTAAAATGATTCACACCTGTCACAAAATTGTCTGTGGCTTATATTCTATAACCATTTAAAAAAAAAGTAATTTACAAATATAACTCACAGGTTTTGGAACAGAGTCTATAAGTTGTTTTTTCCATTCTCATGAGCAGACTTCAGGATGAGAACAGCAATATCACTCCACGGTTGTTTGAGTGCTCCAATCAGACTGGTCGCTTTATAGCAACAGAGATTACACATTTCAACCAAGATGACCTGGATGAAGATGACGTCATGTTGCTGGACATCTGGGATCAGGTGAATGTTTAGGAAGTTGTCATTCTTTGCAATGATTCTCATCCTTTATAGACCACAATAAAGACCATAGCAAATGTTTGTTCGGTCAGGTGTTCCTGTGGATCGGTAAAGGTGCCAATGATAAGGAGAAGAAGGACGCAGTGCTTACAGCACAGGAATATCTGAAGACCCATCCTGCAGGACGTGACCTGGATACACCTATCTTGGTGGTGAAGCAAGGGTTTGAGCCACCTACTTTTACAGGCTGGTTCCATGCCTGGGACCCTCAAAAATGGAGTGTAAGTAGATCTTATATGAGTTTCCCCTCTGAGCCTTTCAGCCTGAAAACTTACCTCAAAGCATGAGCACATGGTAAAAGTCAGGAATATTTTCATTCTCTCTTAGGGTGGGAAATCCTATGAACAGCTCAAATCGGAGCTTGGAGATGCAACTGATCTTATCAAAATTACTGTGGTAGGTTCTCAATTTTCTTAACAAGACAAGTTCTGCTGATGCATTTTTGATGTAACATGTAACATGATATAAAAACTTGTGCACAGGATTTGACCCAGCCTACAACAAACCAAACTAACTCAAAGGACTCTGGAGGCATGATGCCCCAGCCTGTCACGCAAACCTTTCCTCCTGAGAAGCTGGTGAACTGCCAGCCGGAGGACCTACCTGATGGAGTCGATCCTACAAGAAAAGAGGTAAACTTATCTGTCTTCCTCAGAGATCATAGCAAATTCTATTGAAAACTATCGAAATGGAATGAATTCCAAAATCACATTCCAAATTCAATACAATTTTACTTTTAGTAAGCATAATCAAATCATTCAGCACAAAAAAAAAAAACATTTCCAAACAAATGAAGCTTACTTTTTTTAAAGAATATAAATGTAATTATTATTTATGTACTGTAGGTAAATCTAAAAAAACCCTGAATTTTTCCATATTATAACAGAGTGACTATTTGCAACCAGGTGTAAATAACACCTGCCAAAAAGCCCAGCTATAGAGCGCAAAACATTCATTTATCCCATAGACAAATTTATTTTCAATTATAACCTTTAAAGACAGACCTACCGTGAGCTATGAGGTTGTTCATCAATGGTATATGCTTCCATTGAAGCCATCCGTCTGCATTATTTCAACTTCATTGTTTAAAAATCGTGTTTGATAACGTAATTCATGGTAAACAACTACATTACCCATTATACAGCAGTAAAAGATCCACCAATCATAGAACCGCAGCCAGCAAACCTGGGAAACGAAATCAGAGCGACCGCCCACTCCCATGACGCACTGTGAATGACGTAAACGAGTCGGTCTACCTTCACCCTTACACAGAGGTGGGTAGTAACGCGCTACATTTACTCCGTTACATTTACTTGAGTAACTTTTTGAAAAAAGTTGTACTTTTAGAGTAGGTTTAAAAGTGGGTATTTTTTACTCTCGCTCAAGTAAATTTCTAATGAATTTGTTTTCTTTACTTTTATACATTGGCCGGCGTTCCTGTCGTTACATTATTGGGTTTAATTTTAGTTAATGTGTAATTTAGTGAGAGATTATTGAATGGGACTTTTACTAGGGCAGAAGTTCAAACAGCTACGCGTGCTGTCACAGACTATCACTCAAGTCATCAATGCTGCAGCATCAAACTCTTCAAAGTGAAACACTTTCTTCGCTCCGCACAGTGAAAAAAAGAATAGTTTCGCCATGCAATGCTTACATTTAACACCAAGACAAGCTAATATTTCAAGATTAAAATCACAACTTAACTTAAGGCAGCACGCCGAGGTAAGTTTTGGCTCTAATGCTAACTCAGGCTTTTCTGTGTAATGTGATGGTCATTTTCAGGGTGATTCTCTAACTTCGCTCTTATGAAATCAGTTTTTAAGTGTACATTTTTAAGTTAGTGCAGCAATATATCAGTGCGCTTTGTCCCACGTTCCGCATGTCATGAGCAGTATTTACGCATTTACTTGGAAACTATTGCAGCTACTTCGGGCAGATTAACTGTGTAAATCCATGTAAACATCCAAGTTAAGTGTAAATGCCTTTTGCTCTGCCATTCGTGTGATTGACAACTGGAGCGCGAAGAGATGTGCAGGCGCGAGGCGATCGTTTGGCAAAGAGAGTGGCTGTGTCCGAAGTCGTTCACTCGTTAACTCATTCACTATTTCCTATATAGTGAATGGCAGTTAGTGCACTATATCTCAGCAGTGAATGAACGAAAAAGTTAGTGAATTCAGACGTATGCTGATGTATACACCCAGTGTCGCAGCTCTGGGGCTGTCGAGAAACAACGTCATATATGCATTTTTAAAATACTTGGGCCTTACTTGTTATTCTTATTAAAAAATAAATCTTCATTCTGTTTGTCATTTTTAATATACTGAATACTGTATGTTAATATAAAGAGTAAGCACATTTTATCAAATAAAGAGTACATTTTAAAACGTATCTGTATGTTTTGTCTCTCTATATGTTATTATGTTATTTTAATCAAGTAATGATTTGTCAAAAATTAATTTAATACATTCAGCATGAAATAAAACATTGCCGGAGTGAAGGAAGCAGTTAACTCCCAGCTTGTACATCTTCCCCGTGGTGGATTGTGGGCAATTAACCGTTGACGAGTGTACATCGTATGCACAGAATTAGACGGTACTGCTGTACAGAACTAATTATCTAAATTCTTTCGACACTGAAAACTGTAACTACACTGAAATAAGAATCCACACAGGACTTTAAAAGCTATGAAATAGTGAAAGTAGGCAATAATAAAGCATGATCTTGCTTTGATTTATATTTCAGCATTATATATAATGGTCCTTGTGGGACATTTTCACTTTTTCTCTGTTATAATTACTAGAAATGTTTCCAAACCTCTCTTCTTATTGACAAATTCATCCAGGTCTGACAAGAGCCCTTAAAGGGATAGTTCACCCAAAAATTTTAATTCTCATTATTTACTCGCCCTCATGCCATCCCAGATGTGTATGACTTTCTTTCATCTGCTGAACTCAAATGAAGATTTTTAGAAGAATTTCTCAGCTCTATAGGTCCTCACAATGCAAGTGAATGGGTGGCAACATTTTAAAGCTAAACAAAATCACATAAGTCATATCATATCATACATTAAAAGTAATCCATAAGACTCCAGTGGTTAAATCAGTATCTTCAGAAGTGATGTGATATGAGAATGTGTGGAAGAGAAACAGATCACTTTCACATTCTTCTTCTTGTGTTTTTGGTGATTCACATTCTATTCTGCATATCACCCCCTGCTGGGCAGGGAGAAGAATGTCTAGCAAAAAATGACAAATATTGATCTGTTTCTCACCCATACCTGTCATATCACTTCTGAAGATATTAACTACTGGAGTCTTATGGATTACTTTTATGCTGCCTTTATGTGCTTTTTGGATCATCAACATTTTGGCCTTCAGAGCTCAAATATTCTTCTAAAAATCTTAATTTGTGTTCTTTAGAAGATAGGAAGTCATCCATATCTGGGATGGCATGGGGGTAAGTAAATGATGAGAGAATTTAAATTTTTGGGTGAACTATCACTTTAAAGAGATAGCTCAACCATAATTTAATATTTTGTCATCATTTCCCTACCCTCATGTTGTTCCAAACCTGGGTGACCCCTTGTATTATGTGGAACACATAATATGTTAGACAGAATGTTAGGGACTGACAGTCTCCGTCACCATTCACTTTCAAACATTCGCTGAAAGTAAATAGTGACTCAGGCAAACATTCTGTCTAATATCTCCTTATTGTGTTGCATGGAGGAAAGTCATACGGGTTTGGAACAGCATGATAGTGAATGATGACAGAATTTCCATTAATAATATTAATAATAATTCTGTAATACATGTTAAATGTGTATTATGTAATGGAATATAGGGGAATTAATATAGTAATTATTTATGTTAGTACTTTTACTTCTACTTGAGTAATTATTTTTTTTTAAGTAATTGTACTTTTACTTGAGTACAGTTTTTGGCTACTCTACCCACCTCTGCCCTTAAACTATTTATATATTTGTACATATTGAAACATTTCGCAATAAACTTAAAATATATTGTTTCTATACTTATAATCAACAACTAAAATCAATAGTTTTATATATTCCCATCGTTTTTTATTCAGTGATATCATTCGCAATGCTTCATGGGACTGTAGTTTTTGCCCTCTTGAAAGACGAAAGTACACAGTTTTGTACCTTTTGTCTTTGTCCGATTTGCAAATACTGTTTTGCCTCAAAACAAAGTTTGTGATTGTGATTCACGTCGGTGCTTGTTGGTTTGCTATGAAGGATTTTATAAAAAAAAGTCTCTGGAAGGAAAGAATGGGGAAAATACTTCCGGAACCCAGGCGGCTGAAAAAGTGGGCGGGCACTATTGCGCTTTATTTGCAACCCAATAATCTTTTGGAAACATAGAAATGTAATAAAAACTGCCTTGTGAGTGTCGCTTCAGTGGTATGGGGTGTAATGTCTTTTCATACCGGGTTTGATTGCATTTATTATATTGTATGTTATTATAGTATTTATTTTTTTATTTAGTTTTTATTTTTATATTATTTTTCATTTTCATTTTAATTTCAGTTTTAGTATTTTTCTCGTTTTTTTTTTTTTTTTTTTTTTTGTCTTTATTAAATAAAAACATTTCTATGTAGTTATTATTTATTTTTATTTCAGTTTTAGTTTAAGTAATTTTAGTTTTAGGGATTGACTAATGTATGAAGTACTTCAGCTGACTGAGAGAAAATGGAATAAATCTTAATTATGGTAAATTTAAGTTCTGGAGATACTGTTAAACATACCGATATACATTTTTAATTATTTATTATTTCTATTATTATTATTATTATTATTATTATTATTTTTATTTTCAATTTATTTCGGTGCTACAGATAATATTGTGTGACACAATGATGCATTTGCTTTTAAGAGTCACTGTGCTGTATTCAAAGTACTCCCACACACAGCACTCGTTTGCTTTCTGCCAAACGCCATCACAACAATATACCCAACACCATTAAACACACCTCGCACGTTTTGAAGACACAGAGTAGGCGTGGCACCGAACACCTATTGTTGTGGTGTGATCTGACCGTTCAAAACTGCAGATGAGTTCATATTGCACCTTGATATTCACATCATTTTGTGCAAAAAATGAAACAAAAAGTAAAAATATGAAACTAAATATAGTTTTTGTGTGTTTTTTATTTTATTTTAATTAGTTGTCAAGGCAAGATTTTTCATTTTCATTTAGTTTTGTTATCTAATATTCATATCTTATTTTGTTTTAGGTAATGAATTTTTTTTTAATTAGTTTTCATTTTTGTTAACGATAATAACCCTGATTCCACATTTGTCGCACTCTTTTTCCCATTCTATTTTCTGTCTCCTCTCTTAATATTTTCTTTAATGCTACTTATAATAATACATAAAAATGAATATAAAAGTAGTTGTACTTTAGTAATATTGTAGTAACCATGTTGCATGCAATTGTTGATGGATGATGCAAAATGTTGATGCAATTAACAATGG
Source organism: Myxocyprinus asiaticus (assembly GCF_019703515.2). Lineage (NCBI taxonomy): Eukaryota > Metazoa > Chordata > Actinopteri > Cypriniformes > Catostomidae > Myxocyprinus > Myxocyprinus asiaticus. The sequence continues at coordinate 43,905,037 of NC_059353.1, read as the reverse complement.
TGTAACTACAGTAATATGGTGTTTATATAGTAACCATGTTTAATTTTGTTGTTGCTATGATTTTACTACAAAATCCCATGGTGATACTATGGTTACTGTAGAACCAATGTAAATTTTTGTAAGGGAAGGTTAGGGGTAGGGTGTCTGTGGGACTCTATATAAACACAATAAACATGCTGCAGTGATGCCCCTATAATCAGGTGTGCAAATAGTATCAGCCAATATTTGTACCAGGGTTGGGTCAAAATAATATTTTACACTATTTGCATTAGGGTGTAAATAGCATCTACCTTTATTTGCACCAGGGTGCAAATAACATCTGCCATAAAATAAAGCTATTTTAGGACCATTTGGATTTTGTGCATTGTGACATTAGTTGTATGACAATAAGCACATTTCTCTCCAAATTCTCATCACCGCAATGCAAAAAAATCCTAATGGTCCACAAAGGCTTAATGTTTATATATTTTTTTTTCCTTTTTATTTTGGGTTAAAATGTGACTTGGATGTGTTTTTACAAAATGCAACTATTTATAAACCTAACACCTTACCTCTATTGTCTGTGCAGGATTATCTCTCAAATGAAGACTTTGCACTGATTATGGGAATTTCTCGGTTGGATTTCTATGCCATGCCATCCTGGAAGCAACTGAACCTGAAGAAAGAAAATGGCCTGTTTTAGGAAGGCACAAATACTTAATCTTAACTCTCTGAATGCCAGTAGTGGTGCTATGCAAAAACACTACAGTCAGGATCCTTTCCTTTCAGATTTAGATTGACATGTTAACATATAATTACTTTATTTAAATATATATTTTGGAAAAGCTAGCAAATTGGTAATATAAAAGAGAAAGTGTCATATTTAATGTTATGGAGCTGAATTAATTGCCTTAAAGTATAATTTCAATTGAACAGAGGATATGGAATATATGGGGAAATGAAGTTTGCAGATCTGTATTTTTTTACACAGGTATTTGTTTTGGGTGTCAAGTGGACAAATTCAAGCACTTACCAAAAGCTGCTTTTCTTCAGTGGCTTAAGCACTACAGTACAATTTAATATGTTTACTAAGATAAAGGTTTTATGTGAGTTTAATTAATGTATAAAGAGTATTAATTATAAACAAATCTTGGAGACTATGCGTTCTCATTTCTAACTTCCACATTGTCAATCTTTCACTGTATGCAAGAGGCACTTCACCTGTCTAATGGAAAGTCAATAAACAGAAGGGGAAAAAACTCAGTGTAACGGAAATTCTTTTGCCACCTATTTGATAATGCAAACATTATACATTAACTTATGCACAAATTCAATGCTGCATTGTAAAACTCTTTTGTGGCCCTAATCAAGGTAACAAATTTGTAATATGTAACAAAACAGAAAACGTTCTTTTTGCAAAGTCAGTTCTCATTTTATAGCATAAGGAATGGTAACCAAAAGATTAAAAGTATACACAAATGTCACTAAGGCAAGCTAACATACATTGTGTGATTGTTCATACAGAATAACACAGAAAAGGTGTTTAGTCAAGGACGTAACAAACAATGACCATTTAGATATTTACACCTCAAATACCTCGTAGATCAATTACTAAATAACAAATCCAGCTAAATATCTGAATAAATAAGCCATGTATTCATGAGAAACACTAAAACAATGAGGCTAATGTAACCTTGAGCCGGTTGTAATCCCTTCAGGATGCTCTAGATGCCGACATTTATGTCGTAAATAGGCCATGTAAGTGTTTTCCTGTCCTAATTTAGTTGTCTGATTATTTAATGTCTATTGTCTAGTTGTTTGATGTCTGTTTTTCTCACCCTTTGTCTGTAAAGATAGTTTTCGCTGGTCTGTGGTCGTTATTTTGGGGTTTTGAGGCATTATAGGTCATTGCATTAACAGTTAGTCGAATTCATCGCACTTTGTCAAGTTGTGGGTTCACTTTTATCTCTAAACGCACAAGTGACCACAGGATAGTGTCCTAGCGCCATGGTATGAATGATAAGTGCCAGAAAAAGAAAATAAAAGCTGAAAACATGCCGAAAATATATATTTTTCTGTTCCCAAATGATCCTGGCTCTCTTGACACTGGACCGAGCCTACAATCAAAGGAGCATTAAGAACAAGTATAACAAGTCAGATAAAACACAATGACAAAAGAATAGAAGTAAAAATAAATGAAATAAGAATTTTGCACATTTGGCACATTAATCTGTATCTTACCACAGAAGAAATCGGTTGTTGAATGCCTTTTAGCATAGTGATGATTCTCTTAATAGGCTTTAGTTGTAAAGTTATCCATTCAAATGCAATGCTACTCATATGGCTGACATGTCAGATTTTGTAATCTCTAAAACATGTATTTAATTTCACATAGATATAAACAACAAAATCATTTCAAAACTATCAATCGGCAAGTATCGGTCCATCTCTCTGACCGTGTAAAATGGTACCAAGATGCACGTGCTGACATCTGACCAAAGTCTTTCTAGTCTCTGCATCTGATGAAAGGAAACGTGCAAATTTATAATTCTTGTATGCTTTTCACTTTCACACTAGTTAATATTTTCAAGTTATAAAAGCTTTCTGGATCAATATAATATAATATAGGGCGAATTCCAATCGAAAGCGATCATCTCTATGCCCTACTCACTACGAAAGACAGAGCTCTTGATGTGGGCACTCTGAAGGGAGCATGACATCACAGTTTAAATGTAGCCTTCACTAATATTCAAGGGTGTAGCAGCCAGGGGGGACGTGGGGGGGACGTTCACCCGAACTCTTTAAAAAAGGTGATACGGTCCCCCACACTTTTCCAAGCTAAACCCATACTGAGTCCAAATAGTGGATTTGTATTCAAAATTCTTTGCGTTTTGTTACTTTGGGCTGATTGAGCAACCATCTTGCCAATCACAGCTGAGTTTCATGACCTGAAACAAACCTTACGTAACAGGTCGTCAGTCAGACGGTCTAATCAACACGGTTCCGTTCATTTCTACAAAGCTGCTTTCAACAATGTTCATTTATCCATGTTTTTTATCGGCATTGATGTTGATCTAAATTAATCATGTAGAGATGAGGAACTCATTTGTCTCTTTTGTAAGTCGCTTTGGATAAAAGCGTCTGCCAAATGAATAAATGTAAATGTAAATGTAACACACAAACGAGAGTTATTTATCGGCATATTATACTTGTTTGGCAACATGCCAATTTCATTACATGAAATGCACTGCAGAAAACAAAACAAACAAAGGACAATCCTTCTTTTAAGCACACGTTGTAAGTGGAGTTTATATTTATATTTTATATTTAGTTTATATAGTGTTAAATATGTAAAGCTCTTTTTAATATCAGCTCCTGTTTTTTTAACTATGTTGGTGTGCAGTCGACAAACTGTAAGAAAAAAGATAGATCTACTTTGTTCTTAGAACACTTTACTGAAGTCAATAGATATGTAGACACTTTTTTATACATGAAAACGTACGGATGTTATTGAAACTCAATATTATAAGACTATTATTGTTGTCTTTTGGTAAAAGTCATGCTCAGCAGCTCACAAACTGTAGGGAAATTATAGATTTGCTTTGCTATTATAATGCATAAAACCTCTACTAAAGTCTCTTTGTAGGTCTGTAGACATACACATTTTAAAGGATTAAAATGTTCTTTTGATCGTTGACTCAGTGACTAACTAATTTCACACAAGACATCACCAGGTGGCATCACCAGAAATAGTCACTGAACGAATTATTAAATGGATCTGAACTAATTTTGGTGAAGGTAATCAAAACATTCAAGCCACTTGGATAAATTAAAATCCCACAAGCACAGAGTAAAAAATAAAATTGTGCACATGCACAATTGCCATTTTTGTAATTGATTAAATAATTTATTCAAGGACTTGACTTGTAATCAGTCTTTTATTGTCATGTGTGAAACAGAATCAGCTGCTCCACAAGATACCCTTTATTTTTGCAGCTAATTTAGTTAAATTTTAAATTTAATTTGCAATACTTGAATCTTTAAATTACTTTAAAATAAAGGTATATAATACTTATATATTAATATAATACTTATATCATACTTGTATATTAATATACAGTATAGTGTAATATATAAATACTGCACTGTAAGTGTTGGGTCTGTGGGAGCCACCTACTGACAGCCCCTGCTTATATTCTTGTGAAAGGTACTTCGAGTGGGTTGCAGATAATTTTGTGAATAATCACCATGCAGCGTCCAAGTGCACGCGAGGGGAGGTACTAGCTATATACATATAACAGTATCTGAACATTCATCTGCCATTGGATATTCCATGACTGCCTGATCTCTGTTAACAATGACATACAGACTAAAGGTCACTAACGTTAAGTTACAGGTGTATAAGTATTGATCTGGCTGGCACATAAAACAAACTCATTTAGTGCAGAGGTTGCAAGCAGTACTCTTATCACCTGTATTCTTTGTTAAGTTCCTCCTTATTGCTGGTTGCTGTTTGCTCTTAGGACATTAGACTTTTTCTTTTTCAAATTTCTATATTAAATTTCTGCTTTTCTCTCCAAACAGCCGAACAAAGCTGCAGAGATGAGCACTTCTGAAGGACTCAAAAGTACCAAGGTCGTAGTGGTAGGTTCAGGCTTTGCAGGTTTGGCTGCTGCAGTGACGTTGGTCAAGGCGGGATTTCATAATGTCCTGGTTGTTGAGGCAAAGGATAGAATTGGAGGGAGAGTGCACACCACTAAACCGTTCACTGAGAATATCATTGAAGTTGGCGCTAACTGGATTCATGGACAGAAAGGAAACCCCCTTTTCCAACTTGCAAAAGAACAGAACCTGCTCTCGGAGGGGCCATCAGCAAGCAAGTTCATGTGCCTGACTCATTCGGTAACCCCTCGAGATTACTTTTTTAAAGAAGATGGAAAGCAGGTTTCCACAACGATTGTAGATCCAGTCTGTTCGCAGTTCAGCAAGCTCACCGCCAAAGCTTTTGATGATGCTCTTGAATGCAGGCACAGAGAGCTAACTCTAGGAGGTTATCTGGATGATGCCTTTGGTGAGTCGGCTTTAGCAGCGACAAAGGATTGCCAAATTGTTTTTGAATGGTGCAAAAGAACTGAATGTACAGATGAAGCCTGCTCTTCTCTATATGAGGTGTCTGCTTCGCAGATTAGTTATTACACTGCCTTAGAGGGAGGTTTCTTTAACACTTTGGGACCGGGTGGCTATCAAGCAATCTTAGATGTTCTCCTAAAAGATCTTCCTGCAGGAACTGTCAAGTGTAGTGCACCGGTGAAGAGCATCCAGTGGGATTTGATTAAAAAAGGGAAGCATGAAGGCCAGAATTATCCTGTTCGGATCATCTGTGAAAATGGACAGAGTTTTGAAGCAGACCATGTGATTGTCACTGTATCTTTGGGGGTCCTCAAAGACAAAGCAACAACCATGTTTGAGCCATCTCTACCAAAAACCAAACTCGCCGCAATTGAGAATCTCGGCTTTGGGATAGTGGACAAAATCTTCCTGTATTTTGAGGAAAGGTTTTGGCCAGAAGACTGCACTGGGGTTCAGCTGGTGTGGGATGAGGGCCCTGAAGATAAAGACGTTTATCAGTCTCTGCAAGAAGGAGAAGCCTGGAAAAAGTTGTGGTTCAAGAAAATCACTGGTTTTGATACGGTGGCACGTCACCCCACAGCCCTGTGTGGCTGGATCACTGGTAGAGAAGCATTATATATGGAGACGCTTCAGGACAGTGAAGTTGGAGCTATCTGTGTGAGGTATGGTATGTGACATAGATGGCAATATAAAATTAATGTCATTCTATTGCAAAATGCAAGACAATTACATTAATTTCATTCAGAGGTATTTGTAATAGAGATCAGTCTAGGTTTTTCAAGACAGCAAATAAGATACAACATTTCTTAAAGGGATAGTTCACCCAAAAATGAAAATTCTCTCATTATTTACTCTCATGCCATCCCAGATGTGGATGACTTTCTTTCTTCTGCTGAACACAAAGATTTTTAGAAGAATATTTCAGCTCTGTAGGTCCACACAATGCAAGTGAATGGTGACCAGATCTTTCAATCTCCAAAAAGGACATAAAGGCAGCATAAAAGTAATCCAAATATATCCAGTGGTTAAATCTTCAGAAGCAATGATAATTGTGGGTGAGAAACAGATAAATATTTAAGTCTTTTTTACTATAAATCTCCACTTTCACATTCTGAAAGTGAAAGTGATAGTGGATATTTATTGGAAAAAAGGACTGAAATATTGATCTGTTTCTTACCCAAAGTGATTGCATGGCTTCAAAAAACATATATTAAACCACTGGAGTCGTATGTATTACTTTTATGCTGCCTTTATGTGATTTTTGGAGTTTGAAAGGTCTGGCCACCATTCACTTGCTTTGAATGGACCTACAGAGCTGAGATATTCTTCTAAAAATATTTGTTTGTGTTCAGCAGAAGAAAGATGAGTAATGAAAGTGAGTAAAGGGTGAGATAATTTTCTTTTTGGGTGAACTATCCCTTTAAAATAAAAAAACATGTTTTACTCAATAATTACTTATAATGAACAAAAATAAATAAATAAAAAAATCAAACAGAAATGTTGTATTATCCATTTCCAATGCTTTTGTTAGATTTTGGAACACTTCTGGTAATAGGCCAAACTGTGTGATTGTTGACCGATGCAGACAATGATGAACTGCTCAAAGTTTAGGTCTCTGCAGAACAGTAATGTGTGTTTTCAAATCTGTGGGCATTTTCAAACCGGGATGGGCGTTTCTAAACTATCCAATGAAAGTAGGGAATCTCAGTGTAGAAATCAGTGGGCATTTCCAAACAAAATGGGCATTTCTAAATTAACCAATGAAAGTAGGGAATCTCAATAGTTTGAAAACGCCCAATGATTGGGAAAAGCACATTTTTGTTCTGCAGAGATATAAGTCTTAATTATTGGCCGATTAGTGGCCATTGCCCATATTGACCTGTTTCAGTGACTTCAATTTTTTTATTACAATGTGTTACATGACATACATACCTTTATACAGTATGGGTGTTATGAATAACATCGTCCTATGTGCATTTCCAGATTAATTGTATCCAAATTTATGGTGTTATAAATGTAATTGACATGTGTACAGATAACTGACATGTCTGAATAAATGAGCAAAGACCCACAAGTGTTTTTATCCTTTCTCTCCCCCTTCATTGTTGCTTGCCTTTGGTGAAATGAAATGCCACTTAAAAAATAAACTTTATTGAAAGAAAAATTACATTTAGTCTCTAGTAATGAAACAGCAGTATTACCTTTTCAAGTTTTATAAATAGAAAAACAAAAATTGTCTTTTGTCGCATCCCACAGCGTAGCACATTGAAGGTAAATGGAATGTTGGTCACAAACATGGCAGCGCGGTCATACAGTGACGTCACATGAAACAGGTCAATATCAGTCTATCTAATCTGCAATACAGGCTATATTGCATGTGTTGTTTTTTTGTTTTTTTTTTTGCATTTTTTTTTTTGCATTTTTTTATTGCTGAAAATCTCTGTTTATGTCTTTAAAGGTTGCTCAGGTCTTTCACAGGCTGGTCGGTATCAGAGGTCTCAAAGACGCTGATATCAAGATGGGGTCATGATTACCATGTCGGTGGCTCCTATACATTTATTCCTCATGGTGTTGATGGAGAGAAAGCACACAAGGCATTGGCGTCACCTCTTCCCCCTAAAGCTAAAAGCAGAGGGAGGAAGGTAACCTCTCAACTTCTTTTTAAATCAATTAATTCATATTGTGTCAGAGAGAATCTTAGTACAGTATTATAGGGCTTTACTGGTTGTTTAGATCAGTGTTACTATCAGAAATAATTAATAATTATTTCTTTAGTTATTAATTAATATTTAAATTAATTAATTGAATCTAACTCATTAAAACCTCATATGGGGCTCCAGTAAATGTAGTGTGCTACGTTTAGGAGTGGGGTTTGGTTATTAGCAATAATTAATAATTATCAAAGATAATTATTACTTATTAAAATCAATAGAACATTGATGAGAATCAATGTTAGCTTTTCCTAATCCTTTAAATCAACAATTAAAGATAATCGTTAATTGTTAACATCGATGAAACATTAATTAAAATTAACACTAGCTTATTGATCATTCAGATTCAACAATCATCAAAGATAATTATCAATTATCAAAAATCAACAGAATATTAATAAGGATTAACATTGATGGGGCACCACCCTGGAATCAGGGACTAATAACCAGATAGTATAACAGTCTCAATATTAGATTGTTTTCTTAGGAAAATCGACATCCGAAGAATATCGATTTTCGGGAAAAAAACAATGAATGAAGGCTTGAATCCGAGCACTGACATCCCATCAGCATGACACAGGTGTATGCAAAACAAACCAAAACACTTCTCTTTGTAATATATACAAAGTTTATTTATGCAGTAATATCAATTAATAATTAATACAATGCAGTCAATAAACTTCTGACTTACAACTACAAACTAAACAGTGATATGATTAGATATGGAAATCAAAATAATCCTATAACACATGAGGGTGTGTGTGTGTGAGAGAGCGAGTGTGTGTGTGTGTGTGTGTGTGTGTGTGTGTGTGTGTGTGTGTGTGTGTGTGTGTGTGTGTGTGTAAGGAGGGACACGCACAAAATGGCGGATGTGACTCTCGTGGAGAGTATGTCACGTGAGACTTCTGTCCAGGGAATATGGCCGCGAATGTGGGTGGAGAGAAACCAGTCAATGACGTCTACCAGTCACCACATGTATCCGCTTGTACGATAGCTTAGGGACAAAGCTGAGCTTTATCACGAAGCTATCTACGATCCAAAAATGTGTGCCAAAATGTTTGTGAGGGGTCGCGCGTGTGTGTGTGTGTGTGTGTGTGTGTGTGTGTGTGTGTGGGTTAGTACGAGAGAGCGAGAGAGAGAATTAAGTGACGGCCCCAAAGCCGATTTCGCGATCGTGGGAGAGAAAGCAGCTGTTAGTTTATCACTCAGAGACGAGGTGGACGGCGCGTAAACAGTCCCGCGTTCTTTGATTCTTTAATGGATAAACTCAGTTTGCCGGTCCCGCAATGGCAGAAATGCACAACAGCCCACTGTGGTTGGACCACAATACAGCAAATCAAATTTGTGATAATTAATACCCTGAGTATTAATAATGAGCGGACATGGCGGTCCGTAAACTGTACAAGCAAAAACCTTGAAACACAAGAATAACACACTATAATATTCTATCTCTGCCCAGATGTAAACCTCTTACTTGAATCGCATGAGGATACATGTGGAATGTGTGTTCATCCGTCCTTTAACTCAGACTCAGTTCCTCGAGGCTTGTGTGATGACAGGAGGCCGTTTCCTTGCTCTGTCAGCGGGCAGTACGGCTGCTGATTCTCGGCGGGCTGGCGGAGAAATCAGAAACGTCGACTTGATTGAAGATGGAAGAGAAATCTTTAATCTCTTCACTTCTGCAGGCAAACGGATGAAGATGCTGATTGCTCGGCGGTCTCCTTCGGATCTGTTAGAGTGTTCGGTTGAACACAGAGTAATCTCAACTCGTCCAGCGAGATGGAGATTGTATGGCCACAGTTTCAAGTCGGACGTTACTTCCTTGTGCCACGAGACTGCACCTGAGAGCAGCGATGAGCTGCGTCTATACATGGTGAGCAAAGTTGCTGGAAGCAAATCCCGGAAGCATTTCAGAGGTATTTCTACTCCTGATGATGTCATGGTTGAGGTGCGTTCTGTTGTGTGCCTCATCCAATAGGAGTTGAGAGTTTGATCCTTTAGTGAGCAAGGCTTCATGGGATTTGTAGTCTGTTTTGGACTCCCTTTTTTCCCTTTTGATTTTGGTGCGGTTTTTATCAGTAAGATTTACGACCTGGTATGCGGGGGCCTGAGTTAGGTTTTACGACTTGTGTTAGGCCTGCCTTTGTCTTCTATCTGAATACATGAGGCCCAACAGTATCTTGTATAAGGGTTTACTTTTCATGTAATTACAGTAAATACTTGAAAGGTAATGACTTGGAATGGCTAGTAGCCTGGAGAAGCATCGCCAGCACTTCCGGTCACTGATATTTGGGGGAGCACGGCCATCCGTTCGCCTTCTCCCGACAGCTCCGTGACACCTGTCAAGGGTGGATGCTGGCTGAAGATTGCAATGCCAAGGAGCTGCTTGATCTAGTGGTACTGGAGCAGTTCATTGCCCGGCTACCGGAAGGGACAACGGAGTGGGTCTAGTGCCACCTACCGGCATCGCTGGACGAGGCAGTCTAGCTGGCTGAGGACCATATGACAGCTTATCCAGGGCCTGGCGAGCCCTCTTCTCTCTCTCTCTCTCTCTCACTCTCTCTTCCCTCCCTGCCCCTCATCCCGTTCCTGTTCCCTGGAAACGGGGAATTCCTTTACCGAAAATCGTTCACCAGTCCCGTGGACCGTTCATCCCACTGGCTTTCCCTAACTCTCTCTGTTCTCCCCCAAATGCTGGTGAATCCGCTACCACGTGTGTGGGCTTAAAGTCTGGGCCGGTCTTTTGGAGCTGCGGGGAACCTAGGCATTTCCAGGACCAATGTCCCATGATGGAGGTGGAGACATTGGTCCGGGTCCCCCATGCACCACAGGCCACCCCTCATCGAGTTGGAGTGTACCAGATACCTGTGAGTATAAAAGGGGTACATGTCAAGACTTGGTGGATTCAGGTTGTAATCAAACCTCCATTCACCAAAGCTTGGTTCAGTCTGAGGCTTTGGATACAAGCTGGTGGATGAAGGTAAGGTGTGTGCATGGGGATATTTACGATTACCCATTAGTGATGGTCATCATTCAATTTCAGGGACAAAAGCATAGTGTCAAGGCTGCGGTTAGTCCCCGCCTCACCCATCCACTAATCTTGGGTATGAATTGGCCGGCATTTACCACTTTATTGAGGGAAATTTGTGTGGATGGGTTCTGTAACAAAGTGTCTTGGTGTGTGGTTTGCGACTTGCTGGCTGTGGAGGGGGATACGAATATGAATTTTTGGGGATTAAATCGATTCATACCAGCATTTACCCCCCCCCCCCCCCCAAATGGACGGCTTGGTCGAACGATTTAATCAGACCCTAAAGAATATGATTCATAAGTTCGTGCACGAAGATGCTCGAAATTGGGACAAGTGGCTCGAGCCCTTATTATTTGCAGTTCGTGAGGTCCTGCAAGCCTCCATGGGGTTCTCCCCATATAAATTACTGCGTGGACGCCGACCCCATACAGGGACCTAGTATGGAGGGACCTTGAAGGAGGGACCTTCAAACTTCAAAAACGAAATTCAATACGTTCTTGACCTGAGAGCAAAACTCCACACGCTGGGGCAATTAATACAGGACAATTTGCTCCAGGCTCAAGAACGTCAAAGCCGGCTGTAGGGGTACTCGGCTACAGGAATTTACACCGGGAGATAAAGTTCTTGTATTACTCCCCACATTGGCAAGGACCCTTTGAGGTCACACAGCGAGTCGGGGAAATCGATTATGAGGTTAAATGAACAGATAGAGGCGGAGGACATCAGATTTACCACCTCAATCTCTTAAAACCATGGAGAGAGGTGAAAATTCTGTGGTGATGGGGGCATGGCCGTGTGGCATCTGTGGAGAGCGAGGCCGAGAGAGTGAGTGCGGTAAGTGGTTGGCACCTGTGAGAAATACAGCTGTTTTGTGTTTGCAGTGAGAGCGGAGAGTGATTTAAAGGGCGATCCAGACCACCAGAGGGAGAGCGAGAGACGCACGCAGCAGAGCTTATGTGTGTGCATTTATGACATGCTGAAAAGCAAACCGTTTGGTGTGTCACTAAAAAGTGTGTGAAGAATACCTTTATGTTGGATTGTTTGCCTGGCTTCCACTTCCTCTTTCATAAGAGTCAGAACCTGTCACAAATTCATTGGCCACAAAGTGTGGGATCCCTGAACTTCATACAAAATATTAGAAGTTTTTAAAGGGATAGTGCACCCCTATATATATGTCAGCATATACTGAACTGATCCTCATGTTGTTGCAAACATGTATGACTTTTGTGTGAAACACAAAAGGAGATGTTAGGCAGAATGACAACCTCAGTCACCATTCACTTTCATTATATGGAAAAAAGATGCAATGAAAGTGAATGGTAACTGAGGTCCTTTAGTCTTTTATATCCCTTGATTATTACAAACAGTCGCATATCCTGTTAAAGTTGAATAACATTGTAATAGATAATTAACAAAGTAAAATTTCCAAGGTCAAGCAATGGTAAAATGATCCTCTCTGTGTGGTCTCTTTCTGAAGGATCTACAGGTGTTGTTTGCTGGTGAAGCTACACATGTGAACTTCTACACCACTACTCATGGAGCTTACCTCACCGGGGTCAGAGAAGCGCAAAGACTCATAAGCCATTACTCTGGTTGAACAGGAGAATATATACCTTGGTTTCATGAATATAACATTAATATAAGTGTATTACATTTTATAGACTTACTCTTACACCCTATAGACTTACACAAGTTTTGCATTTAAATGATCCACAGAAAGTTTATAGCTACCTGTAAAACTACATAAGTGCTTACATTCAACTGTACAATGCAAATTTCTATCCTGTTAATTGTTAAATATATCCTCAGCTATGTGTTGTTTTTGAAGTACTGATGAAGAAATATTCTCTCTGAGTCTAAAGCAATGTTGAATCTTATTTTCATTCTTTAAATAAATTATATATATATATATATATATATATATATATATATATATATATATATATATATATATATATATATATTAAATGACTACATTTTTATTACATGGTGTCAACAATGTCGAGTTCAAATTCATCTGAACTGATCAGAATAAAACAGAATGAATCAGATAATCAGATTAGAGTAAAAAGAATCTTATTTCCATCAAAAATGTTTTTTTTGGGGGTTTTTTTTTTTTGTTTTTTTTTTTTTTAAAGTGTTTTCATTAAATCTTGTTATTAATAAATACAACTATTTAACACAAAAGAGTTGACTCATTACCACATTTTGCTTGTATTTTGTATTTTTTTAAGGCCTAGTTTTGAAAGTAATAAAATTCTAAAATGGCCATAATTATAGATGGAAAACATTTGGTCCCTATAACATGTGGAGGTCTTATGGTCTGTAATGACAGTGTCTTATTAAAATAGTAGAAAATAAAAACAAGCATGGAGGGAGTTCAAATACACATGTAAACAAAATGAACAATAAGGTACATAAATCAGATAAATAGTCTGCAAAGCTCACAAACGGAAATATTTAAGTTTTCTACTTGTACAATTACATTGATGTATGGTATTTAGCCAAACTTATGATAAGATTAATAATTTATTTATTTATTTTTTATTATTATTTTTTTTTTATAATACAACCAAGAAACACATTTAACTATACCAATAAATAAGACGCTTTCATGACTACAAATTAACCTTTTCTGATCATAAAAAAAAATTATATATCACATTTCGATTTTCACAGACTGCTGACTTTTATTTTGACTTAGACAAACTCCCTTCCGGTGGCTTGTTGTGCCCCTTCCACTGCTTGCTTCACGCTGCTACAGACAGACACCGGTGTTGTGTGCTGTAAAAGCATGAATTAGAGCACAGCTGCGTGATTATTAATGCAGAGTATTCAAGAAAGGTGAGACCATATACACATTCCATCGAAATACTGGCGCTAATTCTACTCCATTTATCTCTGGGAATGACTTGATTTGGTTTAGGTCAAAAGTTTTTGCTCTGGAATTCGGTTTGAGTTTATGTCTGTAATCTTCTCGCATCAACATGTATTAGAACATGAAATTGCATTAAAATATGATCTAAATGTGAACAGAGCTATAATATTAAATTTTGAGCTTCATATTAAGTCATGTGTTACTAGGTGTCATAAAGACAGTAAAGAAAATACATGGAATGTAAAATGACGTGATCTAAATCAATGGTTCTCAACTGGTTGGTCCAGTGCAGCACCAAACCAGGCATTGAAACTTATTAAATGACCATGAACTGCACAGGCCCGACAACGTGCAAAATGATTAGCCAAAACGTTTTCTTATCCCTGTTAAAAGTCGATTAGCCTATTTATTTGCTATTCTAACAATAAAGGGTTATATAGTTAGTTGCATATTATTTGCATGTAGCATTGTTTTTCTCCTCCTTGACCCTATTAGTACAGACCTGCGACTAATTTTTGGGATGCAACCCACTGTTTAAGAAGCACTGATCAAATAGAGAGATTATGTGGTGTGTGTTATGTGAGAGATCTGAAGAGAAAGTATAAAGTTGCTCCGCCCTCTGTAAACACTTAGCCTACGTGTTCACTTTCCATAGCAAGACAGTTGAGATCTCCTCTTTCTTTTTTTTTTCTCTCTTTTTCTCTGTCATTGCTCGCAGGGTGCCTTTGTTGATGATGTTCATCAGATTCCTGTAAGCATCTCTCCACCAACGATCTGCACCAACAACAGCCTTCAACAATGAAGATGTTTCAGAATCATCTAAGACCTTCAGGGAGAACTTCCCTCTTTGCCTTCATCGCAGTTTGGCTGTTCGTTGCCATTTCCTCCGATGAAGATTACTACAAGTTGTTGGGTATTTCGAGAGAGGCCGGCACACGTGAGATTCGGCAGGCCTTCAAAAAGCTCGCTCTAACAATGCATCCGGACAAAAATCCTGTGAGTAGCTTTTGTATGGCATGCCATCTAAAAAATGAACACGTCTTCCTTTGGTGTGACTCTTATAACGCTGCGATTCTGTCTTATTAGAACGATGAAACGGCCCACGACAATTTCTTGAAGATCAATCGGGCCTACGAGGTGTTGAAGGATGAGGACCTGAGGAAGAAATATGACAAGTATGGAGAGAAGGGCCTGCAAGATGAACAACAGGGAGGAAGATATGAAAGCTGGAACTACTACAGATATGATTTTGGTTATTCATTTCTCTCAGTCATGTTCTGTATGGATTGTATTGTATAGTGTCGAATGTATGTTTAAGATATGCCGTATTCATCTATCCTAGAGAAAAAAAAAACATTTAAATGTGTTTTTCAGGAATATATGACGATGATCAAGAAATTACTACATTAGACAGAGGGGACTTTGGTAAGTAATGAGCTTATTTGACACAGATCAAGCAGTAGATTACATTTCTAGACAGACTGAAAAGGCGTCCTGAGCAGTGTTGGGTGTATTTGGATTACAAGGTAATTCGCTAATGTAATCTAGTTACTTTTAGGCACACATTTTAAATACTTGTAATCAGATTACTATTACTGATTGCGCTTAACTATCATGAAAAGAAATCCACAATGAAAAAAAAACAATCATCCTAAATATAGGCTTAATTTACTTTATGCAAACATATCATTTCGTATGACTTGGCCATGTCAGGGCTCTACATTGCGAGCTTTTCATTCACATTTGCGAGTGAAAATTACTGCGTGCAAATGTGGATAATTATTTGCGCGTGACATCTGACAGCTGAACTTATATAGTACCATCAGAATAAAAACTTCCTAATGCATATAACATTATATACAAAATACTTTTAAAAAGTGTTTTTATACTAGTTATTTTTTGCATCAATAGTGCTGTTTTCTAACTCTGATATACCTGAGACAGCGCTTGTGCAGACGCGCTCTCTCTTTCTCCCTTTCTTACGGGCACGCAGAAACCGAAAGAGAGTGACGCAGCATAGGTAGATACCACATAAAGATGGTTTAAGCAGAGTTTCCTGCTTGTTTTTTATCTGTCAAATTGACAAACAGCATTTGAATTATCCGTCAATGTTTGTACATTTGGTAAATGTCTTTTTAAAAAAAATTTATTTTTTTTTGGATTTTCTCTCATTTTCTCCCCAATTTGGAATGCCCAATTCCCAATGCACTCTAAGTCCTCGTGGTGGCGTAGTGTCTCGCCTCAATCCGGGTGGCGGAGGACGAATCTCAGTTGGCGCATCTAATCACGTGGCTTGTTGAGCGCGTTACTGCGGAGACATAGCGTGTGTGGAGGCTTCACGCTATTCTCCGCAGCATCCACGCACAACTCACCACGCACCCCACCGAGAGCAAGAACCACGTTATAGCGACCACGAGGAGGTTACCCCATGTGACTCTACCCTCCCTAGCAACCGGGCCAATTTGGTTGCTTAGGAGACATGGCTGGAGTCACTCAGCATGCCCTGGATTCGAACTCGCGACTCCAGGGGTGGTAGTCAGCGTCTTTACTCGCTGAGCTACCCAGGCCCCCGTAAATGACTGATGTCTTAAAAATACTCATGAGCGAGGTACAACGATCAAAGATGGTCGTCTAGCGCATGTTTACATATGATGTTGTTGGTTAACTGAAAAAAGTGAACTTGAAAAAGGTCTAACGAGGTGTCTAATGTCTTCTGTCATGTACTGTATCAAGTATATCCAATTGTTTCTTAATTCTTTAGTAATTCTTAATGTCTGCTTGTGCATGTGTATGTTGTGTTGTGACACAAAGAGCCTTGCATGCTCTTGACAGGTTTTGTGAAATTCATCCATTGCTTTTAGCTGATCTTGAAGTATTCAAATAGAGGCCCAACCTGTTTTTGCAAATGGAGTGTTGTGACACAGGTTTGATCTTTTCACAGATGCAGCAGTAAATTCTGGGGAAGTCTGGTTTGTCAATTTCTATTTCCCGCGCTGCTCGCACTGTCACGACCTTGCTCCGACGGTACGCAACTTCCCTTAGTCACTTCCTTCTTACATGTGTTTGGATCGGTGTAGTTAATGTCATGTATTTAACTGACATGTGAATTTAACTGACCCTTCAGTGGCGGGAGTTTGCTAAGGAGATGGACGGTGTGATTCGGATTGCCGCCGTGAACTGTGGTGATAATGGCAGATTGTGCCGTAGCAAAGGAATTAGCAGCTACCCCAGCCTCTATGTGTTCAGAGCTGGAATGGTGAGAACATTTTACCTTCTCTTTGTCAGTATCTGTGTGCATAATTGTACGTATTCGTTTAATGACTATGGTCACAATAAATTATAAATGCATTTATACCAACAGAATCCAGAGAAATTCTATGGCGACCGATCAAAAGCAAGCCTCACCACATTTGCAATGAATTTTGTGCAGAGCAAAGTGACAGAACTGTGGCAAGGTATTCGATTAAATTTGGCATATACAGTGGGGTCCAAAGGAGACCACAATGAAAAACTGGGTTTTTGGTTTTTTTTGTTTTTTCTTCATTTAAACCTGGAAATAAATAATGTTTTAAGATTTTGAAAAAATTATATAAAATATTTAAGATGGATTATTTCTCAGTCACTAATCAAATATTAGGAAATAAATTCTGAAAATCATTTTTTTCAGTTAAACTTTTCATTCAAATTGTTATGCAGATAATATAATTTGTAGACAAATAAATAATTAGAACCATACTAGTTGTCTTAGATTTTTGAATCACACTATGTTTTATTATTATTATTTATTTAAGCTTTGTGTAATGAATATACTGTATGTTAATAACTTTTCATTTTAAGTTAGGTCGGCACAATTAATCGAATAATTAATCAAGACATTATGGGGGCGTGTCGATTTAAGAGTCATGCTTAAAGGAACAGTTCACCCAAAAATGAGCAATCTCTGATTATTCACTTACCCTGATGCCATCCCAGATGTGTATGACTGTCTTTCTTCAGCAGAACACAAATTAAGATTTTTAGAAGAAGATAGAGCTCTGTCAGTTCCTTATTATGGAAGTACACGGGTGCCAGCACTTTGAAGGTCCAAAAGTTATATTTAGGCAGCATAAAAGTAATCCACAAGACTCCAGTCGATCAATGAATGTCTTCTGAAGCGAATAGATTGGTTTATGTAAGAAACAAGTCGATAATTAAAACGTTTTTAACTTTAAATCGGCGCTGCCATCCAGGGCTCTGATGCTGTTTGAAATGTCCGAACTCTCGTGTGACGTTCATTCTTGTGTTGTAAATAAGCGCCACTTCCGAATGCTTGCATGAACTCGCTGACGCACTTACTTCACGCTTCGCGTCAGTGAATAACCTTTTATTTATCGATTAATTGTTTACACAAGCGTAGAAGACATTCATTGATTGACTGGAGTCTTGTGGATAACTTTTATGCTGCCTAAATGTGACTTTTGGACCGTCAAAATGCTGGCACCCATGTACTTCCATTATAAGATTTGCAGCATTTTATGACCTTGTACGTATGGACTTTCCAGGAGAACTTGAACGCACCATTACTGATGTATAAAACTGCAGTAAAGTCATACAGGAACACCACTCTCTGCTTGTTTTGGATGTGTAGCCAACATAAAGAATATGGCATACAGTTGTTCCACCCGAAATAAGTATTTTAAAGCTGAAGTATGTAATGTCTGCGCCACTAGCACCACCCAAACGGAACTGCAAAAATACATATTGTTTTAAAACAGCTTTCTGAATACGTCCCTCGTCTGCCGTTTGTCAAACAAAGAGATAGTCCCACCCCCAACTCATGCCATTGGTTGAGTAACAATGCTTGGGTGGAGACTAAGCAGATCACTCAAAACAAACAGCAATTTTCATAGCGCAAGAGAAACACAGTGTTTACAGTTTTCAAGAATTAACCTATGAATGGCTTACTAATAGTTGTCTCTGCATATTAAGCTGGGATAGAAGAAAGTTTTTTTAACAGGGAAAAAGTTACATACTTTATCTTTAAAGTAAATTCTATTAATCAAAATTAATCGCAGTTATAATATCAAGGGAAATAATCAACAATTATGATTTTTTTTTTGTCAATTGTGCAGCCCTATTTTAAGTTGAATAGTTAGGTGTAAGAAGAAATGTAAATTTTTTTTGGAAGTGTTATTAGGTGTTGAAAGCTGAAATTGTATCTCTAAAATTGACTTGTATTTTCAGGGAATATCTTCACAGAGATTGACAAAGCGTTTGCTGAAAGAATTGGCTGGCTGATAACATTCTGTGCAGACACTGGGGGTAAGGCAACTACTAACCCTTCATAATTAGAGCTAATAGTTCCTGTAGCTCAACTGGTTGGGCATGGCATTAGTAATACCAAGGTCACAGGTTCGATTCGCTGGAAACACACAAACTGATAAATGCATAGCTTGACTGCCAAATGCATAAAATGTAAGTGTAAAATTACTCCAGAATGACTTGTTTTTGCTGAAAAGTCACTAAAATACCACCATTTTTCATAGATTGTCTGGAGGCTCAGACAAGACGGAAGCTCGCTGGAATGTTGGTAAGCACTGAGTCTGTGTGTTTCATCAAATTCAGTTCCAATGAACCATTGTCATAACAGAAAGCATAAGAACAGTTATTCTCACAGTTGAACTCTTTGTCTTTGCTTCTCTCTTCAGGATGGTCTGGTAAATGTAGGATGGATGGATTGCTCCAAACAGGCAGACCTGTGTGACAGCTTTGAGATCACCACTAGCACGACAGCCCTCTTCCCCCCTGGCAGTTCCCTTGCTCAGAAAGGCAGTGTATTGGTGGGACCATCTTTCTAAAGATCATGCATCTGGTATTAGTCGTTCTTAATGGAGCCAATTTAATGGTCTGGTTTTTATTTTGATTTATATGAATCTATCCTACCTTGCAGTTTATCCAGAGTTTGGATACTAAAGAAATATATGCACAAGTATTGAAGTATCTGCCTGACCTTGAGATCCTAACAAAGGACAGCTTTGAGGTAAGTGCTCAAGTGAATTTTACGAACACGCATCTAAAAGAGTTTGTTTGCACTGAACTGAACGTATTCCTGTACCGCACCCAGTACTACCTGCTGTATCGTTGTTTACACAGTAACAGGAAACTGACACTCATGGTCAATTATGATTGTGTGGCACTGTTTTAAAGATTCATGAACAGGGTCTTAAGTTGGCACTTGTCTATGGTGGAGTGAATTGATAAAAGTAACAGTAATTGACATTTTTACATAATTAACATAAATATTTCTTAATGTCCATGAAATTTTGAATGAATTTTATTCCAAAATGCATTTTTGTCCCCATAGACAATGGAATTATTATTATTTTTTTTATTTATTTATTTATTTATTTATTTTTTACTTAAGGCATCCTTGATAAACAAATTTATGATGGTAAATGTTGCATGAAATCAAAATTGACCTTATGTATTTTCTTAATGCATGTTACTGGTCTTATTGTGAACAATTTTTTTTTTTTATAAAAATTGTCCATCTTTAATCAAAATATCATAACTTGCATAAAATTACTGACTTTGCAGACATATGTGAGACCGCAGCCAATAGTCAAATGTTTAGTCAGGTTTAACCCTGTACCTTCATGAGCATGTAATTGTACACAAACCTGATGCAGAGATGGTGAAGAGGTGTATTTTTAATTGTTTCCCTCCCAAAAACTCTGTTCCATACCACTGGCTTGAATTTTTACATTTAGAAGAAGTGGACGTTTTTTTGTTTGTTTGTTTTTTTGCCTTTAATTTGAATGGCACACGTCATTTACATCAGGGCCAGACTGTCATCCTTCCTATATAACTTAAAGCATGTTATGTTGCAGTGCTTACTAAAGAGACTGGCCAACTGGAACATTTATTTGGTAACCTTTTTATTTTTAATGTTTATCTATGTTTTTTATAATTTCAGCATAAATTGGCTCATCACCGGTGGCTCATTTGCTTCTCCTTTGGACAAAATGATTTGGCATCACAGGAGTATAAAAAACTCAAAGCTCTTCTGAAAGACTCTCACATACAGGTGCATGATTTTGTCTTTATGTCGTTGTCGCCAGATTAGGTCACCTAAATATGAAAGTTGTCCTCATTTGCTCACCGTCATGTTGTTCCAAACATGTATGACTTACTTTCTTCTGTGTGACTTCTGCACACTTCTACACTATTCTAAGTCATTTTGTAGTGTAAGTAGTGCGAGTAGTATGTTAAAGCTGAAGTATGTAATTTCTGCGCCACAAAACGGAATTGCAAAAATAAACGTTGTTTTCAAAACAGCTTTCTGAATACGCCCCCTGTCTACCGTTTGTCAAACAAAGTAAAAGTCCTGCGGTCTCAACTTGTGAATGGCTGCTAATAGTTGTCTCTGCATATTAAACTGGGATAAGAGAAAGTATTTTAACACAGAAAAAGTTACATACTTCAGCTTTAACACTGAACATGCAAAAAAAACTACGTGTGTACCATGAGTACCCGGAAGATGCACCTCTTCAGCCGTCAAAATGGAGTGTGGGATGTTGGATACTTCATGCGCTTAGCGCACGTGGCTTGCCGTACGTAGCGGAAGTGACAGAGTTACCTGGCTGCGTTGCTGGTCTGACAAAACAATTGTAAATAATGGAGAATGTAGCAACTAGTGAAACTTCAGTGAAGACAGCACCTTACAAATGTAAGTTGAATGCTTTATCATCACCCCACGCTTTGTGAATATGTACATAGTTTGAGATACAAGTGTTGAACTGAGGTAGGCTAACGCGCTAAAGCTAGCAGCGACGCATCACATGTTTTTTGAAACGTCACTTCTGTCAGCTGTTTTACGCAGAATGCTTCCGTGGTGTAAAAAAATGTTGTGTTCCATTTGGGACGATACTACACTTGTTATTGTTTGAAATATGCCTAGAAGACATGTTTTGAAGATTGTTTATGCTGGTCTTTTCCAGACAGTGGAAGCATACAGTGACCAGGGGCTATAAAGTTGTTTTTTTTTTGTTTTTTTTTTTGGATCTTGATATGTTTCCTGTTAAAAGAATTTGTTGGAAAAGAGCAGTGAGAACATTCTTCAAAACATCTCTTTTTGTGTTCCACAGCAGAAAATCAGTCAACAGGGTTTGGAACGACACGAGGGTGTGTAAATGATGATATAATTGTCATTTTGGGGTGAACTATTACATGATTTCTGCTAAATGGTGCTGTTGTTTTGGATTCATCGTGTTTATCTGTCTGCACAGGTGGGAAAGGTGGACTGTATCTCAGATTCTGAGCTGTGTGCTTCTTTGTATATTCAGAGGCCCTGTGTGGCTGTTTTTAAAGGAGTTGGAATTCATGATTTTGAGATTCACCATGGTAAGTTCAGAAAAGTTATATTAGGACTAGATTTTCTGCATCCAATTAACCTTTTAAAACACATTGTGGGTCAACCAGTGTAAAATGTTGTGTGTTGTAAAGTGAAAATATACTGTAAGAGTTGTAATTTCAAAGCAGATGCATACATTTCAGGATATATTTAATCAAAAACCCAGAGAAATATAGAAATATAATTGTTTTCGCTATATCACCCAGTTGTAGTTTATATTGTTAATGCAACTTCTGGTGCCATTACACTGTGTTAATTCTCCAGGTAAGGATGCCCTGTATAACATTGTGGCCTTTGCGAAAGAGAGTGTAAATGCCCATGTCACCACACTGAGGCCTGAGAACTTTCCCAGTCATGTGAAAGAGCCCTGGTTGGTTGATTTCTTTGCACCTGTGAGTTATCATTACATCTGAACCTCTCTGTTAAACCTCTGCTGGAAGCCTCTATTTGAACTCTAAAGAAAATCTGCCAAGCATGTAGCCACATTACCATGGCAACTTCCTGTCGATGGTTGATTCATCAAGCTCATAAGGGTGGGAAATAATCTGCAGAAGCAAGCACAGGAAACATTTTAGCCACAGTTTGTGATTCATTTTCAAAAATGAAATATTCTTTATATATTCTTACAGAGTTCCAAACCTACAGTATATGATTTACTTTCCTCAGTAGTCCTAATTCCATGCACTTATGTGTTTTTGGGTGATTGGTTCTGTGTATATTTGGGAATGAGAGCTACTATAGGTAATGTAATTGTGTCCTACAGTGGTGTCCACCATGTCGAGCTGCTCTCCCTGAACTGCGGAAAGCCTCCATTCAGCTCTTTGGACAGTTGAAATTTGGTACTCTGGACTGTACTGTGCATGGGGGGCTCTGCAGTACGGTAAGATTCTCATAACTGCACACACCACAGATAAATTCACCCACACATTTGGCAGTTAATCTGGCATGATGTGTTGTTTTGAAGCTGATGGCATCATGCGTTTGGCTAATGTGCTCTGCAGCAACTATTTCTAGCTTTTTTAATGTGGTCTCCTGTCTTCGGTGATGCAAAGCATGTAGTTAATATGGATTCAGATCCTCTTCAGCTTCCTGTGTTGATCTGTTGAGATGCAATAAATAGCATATCATGTTCTGAAACTTATCCACAGGAAACTACAGCATTACTGACAAAATAAAAAGAAGAAAAAAAGTTGGGTGTCATTTCATTAGATTACAAAATATAAAACCAAGTGGCATTTATGTGAAGATAGACTGCACATGCAAACTTTTCATGTAAACTGTTTAATAAAAAGAAGTTTGTCAGGTTTTAAATGAAAAAAGAAGAGATACAGTATGCTGTCCCAAATGAAGACAACGCATTTAGACACTTTTTCTTTGTCAAACGTTAGTGGAAGTTGTCCAGTTAATGTGCTGAACTACACCTGTGTGTACTCTGCTAGGACACCTGTGAGAACTTGAGGGGAAGTTACTTACCGTGAATGCATCCACTAAAAATCACATTGACACCTGTTAAACCACGGTTAAAAATAATTGCAAAAATGGCTCAGAAAAGATGGCTCTAACATCATTTATTTGCAGAGTCCACTTAGTTTGATATTTTGTTAACTACTGCAACAACATTGATACAATTTTTAAAGGTCTAAATAATTGTCTTTACATTGCATATGACTTAAAAGATGTTTGGGTTTCATGTAGGATTATTTTAGGCCTCTTCATTTTCATAATGGTATTTTAGCTGAATATGAATATTCCGATGGCAGCTGCTGCTTCTCACTTGCATCTTTCCCTTCTTCAGTACAACATTAATGCATATCCAACAACTGTGATCTTCAACAAGTCCAGTATCCATGAGTACGAGGGCCATCACTCTGCGGAAGGCATCCTGGAGTTTATAGAGGTGAGGCCCGAACACACAGGTCACAGTTGCACTCATTCATACACAATAGGGACTGGGTGATATATATTGAATAATTAATATATTTATAATTGTCTTGCGTAGCCAGAGCTTTTTGGTTAAAATGAAAAAGAACTACTTAGACAGGAAGAGCTGTCTAACCGACATGTAATTCGAGCAATTACAGTCGGTCCTTGTCCTTGCATGTCAGTTAGGGAAGGGGTTATTTGAGATATACAGGTGCATCTCAATAAATTAGAATGTCGTGGAAAAGTTCATTTATTTCAGTAATTCAACTCAAATTGTGAAACTCGTGTATTAAATAAATTCAGTGCACACAGACTGAAGTAGTTTAAGTCTTTGGTTCTTTTAATTGTGACGATTTTGGCTCACATTTAACAAAAACCCACCAATTCACTATCTCAAAAAATTAGAATACATCATAAGACCAATAAAAAAAAAACATTTTTAGTGAATTGTTGGCCTTCTGGAAAGTATGTTCATTTACTGTATATGTACTCAATACTTGGTAGGGGCTCCTTTTGCTTTAATTAATGCCTCAATTTGGCGTGGCATGGAGGTGATCAGTTTGTGGCACTGCTGAGGTGGTATGGAAGCCCAGGTTGCTTTGACAGTGGCCTTCAGCTCATCTGCATTTTTTGGTCTCTTGTTTCTCATTTTCCTCTTGACAATACCCCATAGATTCTCTATGGGGTTCAGGTCTGGTGAGTTTGCTGGCCAGTCAAGCACACCAACACCATGGTCATTTAACTAACTTTGGTGCTTTTGGCAGTGTGGGCAGGTGCCAAATCCTGCTGGAAAATGAAATCAGCATCTTTAAAAAGCTGGTCAGCAGAAGGAAGCATGAAGTGCTCCAAAATTTCTTGGTAAACGGGTGCAGTGACTTTGGTTTTCAAAAAACACAATGGACCAACACCAGCAGATGACATTGCACCCCAAATCATCACAGACTGTGGAAACTTAACACTGGACTTCAAGCAACTTGGGCTATGAGCTTCTCCACCCTTCCTCCAGACTCTAGGACCTTGGTTTCCAAATGAAATACAAAACTTGCTCTCATCTGAAAAAAGGACTTTGGAACACTGGGCAACAGTCCAGTTCTTCTTCTCCTTAGCCCAGGTAAGACGACTCTGACGTTGTCTGTGGTTCAGGAGTGGCTTAACAAGAGGAATACGACAACTGTAGCCAAATTCCTTGACATGTCTGTGTGTGGTGGCTCTTGATGCCTTGACCCCAGCCTCAGTCCATTCCTTGTGAAGTTCACCCAAATTCTTGAATCAATTTTGCTTGACAATTATAAGGCTGCGGTTCTCTCGGTTGGTTGTGCATCTTTTTCTTCCACACTTTTTCCTTCCACTCAACTTTCTGTTAACATGCTTGGATACAGCACTCTGTGAACAGCCAGCTTCTTTGGCAATGAATGTTTGTGGCTTACCCTCCTTGTGAAGGGTGTCAATGATTGTCTTCTGGACAACTGTCAGATCAGCAGTCTTCCCCATGATTGTGTAGCCTAGTGAACCAAACTGAGAGACCATTTTGAAGGCTCAGGAAACCTTTGCAGGTGTTTTGAGTTGATTAGCTGATTGACATGTCACCATATTCTAATTTTTTGAGATAGTGAATTGGTGGGTTTTTGTTAAATGTGAGCCAAAATCATCACAATTAAAAGAACCAAAGACTTAAACTACTTCAGTCTGTGTGCATTGAATTTATTTAATACACGAGTTTCACAATTTGAGTTGAATTACTGAAATAAATGTACTTTTCCACGACATTCTAATTTATTGAGATGCACCTGTATTATACCATAATTACACTTACATTTATGCATTTGGCAGATGCTTTTAATCCAAAGCGATTTACGGTGCAATTATTACAGGTGCAATCCCCCCAGAGCAACCTGGAGTTAAGTGCCTTGCTCCACTTTACTTGCTACTACGTGCCCTAAAACGAAACTGCAAATCTTTGCAAGATTTGATATCACTAAAGCCAGCGCCACACTAGCAGACTCTGAATAACTCGATTTGGGTGGGGGGTGTCCTCAGTCGGTGGGCCTGTCACATTCGCCGATTAAGACCAGGGATAGGTGTCATACTAAACAACTGCCTTAGACTTTTTTTGCAGCAATTTAACCAGAAGCTCTGGAATTGGAGGCAAGAACGCACTCATAACAGTTGCTTATTACACGTGTGAAAGTTTATAAATCGATATTAATAGGTGGTTAAGTAAAGCATAATGTACAGTCACCTTGGACGAGTTTATTTTGCAGTAATGACTGGCTATCTAAACTTGTTACACAACTACTTGTGAAATAGATAGACATTAAATATTTTTGTAAATATTGATTACAGATAAACAATCTTACGCAAAAATATTTGACCATAGAATGCAACGATATTTTTAAGTGCGTAAGTACAATTATTTTTATTAAGTATATTTTTAGAAATGCTACATCTATAATATAAATGATAATATAATTTGTCATGCAACAGGCATGTTGCCTCCAAAGAGCAATGAGCCTTTCCTCCATATGCACCATCCATGCGTGCTCCCCATTGGATGGCATTTTTTTTCTGCAGAAAAATATTTCGCTGCCTCCTCTGAAAAACTTCTGGAAAACACTTAATTCACCTTTATCTATGAACTGGACTTTGGCCTGAAGCTCATTGGTACTGCCTTGGTCACGTGTACCCATTCCACCCACTGCCAGCGATTAATTTCAATCAAGCCAGATGTTGTTTAGGACTAGGAGTTTGTAAAGTGATTATCTCAGCAGTGAGTCCTGCTGTGATTAACGACCTCCTGCTGGCAGACGCTAATGCATACTCCATATCCCTCCACCTGGTCGTTGATTATATGAATAAAGCTCACAACTGAAAATTGGTGGAAAACTCAGCTAATATGGTGCTGGCTTAATCTGTCAAAGTTTTTTATTTAATTCTCAAAAGCTCTCGTTGTGTTAAAACAGAACACTGTAAACACGACTGATTAAAAAGTCCTGTGTGCTTTTACTTGCAAAGTTCCATCAAATCGGCCAATCAGATTAGGATTTTCTAATTTGAGAAAGTGTTTTCCAGTTTTGTGTGCAATTTGCATCAGACGGTTAGTGCACGGACTTTGGGCGTGCCGTCTGCGGCTGAGACTATATTTGCAATGACTTTGCTGGCAATAAAAAAATTTGGATTTGGAATATATAAAATGATAATAATGCATTATTATTTGCCCATGTCATTACACTAGTTTCACTATTCTTCATTGCCTCGCACCTAGTTACTATGATAGCATTAGGACTAATATTTTAATAGCGTCTCTGATTTAAACGCAAGTATCAAAAGCATCATTTGAGTTATTGAATCAGTATAATCTGTACATTTCAATGCATTGATTCAAAACTGATTCAACAATTTGTGTGTCATCACTGAAATGTGTTCATGGACGTGTATGCATTTGTATTTTTCATATATTACAATTTTAAGTAAAAATGTATGTAGGTAAATATATTTAAAAAATAATATTGTGTTCATTTAGTGAAACACTGTGTCTTTTATTTTTAAATAGATTTTTAATTTCTCAATAAACATGTCAAATCTACTTAGCTGTTTTTGTTGAAATGACGGTTCCTCTGATTCATTTTAGGACCTGGTAAATCCTGTGGTGGTGACTTTGAGCCCAGAGTCTTTCCAGGATTTGGTGAAGAGACGCAAGTCCACAGTGACATGGATGGTTGATTTCTATGCCCCGTGGTGTGGCCCCTGCCAGGCCCTGCTGCCAGAGTGGAGGAGAATGGCACGGGTGTCTGCTCCCATTTATTCCATTGATGACCCACGTGTTACTTATCATCTCTTATTATTACGGGTTTATAATCTGGAGTGTATATATACTGTTAATCTGGTATATAATCTCACTTTGTCTGTTTCTAGATGCTGAGTGGTGTTGTAAACGTGGGCACAGTCGACTGCCAGAGACACCACTCATTCTGTCAGAGTGAGAAAGTGCAAGCTTACCCAGAGATACGCCTCTTCCCTCAGAAAAGCAACCGCAGAGACCAATACCAGTGTGTGTCTCCCTCGAGAGCTTGTCTTTCTCACTCATAGGTGTTATGTTCAGTACCTCATACACAATTGCACACTGGCTCAACAAGTTCTGTTTTTCTCTCTCATTGTGAACAGAAGTTACAATGGATGGCATCGAGACGCCTTTTCACTCAAGACTTGGGCATTGAGGTGAGCAGGATCAGTATCACTTGCTGTTATTCAAAACAGTATAGGTGTGGTTAGGTTGGACAATATAGCTATAAAAATGTATATCTAAATATTTTGATGATATTCAATATATACAGTAAAACCATTTTTATGTATTTGCTCAGAAATTCCTTTCACAATTTATTTATTTATTTTGTCAATCAGAGAAAGCATAACTTTGACCGAACAGCCATGGTAGCCATGTAAATTTAAAATGCGTAATGGAAGAAGTAAAATACTGTAAACATTTAGTTGATAATAATCAAGGCATTTTTTTTCCCACTGTTTTTCACTTGAAAGAATGCTATTCAGTCATGTTAATCAATGGCTATATTTTCCTGCATATATTTTAACTAAAACATTACATGAATATACATCAAAGAGCACCTATTATGGTTTTTCAAATATTACCTTTCATGTAGTGTGTTATATAGCTGTTTGTGAATTTAAAATGTCTGCAAACTTTCAAAAATCAAAGTGCACGACAAATGGAGTTATTGACTCCCAAAATAAAGAACCGATTCTGAACACCTGAAACGAGTCGTTAGTAATTCCAGACTTCCTGTACTTACCTACATAATTTGGTAACAAAAAACCCGCCTCTGGTCTTCATTGGCTGCTCGCGAACGGCTTTGACCCGCCCTCAAACACTACACTAAGCGGTATACCAGTCACAACAGACTGGGACATCTGACCAATCAGAGCAGAGTAAGCTCTCTGAAAGGAGGAGTTTAGAATGAATCCTTTAGAACGGATCATTGAACGAGTCGTTTTTGACACTGGGGAAAAAAGGTAATGCTGCAATTTAAATTATGAGAAATTAAAGTGTTTTTTGACCTTGGATGCATGTAAATCTATTGTATGAGATCTTTAAAACAAAATTAGGCACGTTTAAAAACCACAATAGGTGCTCTTGTCTTTAATAATACGTGAAAAATTATGGATGGTGAAACATTTTGTCGCAATGCATTGCAAACCAATCGGTTTTGTGTCATTGAATTTAAATGGACAGTTGATTCACTGAAATAAATCAAACTGAGCTACTCTAATGTCATTGTTGCCACTAATGTGTAAATGCTGTTTAAAACATCTGTCTTATAGGGATAGTTCACCCAAAAATTCAAATTCTCATCATTTATTCACCCTCATGCCTTCCCAGATATGTATGACTTTCTTTATGCAGAACACATGAATATTTTTAGAAGAATATCTCAGTTCTGTTGGTCTTCACAATGCAAGTGAATGGGTACCAACATTTTGAAGCTCCAAAAGCTCATAAAGGCAACATAAAAGTAATCCATAAGACTCAAGTGGTTAACCCTTTCGCACGTGCGATCAAACCAATGTGATTACATTAGGCTGGGTCTGTAGGTTTTGTAACGTCAATGCAAGTGAATGGGGTCCAAAACTTTGAAGCTCTAAAAAGCACATAAAGGCACATAAAAGTAATCCATAAGACTCTAGTTGTTTAATCCATGTCTTCTGAAGCGATCCAGTCAATTTTGGGTGAGAATTTTCACTATAAATCTTGCCATTGCAGTCTCTTGGCATGATCATGATATCAAGCTCGATTACACTTCCTAGTGCCATCTTGTGCTCTGCACATATATCAAGCACTAGGAAGTGTAATCAAGCTTAAAATCATGATCTTGCATTGAGAGTGCAATGGCAAGATGTTTAGTAACAAATTATTTACATTTTGGTCTGCTCTTACCCAAAATCGATTGGATTGCTTCAGAAGACATGGATTAAACCACTGGAGTCTTATGGATTACTTTTATGCAGCCTTTATTTGCTTTTTTGAGCTTGAAAGTGTTGGATCCCATTGACTTGCATTGTATGGACCTACAGAGCTGAGATATTCTTCTAAAAATCGTTTTGTGTTCTGCAGAAGAAAGTAAGTCATAAACATCTGGGATGGCATAAGGGTGAGTGAAAGATGAGAGAATTTTAATTTTTTGGGTGAGCTATTCCTTTAACGCTCTCTGCGAAACTGGAAGGAATCACGAAGTTACCAATAGATGAAATTAGTCTTGGCCAAATCAACCCAAAATCATTGCGATAATTACAATATTATCTTAATTTTATATAGCCGGCAAAATCATTGTGAATATTTGATGCACAGTATATTGCCCAGCCTTGTGTCAACATAGGAGGATGAAAGTGTTTTGTCACTGTTTTAGGGTTTGCTCTTAAAATAATCTATTTGCATATTTGAAAGATACATCACTTCTAGATTGCGATTTTTAAAATCTAATGCATGGACTCTTCTATCTGTAGCTCGCTGCCACATGCCTCAGTAGATCTGTCACCTGAAGACTTTAAGAGAAAGGTTTTGGATGGAAAGGATCACTGGGTGTTGGATTTCTACGCTCCATGGTGTGGCCCATGCCAGCACTTTGCCCCAGAGTTTGAAGTTCTTGCCAGGGTAAGACTTTTCCCTGTCCTCAATCTGATGTGGACACCTGGAATATGTAAAACACTTACAGTGATTACAGTACAGTGCTTCCTTCAGGAAATGCAAATATAGTTGCAAATGCACTTGCACTTGGCAGGATCAAGGGGTGGCTCATGCAGTGCCCTTCCATGCAGTTTTGCATGTATGTGAACTACCACTCAAAAGCTTGGATGCGCTTGACTGCATTTAGTATTTCTCATCATAAAAACCTTTTTTGGCTTATGTTTAAATGAATATTCCAGGTTCAATACAAGTTAAGCTCAATCGACAGCATTTGTGGCATAATATTGATTACCACAAAAAATTATTTCTTTAAAAAAACAAAAAGCAAAAATCGAAGTTACAGTGAAGCACTTACAATGGAAGTGAATGGGGCCAATTTTTTGAGGGTTTAAAGACAAATGTGAAACTTATAATTTTATAAAAGCACTTAGATTAATTCTTCTGTTAAAACTCATGCATTATTTGAGCTGTAAAGTTGTTAAAATTTTCATTTTTACAGTCATTTTAGGGATTTAGGGTTTGTTGACATTACATTGTCATTGTTTTCTGCATGCCCGTGCCGCTATGTCTCACACCCAGTGTGCGTGATTGTAAAATTCAGACAGTGTCTCTGTGCACATCATCTGTTTATGCATTGTGCGCATACTTTGTCATCTAATGAAATGAAATACATTCATTTTTAAGTGTGTGTGTGTGTGTGTTTTAAGTGTGACATTTTAAGTGTCAATTATCTGTCAGATATATTTTATTGGACTGTGGTATTTCATAGTCCACAGAGAAATTCTTTTTATTCTGATGACACCCTTGACACGGTTTCAGTCCATAATCAGTTTTTATTAAAAATGGATCTTAAATGAAATGTTCACTCAAATTCTCTCATCATATACTC
This sequence comes from Myxocyprinus asiaticus, assembly GCF_019703515.2. Lineage (NCBI taxonomy): Eukaryota > Metazoa > Chordata > Actinopteri > Cypriniformes > Catostomidae > Myxocyprinus > Myxocyprinus asiaticus. Next base: position 43,873,410 of record NC_059353.1, on the reverse strand, counting down.
ACCATTTTGCCGTCTCAAACTTGTATGATTTTCTTTCTTTTGCGGAACACAAACTAAGATATTTTGATGGCCATATGATGTGAATATATCCATACAATGCAAGTCAGTGGGGACCAACACTTTTAAGCTCCCAAAAGGACATAAAGGCAGCATAAAAATTATCCATACGACTCAAGTGGTTTAATCCATGTCTTTTGAAGAAATCCGATCAGTTTTGGGTGAGAACAGACCAAAAAGTGTAACTCCTTTTTCACTATAAATATTGCCATCTGCAGTCTCTAGCCACAATCGTGATTTGACTCTGCACATGCGTCTAGCCGAGAAAGTGTAATTGAGCTACAAATCATGATTGTGCCTAGGAGACTGCAGATGGACAGTGAAAAAGGAGTTACAGTTTGGTCTCTTCTCACCCAAAACCGACTGTATCACTTTATAAGACTGGATTATCTTAATAATCTTTTCCCGGTTTTCGAATATTCAGACGTTTTGCTAGATGGCACGGATTTCAAACAGCGCTGCCGAGTGAATCTCCGCTCTCTTCCTAACAAAACAGACAAACTACATCTCCTCACCCGCACAAACAATTACTTTTCAACCTCTGCTGCCTTGTGCTTCACAGAAACCTGGCTGAGTGAAGCCATTCCGGACAGCGCGTTACATCTGCCGGGCTTCCAGCTGTTCAGAGCGGATCGCATCACGGAGTTAACGGGGAAAACGAGAGGCGGTGGAACATGCTTTTATATCAATGAAAGTTGGTGTACAGATGTAACAATGTTAAAGAGGATGTGCTGTCCTAATTTGGAAGCGTTCTTTATTAACTGTCAGCCTTTCTACTTGCCACGGGAGTTTTCCTCGTTTATTCTGGTGAGTGTGTATATTGCACCAAACGCGTGTTTGAACACAGCGCTGCAACAGCTGGCTGATCAGATCACTGACACAGAACAACAATACCCGGACTCAGTTATTATTATTCTTGGGGATTTTAACAAAGCAAATCTCACACGTGAACTGCCCAAATACAAACAGCACATCACATGCCCCACCAGAGACAGGAACATACTGGATCATTGTTACACAACAATAAAGGATGCATATCGCTCTGTCCCTAGAGCAGCTTTGGGACTCTCTGATCACTGTCTGGTTCATCTTCTTCCAACCTACAGACAGAAATTAAAATCAACCAAGCCAGTAGTAAGGACTGTAAAGAGATGGACCAATGAAGCAGAGCGAGAACTACAAGCCTGCTTCAATTGCACGGATTGGAGTGTTTTTGAGGCTGCAGCCACAGACCTGGACGAGCTCACAGATACTGTTACATATATCAGTTTCTGTGAGGATATGTGCATTCCTACTAGGACTTATTTAAAGTTCAACAACAACAAACCGTGGTTTACAGCAGAGCTCAGGCAGCTTCATCAGGCCAAAGAGGATGCTTACAGGGGTGGGGATAATGTCTTATAAAATCAGGCCAGGAACACACTGAACAAGGAAATCAGAGTGGCTAAAAGAAGATACTCTGAGAAGCTGAAAAACAAGTTTTCAGCTAACGACCCTGCATCAGTGTGGAGTGGCATGAAACAACTCGCAAATTACAGGACTCCTACCCCCAACCCTGTAGGGGACCAACCACTGGCTGACGACCTGAATGTGGTGTTCTGCAGATTTGAAAGGCCCAATCTCACACCTCACACCCACTCTGACCTTCACTTCACACAAACATCAACACCTCCTGCAACCCCCCTCATCCCCCCTCCTGCTACTCAACCTGCACTTAAGATCTGTGAAGATGATGTGAGCCATGGCTTTCGGAAACAAAAGACGAGGAAAGCTTCAGGCCCAGATGGCGTTTCACCAGTGTGTCTTCGATCCTGTGCTAACCAGCTGGCCCCTATCTTCACACAGATCTTCAATAAATCACTGAAGCAGTGTGAAGTCCCATGCTGCTTCAAACGCTCAATCATTATTCCTGTCCCAAAGAAACCAAAAATCACAGGACTTAATGACTACAGGCCTGTCGCCCTGACGTCTGTGGTCATGAAGTCATTTGAGAGACTGGTGTTGGCCCACCTGAAGAACATCACTGGACCCTTACTAGATCCCCTTCAATTTGCTTATCGAGCAAACAGGTCTGTGGATGATGCAGTCAACATCATATCCTGCAACATCTGGACAGACCAGGGACATATGCAAGGATCCTTTTTGTGGACTTCAGTTCGGCTTTCAACACCATCATCCCAGCTATACTCCAGAATAAATTACACCAACTCTCTGTTCCCATGTCTATCTGTCAGTGCTGACAGTGCTACCAGCTTTCTGACAGACAGGCAGCAGCTTGTGAGACAGGGGAAACTCACTTCTAGCACCTGTACAATCAGCACTGGTGCCCCCCAGGGATGTGTGCTCTCCCCACTACTCTTCTTCCTCTACACCAATGACTGCATCGCCAAGGACCCCTCTGTCAAGCTCCTGAAGTTTGCAGACGACACCACTGTCATCGGCCTCATCCGAGATGACGATGAGTCTGCATACAGAAGGGAGGTTGAACAGCTGGCTGTCTGGTGCAGTCAAAACAACCTTGAGTTGAACACGCTCAAAACAGTGGAGATGATTGTGGACTTTAGGAGAAACACCCCAACAATGACCCCCCTCACCATTCTAAACAGCACTGTGGCAGCAGTGGAGTCATTCAGGTTCCTGGGCACTACCATCTCACAGGACCTGAAGTGGGAGACCCACATTGACTCCATTGTGAAAAAGGCCCAGCAAAGGTTGTACTTCCTTCACCAGCTGAGGAAATTCAACCTACCACAGGCACTGCTGATACTGTTTTACTCAGCAGTCATTGAGTCTGTCCTCTGCACTTCAATAACTGTCTGGTTTGGTTCAGCTATGAAATCAGACATCAGAAGACTACAAAGGACAGTTCGGACTGCTGAGAGGATTATTGGTTGCCCCCTGCCCCCCCTTCAAGAATTATACACTTCCAGAGTGAGGAAAAAGGCTGGAAAAATCACTCTGGACCCCACTCACCCTGCCCACTACCTTTTTGAGCTGTTGCCTTGTGGCCGACGCTTCAGAACTCTGAGCACCAGAACCGTCAGGCACAGGAACAGTTTTTTCCCTCAGGCTAGCCATCTCATGAACAGTTAAATTGCCCCATTGAGCAATAACTATGTGCAATACACAGTTTAGTCTTTTTTATATTTATCTAACACATCCAACCTCTTCTGCCATTTCATTCCTCTGAGAAAAGATAAATAAATAATTTGCACTGTACATAACGGATTTGTATTTGCAATGTACGTAACTGATTGTATTAGATTTGCATTACCCATGTGTATGTATGTATGTATGTGTGTGTCTGTACGTATGTATATAATTATTTTTTATTTTTTATTATTATCTATGTCTTGCTGCTGTTTTTGTATTGTTTTTGTATTGTTGTACACTGGAAGCTCCTGTCACCAAGACAAATTCCTTGTATGTGTAAGCATACTTGGCAATAAAGCTGATTCTGATTAAACACTGGAGTCATGTTGGCACCATTGATTTTCATTGTATGGATATATTCACATCATATCTCCGTCAAAATGACTTTGTTTGTGTTCCGCAGAAGAAAGTCATACGAATTTAAGACAGCATAAGGGTGAGTAAATAATGAGAGAAATATAATTATTGGGTGAACTATTGCTTTAAACATTTTATATAGGCTTTTATGGATACATAAGTGTCCAAATATGTCCAAATACATTTTGAGGCCACTATATGTAGTTTTGTATGTCCTCAATCAGTTACATGTTCACACTCCCTGCAGATGATGAAGGGTACTGTGAGAGCTGGCAAAGTCGACTGTCAGGCACACTACCAGACCTGTCAGAGTGCTGGCATCAAGGCTTACCCAAGTGTCAGGTTTTATCCACACTTGGGCACTCCACGGGTAAGACAGAAGGTGGCGGGCAAACATTTTATTCCAGGTGTTCTCTGTGTTGCCTTTTTAATGAGTATTTCCTGTCTGTCTCTCACTCTCACAGCGAGAACAGGGTGGAGAACACATTAACAGCAGAGACGCCAATGTCATTGCAGACATTCTGCGACAGCGACTCCAGCAGCTAGCCACACAGGGAAAGTCCTCCAAACTCAAAGTAAGATAATGTCTGCTTTTGGATTTTGGATAATATATTTGGTATGTTCTGTACTAGAGGTCTGAATTAAAGTCAACATTTTTGGCAAGGAAAATGCATGGGATAAAGATGTCAAATGAAATAAGTAAAACTGTCAGAATTAACGCATTAATGCATGTGATTAATAAAAGTTTAACGCGTACATTTTTCTTAAGCGCGATAAACACGTTTACCTTTAATACAGCATAAACCAGCATAAACACTTGTTGGTAGGGTGGAACCTTTGTAATGTGTCCGCCCGGAGTCATTACACTGACGAACACATCACAAACAAACAAACACACACACAACAGCGCTTCCCTGTCAGTGATAAAATGGAGAAAGGAGCTCTTAACGCTATTTGATGTACAAAACAAGCCCAGATGGGCCTATGTAAGGTGCATTTGAATTACCACAGAAGTACATCAAGTCTTAACTATCACCAAAACGCAGAATGAGACATTTTTGTCTGCAAGCGCTTTTCATGTGGCGTACAAAGCGGTGCTTGACGCTGGCGTTGACACTCGGATACAAATTATGAACGTGGCTTCACGATTGCTGTAACAAAGTGGATAGCCACAGTCTGCTGGCTGATTAATATTGTGGAGGATGATAGTTTAAGAGATTTAATGCCCATTGCAATGAATATGCAACCCATAGGGAGACTAGTTCTTTCAATTAGTCAAACTCCCACTTAAACTTTGGGAATTGGAGCTATTTTAGTGCATTTCTATCTTTATACTGTGTAAGGCTTTGTTTGTAAAATTAAGTATACATGGTATCAAATTTCAGCATTTACAAAATCTGTGATTAATCACGATTAACTACACAAAATTGTGCGATTAATTGCCATTATAAATTGTAATCGATTGACAGCACTAGAAATAAGGCATCTACTACTTCATGCCAAGACTGAAAAGTGGTACTGCAATGATCCATCGTTTTATTCAGAGGTCATATAAAAAATTACAAATAAATTGTTGTGATGCCAAAAACTTGCTGTGAATAGTATTTAGTAATACATGTACCATATATCTATTTTTACATTTTACTGAACATGACATGAAAAAAGCCAAGCAGAGTCTTTTCGTGTACATGTTTGAGTGATGATGCAAAGAATCGTTGAATTGATTTACTGAAACAGATTTTGAACTGATTCATGGAAATGAATCAAACTTACGAACTCTAACACTTTTTACGGCATTTGCTACTTAAAGGACCATTCTGGTTCAATACAAGTTAAGCTCAATTGACAGCATTTGTGGCATAATGTTTTTTACCACAAAAATGTATTCCAACTGGTCCATTCTTTTCTATACAAAAAAAAAGCAAAAATCTGGGTTACATTGAATGGAGCCAATCTGTAAACGTTAAAATACGCAGTTTCAAAACTGTAACTACAAGATGTAAACAATATGCAAGTTAACATGATTTTAGGGTGATAAAATCGCTTACAAACCTTTTCTGTGTAAAGTTATAGACAGTTTTACTATAGTATGACAACGTAACGCCTCAACCACTAAATCCGTAAAGCGACAATTTAAACAACTTTACAGCTCAAATAGTACATGAGTTTTAACAGAAGAATTAATGTACACTATATGGCCAAAGGTTTGTGGACACCGTATGTGCTTGATGAACATTTGATTTCAAAACCTTAGGCATCAATTCCCCCCTTTGCTGTAATAACAGCTTCCACTCTTTTGGGAAGGCTTTCCACTATACTGTATGTAGTAACATGGCTGCAGGGATTTGCTCTCATTCAGACACAAGGCTATCAGTGAGGTCAGGAACTGATGTTGGTCAATGGTGCCTGACTTACAGTTGCTGTTCCAGTTCACCCCAAAAGTGATCAGTGGGGTTCAGGTCTGGGCTTTGTGCAGGCCAGTCAATTTCTTCCACACCAGACACAGTAAACCATTTCTTTATGGACCTCACTTTGTTCACAGGGGCATTGTCATGCTGGAACAGAAAAGGGCTATCCCCAAACAGTTGCCACAAGATTGGAAGCACACAAAGCCCAAGCCATTACATAAAGAAACATTAAGATTTTTCTTTACTGGATTTAATGGAGAACCAAATTCATTAATTAGTAGGGGGTGTCCACAAACTTTTGGCCATATAGTGTAAGTGCTTATATAAAATGATGAGCTTCACATTTCTTTCAACCCTCCAAAAACTGGCCCCATTCACTTTCATTGTGCAGTAAGTGACTCACTGTAACCTCGAAAGGAGGGATGAGTTGAAATTAATGTTTGTGGTAATCAACATTATGCCACAAATGCTGTCGATTGAGCTTAACTTGTACCCTGAATATTCCTTTAAGTGTATTTTTAAGATGTTCTTAAAACATCGGTCTTAACGCTCTCATACTTACAGGTCATGAGACATATAGGGAAAACAAAACTAATCTAAAGACATTGTCTTCAGGTAACTTGATGGCCAAATAAATAGCAGGTTAAAATCATTGTGATATTCATGATGTTGCTTAATTTATTTTGCCAGCTAATTTGTTTCCACAAATTACTGTGACGTCACACTATATGCAAGCTTGCTTCCGGGTTCTTTAGAGCAGCAGCTTTCAATTATGTTCATGAACATTTTAAGCATTATATAATGTAATATTTGTTCATGTTATTAAAAGTTATTACTAATGAATATCTATGGTTTATGGTGAAGAAATAAATGCTGGTTCTCTCTGAACTATTGAAAGTTGTTAACCAAAACCATTTTTTAACACAATATGCCTGTGTGATTGTCAGACATGTTGCATATTTGCCACAAAGAACCACATATGTGCTACTTTGACATGAAAAGTTTAAATCTACCAACACCAGCTGCGGCTCATTGGGTTGTTATCCTAACTGAAATTTAATGAAGCCCAAATCTCCAATAATCTTTTGGAAACTGAGTGTCTCAACAAGTTCAGCTCAATTTGAATGAAACGCCCATCAAAAGCGGTTCTTTTCTGGGGTGCTGAAAAAACCCTGAAGTGTCGCCAAGAAGCATTTGAAAGTCAACGTTAACTTCATCTATGTTTTGTGAAAATTGCATTTTTCGCCCGGCACTCGTGTGAAAAGTCCAAACTGAACTAAGGTCTGGCAAGGCAATCTGTCACTCATTTTTGTCAATATATTACCTTTGCTTTCATACAGGATGAACTATAGGACATCAACCACCTTGCGATCCACAGAAGCTCTTGCCTGTGGAGCAGTGAGACGGGAAAAACACACATGCAAAAGGAAGGACTCCTTTGTTGAGAGAAAGATTTGTTTGAGTTTGTTTACTGCCCAACGGACTGTAGAGAGGAGTGACTTCAACTCAGCTGTTTCAAAGAGGGTTCGAAGAGGAAATCGCTGCAGATTTCAGGACTCAACAAGAACCTCCAGATGCGTTACTGATGCAAGACGAGGTTACCACAGTGCAATTGTTTTTATGACTGTCCATTATATATGAATGTACTGTTAAAAATCACTGTATCTTCTTTTCCTGTATTTATGACTGTAACAATAGATGTAATTTTCTGTACCTTTTGAAGAGTGTATTATTGGATTTCTTTGATTAATTACACAACGCTTACATGCTCTGTTATAAACTAGAGAAAATAGAGTTTTGTTGAATTTTACTTGGTAAAATGCAATTTAGAGTTACATTTCTGTTCAACTTCAGAAGGCTTTTATTTTGTGTGTTTCTAGAATACATTCTAGTTCTCATTCTGTCAAATTTGCCAAATCATGGAGTCCGTCTTAGAAAGCATAAAACTACACTGGTTATATTGGATTCTTGTAAGTTTCTGTAGTTTAACTTTCTTTTTTTCTTCACTATTTTGTATTTTATTTGCTTTAGCATTAGGGTTTTCAGCAGTTATTTTTGTTTGGAGAGATCCGTTGTAGAATAAACCTCTTTACTTTCAATTTTTCACCAAAATTGTTTTCTGTCGTTTTGGTATTGTGAGGGGTCTTTGAATATCCCTAGACCCTGTTTCTACTTGGTATGAAGATGCATTTTGGGTGATCCAGTCACAAGTGATCAGAGCTAAATACAGGTGGAAACGGGGTCCAAAATGTTTTGTAATCGGAACACTGAAACCACTTACGAAGGTAGTCAAAAACACGTGACCACATCGCAATTGAGGCTTAAAATGCAATATGTCCTGTTTGCGTACCAGACAGCAGCAAAGCACCACCCCTCACCTGTCAATCAACCACTGCACTAAAAGGCTAAAACAAGAGTTTAAACTTTGCTGGTTATGTGCACTGTCTGATTGGAAAATTTGAAAGAGCGGATACACAAGCACAAGGACTTCACAGAACTTCTTTAGTGTGTCTCAGATCAACATACAAAGACACAGATGACAAGCACATACATGTGAAGCTCAGGTTAAAATAGGTACTCCATTAAAATAACTGAAAATGGTGACCAAAACTTTATAACTCCAAAAAGCACATAAGACTCCAGTGGTTTAATCAATGTCTTCTGAAGTGATCCAGTTGGTTTTGGGTGAGAACAGACCAAAATATAACTCCTTTTTCACTGTACATCTTGACAGGCGATCAAGTTTTTACACTGTAATCGAGCTTGAAATCATGATCGTGCCTAGAGACTGCAATGGTAAGATGTACAGTGAAAAAGGAGTTATATTTTGATCTGTTCTCACCTAAAACCGATTGGATCACTACAGAAGACATTAATTGAACCACTGGGGTCGTATGGATTACTTTTATGTTGACTTTTTCACCTTTTTGGAGCTTCAAAGGCCTGATCACCGTTCACTTGCATTGTATGGACCTACAGAGCTGAGATATTCTTCTAAAAATCTTCATTTGTGTTCCGCAGAAGAAAGACATTCAGATCTGGGATGATATTAGGGTGAGTATATGGTGAGAGTTTTCATTTTTGGGTGATCTGTTACTTTAAGTCATATCAGATCAGTTATCCTGGTAGTGAGAGTCCTCTTGCCTACTTTTTGGATCACTGTGCAATCTCTATTATAACATGTCAATATTTCATGTCAAGTTATTTATTTATTTGGCATGTAGTCTTGTAATAAATTGGATAATGAGCAGTCAAATCTTCATTTTCGCAGAATAGACATCAACAGAACTCAAGCCGGAGGTGAAATTCAGCTGTTTAACGATTTCTTCTGACATAATAACAATTTCAATACAAATCAATATTTCATTTTTTATTCATTTGGTTAGCAGTCATGTAATAAGTGGGATAATATACAGTTAGCCGGTTGTTTTTGCTAAATAAACCCCTTCAGAGTGATACAAGACCCCTCCACCTCCTGATCACTCTGTCAAAATGTATTCTGCGATAATAACCTGCTGACTGAACATTGTGATTGATGTATGTCTTTATGAAATCAAAGACCCTCCCCTCGAAATCCGAACAAAAGTGGTCACAGGAAAGCATGGTAATACCAGGGGGGAACAGCAATTCGTCTCGGCTGTCCACTTGTGATCGGATCACCAAAAATGCATCTTAATACCAAGTCGAAACAGGGCCCAGGACTGTGTAATTTTAGAAGGAGGCCACTAGGAGTCAGTGAGGTAATATTAATGGCTTCAGACCTAATGCACACCACTAGACATTAGTGGTAAGAAACCTTTACCATTAATTTGATGTAGACAGTACAGCTAAATATTACATAATGTAGAGTTAAATAACACCAGAAACGATCTGCAAAAATTTTAATTTTATGAGAGCAACACTTTGTCACTTTGTCAAAACATTTACGAATCAGTAGGGGAGGTAATGGAATAAATATGACTCACTGAAACACAATTTCTTTTGTCGTGTTTAAATCCAGATGATTCAAGAACTGCAAATTGTGTATGTGCACAGGCTCATGAGAATTAAATCTTGGTAACAAATTACTGGTTGTTCATATGACAACATAGTTTAACATTATAAGTGGTCTTGTAATAAGTTATATTTTCAAAATAAATAAACTCATGTCTGAATAAATGAAATATGTGTCCACACAAGTTTTCTGTGGTATTTTATTTAATATAGGCCCATAGCTAGGCCAATTATTGGACTGCATTTATGTCGCCTATTAAAATGCCATTTGTGAAAAGTCATTAAAGGGATAGTTCACCCAAAAATGAAAATTCTCTCATCATTTATTCACCCTTGTGCCATCCCAGATGTGTATGGCTATCTTTCTTCTGCTGAAACACAAACAAAGATTTTTTGAAGAATATTTCAGCTCAGTAGGTCCACACAATGCAAGTGAATTGTGGCCAGAACTTTAAAGGTCTAAAAAGCACATAGGCAGTCTCCAGTGGTTAAATCCATATCTTCAGAAGTGATATGATAGGTCTGGGTGAGAAGCAGTTAATCAATATTTAACTCTTGTGCGGAGTCTCACAAAAATTTTATGTTTGTAAAATTTATAACTTATTTAGCTATAAATTACTATATGACATAATTCATATAAAATAAGCACATTTTATGTTATCTTCATTCCAATAAAACCCTTCATTTTATTACATTTAAAAAGTATCAAAACATAACAATTTGTCATGCATTTGGGGCCTCTGGTGTCATCTGTAGGAATAAATAAATAAATAAAAAATAAATAAACACAATTACATGAAATAACATGAAATGTCCAGTTAATGGCTTCATTGCTCTATGCTTAGGCTGATCTCTGTAAGGCTAAGCCAATGTTGTACCAAACTTAATTTCTAGATATTATCACAGGTTACACATTGGATATATATTTAGACATTATAAAAAAAAACTATTATTTGACAAATTGTAGCATTTCTCCTAAACCACTTGGGTTAAGTGTCAGATTTTGCAATGATGCTCCGATATGCCTTTGTCAAATCTGATTGTGTTACAAAGACAGAGTTGTTGATTCAGTGACTAACTCATTTCACATAAGACATCAACCGGTAGCATCACCAGAAATGGTCACTGAACTGATCATTAAATGGATCTGAACGAATTTTGGTGAACGTAGTCAAAACACTTGAGCCACTTGGATACATTTAAATCCTACAATGTACAAGCACAGAGTAAAACAATTAATTGTGCATATGCACAGTTGTCATTATTGTCATTGATTAAATAATTTATTCAAGGACCAGCTTGTGCTCAGTCTTTTATTGTCATGTGTGAAACAGAAGCAAGTACTCCAAAAGATGCCCTTTATTTTTGCAGCTAATTTAGCTAAATTTTACATTTAATTTGCAATACACGAATCTTTAAAATACTACAAGTATATAATACTTATATATTAATATAATACTTGTATATTAATATATACTGTAATATATAAATTCTGCACTGTAAGTGTTGGGTCTGTGCGAGCCACTTACTGACAGCTGTGTCCCCCCTGTGCCCCCCCACTTTTAAAATGACTGCTGTTTAAAACACCCCTGTGTGTGTGTGTGTGTGTGTGTGTGTGTGTGTGTGTGTGTGTGTGTGTGTGTGTGTGTGTGTGTGTGTGTGTGTGTGTGTGTGTGGCTAGCTAGTGGAGGAAAAGTCACCAGTCTTGTACCACTCAGATAAAGGATGACATTTTTATTAAAGTAACAAAATCAAAATGGGTCAAAAATGACCCGAACACCACATGAGGGTTAGGTCCTTTTTTACTATAAATCTCCACTTTCACTTTAACATTCTTTCGCATTTTGAAAGTGAAAGTGGAGATTTATGGTTTAAAAAAGGACTTTATATTTATATTTATTTATTTATTTAAATAATTAAATAACCTTTCTCCATTTTAGCAAGGGAAAAGAGAGGAGATGAGAAAGGCGGGGTTGTTCAAAGCCCTCATTGGCCCAGTATGCAGATGTTCGGTGGATGAAATGTCAACGGGCTGTGGCAACACATCAAACTCCTTTCCCTCGTGTTTTATTTCGTCCGTCAGGAATTCTCTTCATAGTGCACAGTGTGTGTCCTGGCATCTGCACTGGAAAAGGGCTCATCTCCGTGGCCACAGCGCTGACACCAAGGACACGCTGCTTACCTTGGATGAAAGCTCGCACGGACCTCTCTCTCTCGCATACACACCCATACACACACTGGAACAAAATCCCGGCCTCAGCGGTGTGACCCCACTGTACCCCCTTAACCATGACAGATCGCCAGGTCCAACCGCTTCACCAGCCCATCCAGCACTTATGCAATCATGGGGAACACGCAAGGCTGTGGAGAAAAAGCCATAAAAAACAGCACACCCCAAATTAAAGCATGGTTCACTGGTAATTGTTATGGGTCATTTTGACCATTAGAGAACATTGGAATAAGGGGGAAGTGTGTGTTTTGTGCATGTGTGTATGCGTGTGAAAGTTCTGCCCAGGTGAGGCAGCGTTCCCAGAGTTCTGTTTGCCCTGGTGATGCCTGGGGAAACTGGGCGAACCTGCGGGATTGCTACAAGTTTATTTTCTTTCATTCCGAGGTGGAAAATTTCCACCTGGGAACGCTGGACAGGCTCTCTCCACTGGCAGCACTTTTCCTCAGTTCTGCATGGCGTCAGCGAGTTGTAGCACCTTGTAACCACAGTGTGGTTTTTACGAGAGGAACACTAGAGTTCACGGAAAACACAACTATATGCCTTTGAAAACGAACGTCATTTTGGACAATCATAAAAATGTGTTTTGAAATGGATATTGTGATTTAAGTTTTATACTTTTTTTAATTACATTTCACACCAAAATAATACTTTTTGTCATTTTAATTGTGCCAGCTCATTTAGTATTTATTTTGCTGCAGTTCGTGGAAAGTGCGACGTTCACACACACATGAGGGAATCCGAGAGGTACACACAGGTTAAAGAGTTTATGGAGCCCATAAGTCCATTCCCTCCATCAACATTAATGATTTTTCACCATCAGGTGCACAAGTCAATTAATAAGACGATAAAGCTTCCTGATGACTATTCATTTTGACGCTAATAGCTACTGGCTAAGGGAAAGTCTACATAGGTCAATGACGTGACACATTTTTTGTGTGTTTGTGTCTAAATATAACTTCTGGTAAACTCAATCTTGCCATGTCATACAAAGGTACATGACAACGGAATGGCTTTCTGAGTGTTGGTTATACCTGGTTTTATCTAGGTTCACACACTGGGTTTATTGTGTTTATTTGGAGTCCCACAGTCAGAAACCCTACACCTGCCCCTACCCTTAAAGGAATAGTTCACCCAAAAATGAAAATTCTCTAATTATTTACTCACCCTCAAATGACTTTCTTTCTTCTGTGGAACACAAACCAAGAATTTTAGAATTTCAGCTTTGTAGGTCCTCACAATGCAAGTGAATGGGTAGCAAAGTATTGAAGCTCTAAAAACATATAAAGGCAGCATAAAAGTAATCCATAAGTTGAAAGTAATTTTTGTGGTAATCAACATTATGCCACAAATGCTTTCGATTGAGTTTAACTTGTATTGAACCTGGCACATTCCTTTAAATATTGATCTGTTTCTCACCCATACCTATCATATTACTTCTGAAGATATTGACTTAAACTTTTCACACACGAGTTTCTCCTGTACTGACAGACCTCACAGAGTAAGTTCTTTAATGCATGCTGTAATTAAAAAATTAAAATAAAAAATCTTACCTTACACTTCACAGCAGATGCACTGGAGGACAGATTATGATTGATATTTGCGATCGCGAATGCGCTTGCAGGTGTCATGATAAATTGAGTCCACCCGGTAAATAGAGTCCCCATGGGGGTTACCGTTTGTAATGCCTGAGCAAAAACATCATGTTATCGTGATAGTCTAGGCTAGCTGAAAAACACAAACAAGGACACATCTTTAATTTCACAATCTATAAATTCAGTTATATACTATTATGTGTAACTTATGGTTTAAAAGTCATTAAATATCATAAATACAAAGTTATATCGACATACATCATAAAACGATTTTAAAAGATTTCTACTCAGGCAGCAAATATAGTATCCATTAATAGGTCCCTCAGCCAATCGAATTGCTGTCACATCAGAGGGAGACCCGATTTTCAGGGGGGACGATTTCCATATTATTTACACTGCCATGCAGCATGGGATTCTGAGTTCATTTTAGAAGCATAGAAGGTTCTAAAAAACCTAGCCCTTCCAGTTTCCCAGCACCGGAAGTGGTTAGAATGAGTGACGAATGGAATGGGAGAAGGCTCGAGTGGACATATATTCTTTGTTTGACATGCAAAAACATTGCCGCATATGCACTTTGACGATAATAGCTTTATACTTTTATTTAGTGATTGTCTGAATGTTTGTAACATATAAAAATAAAGATACTGTGATGTTGAAAAGACTATTTGAGTACCTGGTTCATTATGACAAGCGCTTCAGTTCCTCTTTTGCTGCAGCACGAATGCAGATCGCACCGGTTTGATCGTACGCATCTAAACCCAGCCTAGTGTAATCACACCGGTTTGATCGCACATGCGAAGGGTTAACCACTGGAGTCTTATGGATTACTTTTATGCTGCCTTTATGAGCTTTTTGGAGCTTCAAAATGTTGGTACCCATTCACTTGCATTGTGAAGACCAACAGAACTGAGATATTCTTCTAAAAATCTTTTTTTGTGTTCTGTAGAAGAAAGAAAGTTATACACATCTGGGATGGCATGAGGGTGAGTAAATGATGAGAGAATTTTCATTTTTGGGTGAACTATCCCTTTAACCTTAACCCTACCACTAAATCTAACCATAAACCTAACCTTAGTAACAGCGAATGAGACTCTCGCAAGACTTTGTGCAACAGGGGAATTACCTTCTAGACATTATATCGTTCCTAGGCCCAAAATATGGTATAACCCAAAAACAAAATCTGCTTAATTTTTTTTTTTTTTTTTTTTTTGTGCTGATTTTGCTGGAAAAATCTGTGGAATTCTGTAAAATTTATTTAAACTAGGGTTGTCATTTAAAGGGTTGATAGTTGAGTATTTGAAAAATAACTCATTAAAAACATTTACGCAATTAATCATGCCCCCGACCTGTACGTAAATTTCGCAATAAGAAATGTTCCTAACTTTCAAATTAGCTCCAAAAGCATCTGTCGGATGCATGAGTACATAGACCAACAATTAAAAATAGAGCAGAGGGAAGTAGGCCAATAATATGGTTATGTTCAATAATATGGAAATAAAACAACATTTTTTTATACTTTTAAAGAAACTTTTTGTATTGTCTAAATGCTTTACTTTTCTATTGCCACAATATAATGTAATATATTCGAATTAACTAACTAATATTTATTAGGCCTATATTTTATACTAATAATTATTTAAATTATTCTGAATTACCTTTATTTGGGGGCCTTTCTCAGTAAATATTGGTTTGCGATTAATTATGTGAATTAATCGGCACATCATGTAATTAATTTGATTAATCATTTTAATCGATTGACAGCCCTAATTTAAACCATTTTTTTTTTCTTTTTTTTTTTTAAATGAGTTGAGTACTAAAAAATTTTAATGGCTGCTGAAAGCATTATAAAATTTGCTAAAAATGTTTGTGTGTTTTCTACAGAATTCTACATTTACAGACTCCATATGGGCCTGTTATACCATACTGACATATTAATAATATATAACAAATAAAAACTTCTTCACTGCTTATTTTTAAATAATAATAATAAGAAATAATAATAAAGGATTATGTAA
This sequence comes from Myxocyprinus asiaticus, assembly GCF_019703515.2. Taxonomy (NCBI): domain Eukaryota; kingdom Metazoa; phylum Chordata; class Actinopteri; order Cypriniformes; family Catostomidae; genus Myxocyprinus; species Myxocyprinus asiaticus. Next base: position 43,857,605 of record NC_059353.1, on the reverse strand, counting down.
AACTATTAAGTTATAAGCCTTTTCTTATTACAGTCCCCAGACAGTAATAGTGATTGTTTGAATGTGTGTAGCATATAAAAATAAAGATATTGTGATGTTGAAAAAACTATTTGAGCACCTGGTTCATTATGACATTCACCAAGAGATTTCTGACTTTAGTAAAAAAATTAATTTTCAATTTTCATGATTTTATTTTTAAGGATATCATGAATTTTTGACATTTCAAAAACTTCAAATTAATTTTAATAAGTTTTGTCTATATTAAAAAATTACTTTGATTTTTTTTTTTTTTTTTTTTACCTTGAAAAATGTTTGCAACATTCTTGAAAATAATGATTAAAACATGTACCCTCAATTTATTCAAGGTGTATGGAAAATATTTTATTACTGTTTACTTGATGTTTTCGCCACTTGACATTTTTTCATTGAAAATTATATAAATGTTTTTCAAAAATGTATGAAACCAACATGAATGCAAAGACACTTTTCTTAGAACTTAGGCAGATGCGTTTTAAACTAGATTTAAAAATTTAGTTTTACAACATCTCAAACATCCTTATTTGTCTTTGACCTACATGCAAAATTTTTTGCCCCATTAAATTAAACAAGTACTCTTTATCCATTAAGTCAGATCAATCAGCTTTACATTTGATCCTGTTTAATGCGTAAAAGCACAGGGTGTTAATGATTAGGTAAATATGACGCCAAACAGACAATGTAAATGTGATAATTGGGGCTTTGTAAGCAACTCTACAGTAAGTCTGTCCTCTTTGATAAGATTTACAGAATATCCAAAAGCAGCTTGTGGCTGCTTATCATAGAGATCTTATCATAACAAGTTCGTCTGTAAGCATACACGGTCCTCAAAACCTCATGGCAGGTTGTACTTAAGCAATTAGTACTGGCTTTTCCCCTGAGAGGAAGGAGCTTATTTTTAGATAATTAATTAATAATTCTAAAGAACAGAACTGTGGGAAAGTCTAGGAAAGTGTGTTGCTCAAAGTAAATCTGGAACACTGCTGCAGGAACAATGACAAATCCCTTCAAAATGGGAGTTGGAACCCATTCTCACATGGCTGGTCCTCCAGTGTCTGGGCTTTGATCTGGGTTAAAGGGATAAGTCTCATAAAAGTAGTTAATACAACGTATTTGCTATATTAGAAGTCTTCTGAAGCCATATGATACCTTTTTGGCCATTATTTATACTCAATGAGCACCTTATAAGCAACACTATGGTCCTAATAAAGTGCCCGACGTGGTCTTCTTCTGTTGTAGCCCATCCACCTCAAGGTTCGATGTGTTGTGCATTCTGAGATGTTATTCTGGTCACTACAATTGTACAGAGTGGTTATCTGAGTTACTGTAGCCTTTCTGTCAGCTTGAAACTGTCTGGCCATTCTCCATTGACCTCTCTCATCAACAAGGCGTTTCCGTCTGCAGAACTGCAGCTCACTGGATGTTTTTGGTTTTTGGCACCATTCTGAGTAAACTCTAGAGACTGTTGTGCATGAAAATCCCAGGAGATCAGCAGTTACAGAAATACTCAAACTAGCCCGTCTGACACCAACAATCATGCCACGGTCGAAATCACTGAGATCACATTTTTTCCCCATTCTTATGGTTGATATGAACATTAACTGAAGCTCCTGTCCCGTATCTGCATGATTTTATGGATTGCATATTTGGTCAGATCTCAGTCGCACATCTGCCTATTCAAACTTGGTGTGTCGTGAAACTAATGCTAACGGGCAACTGACGAATGTTCGCAAATAACTTTTATGTGAGATTTTATGGTGCTTCTTTGTCCTTTTTTGAGTTTGGCAGTAAAAATCACCATCCACTTTCACTGGATGGAAAAAAGAGTGTAGGAGCCAAATGTAATGATTGTTCAAACCACTAGATGGCGGTGTGCACCAGTGGTGTGGGTGTGGTCACCTGTTAATATCACATGGTATTTAAACTTCCCATGGGTTGTATCAGGAGGGACAGGTGGCGGGAACATATGGTTCTTACCATAGATCCACATGCTTTAAAACTCTGTATGATATAGATTTCATTAAATGGACAACAAAGCATTTGAAATGGATAACGTTGTGTGGACATTGTTTATTCCAAACTATGAGTAAAGAACATCTTACCACCTTGCCCTGGCTTATAGGAAAAAGCCACTACATAGAGGCTCTGAGATTCTTGAAATTTTCTTCTTTGTGTTCAGTGAGAGAAAGAGAGAGTCATGAGGGGTTGAGTAAATGATGGCACAATTTTCATTTCTGGGTGGACTAACCTTTTAAGACTGGTTAGTTTCTCAGACGTGCTCACCGGGTTCAGGTCAGGAAGCTTCCAATTGTCATTGACCTCATTAAAGGGCAGAGTTGTTTATCTGTGCAGAGGGCAAAGAAACTGGTCCATAAATGCAGTGTGTACAGCTGTTTGAGCGTTCTGAAACAGCAGCAACGAGGCAGACTCCATCAAACATCTGTAACACATTTTAGCTGGAGATCTACAGTCAGGGCAACCCTTCATCATGCACCACACTGCACCTGCGAACGAGACACATTCATATTTGCACAGCCCTGTGTTAGTATATTATAAACGGTAACACAGAGTGTGTTGCAGATTTGGTGAAGCAGATTTATTTTGATGCTAAATTGGAAACGACAGGCTTGTTTTTGGCAAAGAAGTCCAGCATTGCTCTGTGCCGCATTGTGCAATATTCAGGTTCCCGCAACAAGGGTTCGGTGATCAGATCGTGGGTGGCAGTAAGTGTTACATCATAGCAGAGCTCCAGGCTCATATGAAAGTGTTTACAGTTAGTTATCTGCAGATCCACATGGAATCTGTGCCCGCAGGACTTCACAGAAAGCTCCAAAAATTTCTGCAGAATTGGAATACTTGTCAAAGTTCAACACATACATTGCTCCTTGTGTGTTAATTTATTAAATTTATAGCTAAGTTGATTGTGCTTTCAGCGCAATAATAGGGTAGCTCAACATTTTATTATGTTTAAAGACCCCATGAAATGGTTTGACGAGCGCAGTGTTCTTTCCTGTGTTGACCAAGGAAGTCTATAATACCTGGAGAGAGCTATCCATTAAAAAGCCAATAGGGTTTAGTAAATGTCACAGCCATGAACCATGATACTTAGCCAGATGCTATTGCTATTCGGTGGCAAGTGGGATGAGGGGGAGTGGCATTGTCATTCCAAACAGCCTTTTTATTGGAAAAAATGTGTATTTAATACACCCCTGAGTCAACATTATCACAATGGAAGACGACATGTTGTTTCAGAGAGTTCTGGTACCCTAGGATTCGCCACATTATGCCGACACGCTGAGAAGCGGCATCTAATTTCAGACATTTGAGCATCAGCTTCAAAGTGTACCTTCCCTTGTGGTGTGACCGGACGTGCGCTGCGTCAGCAACATGGGCGATCTGGGTTCCGATGCCACGTTGAAACCAGGAAGTAATCGCGTTTGAATAATCAGTAATGAGTGTGATTCAGAGAGTGCATATTTTCCTCTAACATTACATTTTCAATCCACTGATAGTTAGGTTTAGGTTTGGGATTACAGTTTATAAAATATGCATTCCTCTTCACTGTATTACAGCCTGTACAACTGAAAACAACTCGCTTTGGCACCCCTCTGTGGACATTTCACCCAGAAAATGAAGCTCACCAATGTCCAAATGCCCAACAACACTTTCCGCTTTGGCCACTGGGGGCAGTGTTTCCGATTTCACTGTGAGATCAGTCTGCCTGAGTGCAGGGTGAGTCATCAATATATTTGGTCCATTTCCTGGAAGCAAAAAACAGTCATTTTAAATGGATATAACTGCTAAAAGTTAATTTTGTCACTTTTAGGAGTACACTAGTGTATAAATGGCCTCAAAGCTAACAGACAATGATTAAAAGCTACAAAAGTCAAATTCTGATTTCATGCTATCTTTAAACACATTTTCAAAATTCCACAGATTTTCCTATTTTTAAAATGAGCATAAAAAACATACATTCTTAGAGTCCTCTTGTTCATCAGAACTCCACTTATATAGTATTGGAGTAATGTCTTTCTACTGGACAGTTAAAGGTAATCACAGAGGGCGCTATAGTTTAAAAATTCCCAAAAAATAATCTTAAAGGGATAGTTCAGCCAAAAATGAAAATTCTCTAATTATTTACTCACCCTCATGCCGTCCCAGATGTGTATGACTTTCTTTCCTCTGCTGAACACATACTACGATTTTTAGAAGAATATCTTAGCTCTGTAGGTCCATACAATGCAAGTAAATGGTGGGCAGAACTATGAAGCTCCAAAAGCATATCCACACCTATCATATCACTTCTGAAGACATGGATTTAAACACTGGAGTCTTATGGATTACTTTTATACTGCCTTTTTGTGCTTTTTGGAGCTCCAAAATGTTTGTAGCCATTTACTTTTATTGTGAGGATCTACAGAGCTGAAATTTTCTTCTAAAAATCTTCATTTGTGTTCTGAAGAAGAAAGTCATACACATCTGGGATAGTCTGGGTGAACTATCCCTTTAAATTCCTTCTGATATCCTAAATTTGACCATATTGGGAATCCAAAAAAGTTGTATTGGGAACTCTATGTTCTAAAATATCTAGTTTATATTTTGTGCTATGTTGGAATTCTATAAGAATATTCCCATTTGGGTTGGTTCCAAATTATAAATTCCAAATTTTAGTTGGAATACTTTCAAATTTTTGACTAGGGATAATTTATACAGAGGGGAATGACAGGCTACCTGACCCCATATTGACTCACAGAATGCATTAAATAATTAATATGGGTTTCTTCCCCTGTAAAAGCCCAAATCAAGTTTTAGCATAACTGTTGCCTTGTTTGAGAAAGGTTACTGCTAACTAACTCTTTGGCTTTGCTATGTCCATTCCTTTCCTTTGCGTGCAAAACTTAATTAGCATCTCTTGGAATATTTGTTTCCATGTCAACACTTACTGAAGAAACAGAAACCAGCTGTGTCCCAAATGACACACTATACACTCACAATAAACACTAAGCACTCAGCCATGTAGTGAATGAATTTTCAAAGTGACATTTCAAACACACTCGATACATTGCTGTTAGCTTTAGCGTGATTGCCATACTTAGTTCAACAATTATATTTTAAATCCTGCACATATTCAGGGTGTCACGTGACGCCATGCAAGAAGCAGACGTGTGAGCGACGAGCTCTGCGCACTTTGCTAAATTTGTAATTATTTTCCTGTTATATTCTGGTGAAATTTGATACACCCAGTTACACATTTGCTCTTTGATGCATAACGTGGCAAAGAAGTCAAAATCCTCGGGCTCTGGAGACATTAAAAGACACATACGTGTTCAGGATGAAAGCTCCGACAGGCATACAGACCAGGGACTCGATTTGGATGGTGCGGCGGGAGAGGAGATCCAGCGTCAGTTGTCCAACATGTCGGTGATGTTGACGAAGGTTCTTGCTGACTTGGAGGATCTCGCTGTAATACGTCGATCGATTACGGCGATGGAAATAAAATTCTCTGAGATAATTACAAGAGTGACTGATGTTGAGAGACGAATCGATTTTCTGGAATCTTCGGAGAGGGAATTAACCACTAATCCGCCCGTGACCAAAGTTGATTTGGAACATCTCCTTGAAAAGCTTGAAGATCTTGAGAATAGAAGCCGCAGGAATAATGTTAGAATTGTTGGAATTCCTGAGCATGAGGAGGGCAGAGATATGGTGAAATTCCTAGACAAGCTTTTCCCGAGTCTGCTCGACATAACATGCCACAAGCTGGAAATCGAGCGAGCTCACAGAGTCCCAGCTCACAGATTTGCTGAGGGAGATAGGCCCTGATCGATTCTGGCCAGATTTCTGAGATCATCCGTTAAAGATCTGGTGTTGCGCCAGGTGAGGAGCAAAGGGAGGCTTTCTTGGAAGAACCATAATATTTTCTTGTTCCCGGACTTTGCGAGTTCGACAAGAGAGAAACGCGATCGGTTCAAGGAATGTAAGAAACTCTTGCATCGGCGAAAGATCTCGTTTGCTCTGACATTTCTGGCCAAACTGAGAATAGAAACGAAGGTCGGTTGCAAAGTATTTACATGTCCTAATCAGGCAATATCTTTTATTGAATCAATGAGCGAGTAAACTGTGTTGGCTCCGCCGAGCGGCTGGAGCTTGTTTTGTGAGTAACACTTTTCCTTAAAGAAACTTTTGCATTGACGGAAGATTACTTTATCTATTGAAGTTCCAGCCAGTTTGAAAGTGGACACTACGGATGACCGCAAAATATCTACATGCTCACACAAAGGATGTCTTTTATAAAGTTGACGAATTGTGTAAGTCATGGTATATACATTTATGCGGCCTCCGAGTGAATTGACTCGACCATCCGGGGAACCAGGATGCCGGTTTTGTTTCTTTTTGTATTGGTACCACCTAGCGGCTGGAGCATTTTTTATTTTTTTTTAATAACTCTTTTCCTTAAAGAAACTTTTGCATTGACGGAAGATTACTTTTTGCATTGAAGTTCCGGCCAGTTTGAGAGTGGACACTACGGATAACCGCGAAATATCTACATGCTCATACAAAGGATGTCTTTTATAAAGTTGACGGATTGTGTAAGTCATGGTATATACGTTTATGTGGCCTCCGAGTGAATTGACTCGACCATCCGGGGAACCGGGATGCCGGTTTTGTTTGTTTTTGTATTGGTACCGCCTAGCGGCTGGAGCTTGTTCTATTGAATAACACTCCTTTGGAACAGCTGTGGATTAATCTGTTTGTTCTTTGTACTTATTCCTCCTGCTGGCTGTGGTTTGTTTTGTTGAGTATTTTTATGGGACATTGGAATGATTACGTTATCCGCTGAACTCATAACAGCCGGCTCACTGAACATTCGTTTGTTTGTCCGAGGAATCTGAACGGTTTTATATCAGCTGGAATTTGTTTTGTGGAAGATCACACCTTTGAGACAGTTCTGTGAATGAATCTACACATCCTTTGTGTTTATTCTTCCTATTTGCTGGGGTTTATTTTACAAACTATTTTCTGTTATGTAATTCTGTTAACAAATTTGTGAGGCAAAATTGAGCAATCCGATGGCAAATTTGTCGTGGAGGCTCGTGGGCGTTCATGGACCTTTTGAGTTTAGAGGGACTGTCGCCGGTTGGCGCTTTCGTGTGCGGGGTTAATGCGCACGTTTATCTTTTTTCTGTTTGTCTTGTTCGGGGGGAAGTTCAGGGTTTGATTGTTTTACTAATGGGGAATGTGGTCTGTATAATTTTGTTTTTGACACACAATTTATATTTTCTATTGTATCAAAATGTCAAATGTTAATATGAGTGTACTATCTCTCTCCACATGGAATGTAAATGTGTTGGGGCACCCCATAAAAAGAAGGACGGTTATTACTTTTCTTAAACGTAAGAAATATGATATAGTGTTTCTTCAAGAAACACATCTCTACCCGCAGGAAGCTGAAAGATTTGGGAAGATATGGGGTGGACATGTTTTTTTTAGTGCTGGCTCAGGTAAGAGCAAGGGAGTAATTATATTGCTAAATAAACATTTACAATTCAAATGTCTCAAACAGGTTAAAGATAAATTAGGAAGAGTCATTATTGTTTTAGCTGAAATTTAGGGGCAAAGGATATTTACGCACCTAACGCTGATGATCAGGGCTTTTTTATAGATCTTGAAGGGATGCTGCAAACCGCTGGCACCCCTCATGATATAATATTGGGAGGAGACTTTAATCTTTTGATGGACTCAGTCCTTGATCACAGTGAAGCAAAAGTGTGTAAACCCCCTAGAGCAACATTGACGCTTCACAGGATGTGTAAAAATCTTGGTCTTACAAATATTTGGAGACTTTTGAACCCATCTGATAGAGACTATACATTCTTTTCATCAGTCCATAAGATTTATTCTAGAATAGATCTTTTTTTGGTATCCCTCATTTTATCTGTTGTTGATTGCTCAGTTGGAAATATCTTAGTCTCAGATCATGCCCTAGTGAGTTAAGAGGTGTTGCCATATACAGAGAAAGAGAAATCATATAGTTGGTGCCTTAATGTGTCCCTTTTGCAAAATCCTGATTTCCAACAAATGCTAAAGACTGAAATCAATGTTTATATGGAGACCAACTGGTCCTCAGTATCCTCTGTGGGCGTGGCTTGGGAGGCACTTAAGGTGGTTCTTAGGGGTCGGATCATACAATATGCCTCATTCATTAAAAAATCCAAAGCATGAGAACTCCTGGAGTTAGAAGAGAATATTAAAAGTGCAGAGGCAGAGCTGAAGCGCCGCATGTCATCTGATGGCCTCAGAGAATTGACCCAATTGAAATATAGATATAATACCGTTTTGTCACGGAAAGTGGAGTTTTGGTTATTCAGGGCAAGGCAGTCATACTTTGAGTCGGGTGACAAGGTAGGGAAGCTTTTGGCTAGATATATAAAGCAGAGAGAGTCTCTTTCTATCATTCCCTCAGTGAAATCTGCTGGTGGTGAAATTATTACCTCAGCCATTGATATTAATAATGCTTTTAAAGAATTCTACCTTGATCTCTATAGTTCCTCGTCTTCGTCTACTGATGAAGATATTAGAAACTTTGTGGAACCATTAGATCTTCCTAAACTGACGATTGAGCAAAAAAACTCTCTTGATTCTGAGATAACCTTGGAGGAGCTTGTCGAGGTAATTAAGTCCCTACCTACAGGCAAGGCTCTGGGGCCAGATGGTTTTGCCGCAGAATTTGTTAGATCCTATGCTACAGAACTGGCTCCACTTTTGTTAGAAGTTTATACTGAATCATTAAAGAATGGAAAGCTTCCTCCAACCATGACACAAGCCCGGATCAGTCTGATTCTTAAAAAGGACAAAGATTCAAGCAAGTGTAAAAGTTACCGTCCAATCTCCCTGATCCAATTAAATGTAAAAATATAGTCAAAAATTCTGGCTAACCGATTAAGTAAGGTTATGACATCTCTTATACATATAGATCAGGTGGGGTTTATTCGGGGCCGTAGCTTTTCTGATAACATCAGGCGTCTCATCAATATCATGTGGTCAGCAGCGAATGATCAGTCTCTGGTCGCCGCCATCTCACTTGATACCGAAAAGGCATTTGATATGGTAGAATGGGATTATCTTTTTAAGATTTTGGAAATGTATGGGTTCGGGAGTACATTTATTGGTTGGATTAAGTTACTTTATAAACACCCCGTAGCAGCAGTACAAACAAACGGATTAATTTCAGATAATTTTACTCTGAATAGGGGCACTCGGCAGGGTTGCCCTCTTTCCCCATTATTGTTCTGTCTTGCCCTGGAACCATTAGCAGCCATGATAAGAAAGGAGGATGATTTTCCAGGGGTGACGGTGGGAGGTGTGGTGCATAAGCTTCTGCTTACACAGATGATATTTTATTATTTGTCTCTGACCCCACTAGATCTATGCCGTGCCTCCACAGAATTATTAATTCCTTTTCCAAGTTCTCAGGATACAAAGTCAATTGGTCTATATCCGAAGCTTTGGCTTTGACAGCGTACTGTCCAGTAACGGCCTTCCAGCCGGGCGCCTTCCAGTGGCCCAAACAGGGCATTAAGTATTTGGGAATTTTATTCCCAGCAAATTTGTCTGATTTAGTCAGAGTTAATTTTGATCCCTTAATAAAAAGGTTTTCGAATGATGTGGACAGGTGGGCTTCATTACACTTATCGATGATTGGGAAGGTTAATGTAAATAAAATTAATTGTATTCCAAAATTCATCTACCTGTTACAATCTCTCCCAATAAGTGTCCCCCTCTCTTATTTCAAGCAATTTGATAGCGTAGCAAAGTCCTTCATTTGGAATGGTAAGCGTGCCAGGTTAAATTTCAATAAGTTACATAGGCCGATTGACAAAGTTGGGTTAGGCCTACCCAAGATTTTGTTTAATAATTATGCATTCGGTCTTAGACATTTGGCTCATTGGACGCTTCCACCTGGGAGAGCCCCTCCCTGGTTTTGTATCGAAAAGGAAGCTCTTTCCCCTATCTCGCCTCTGCATAGCCTTTTGATCAAATTAATCGGAGAAGTTAAGTCACACCTCGTTATTATGCATTTACACTCGATATGGACAAAAGTGTCCAGAGTGTTTAATTCGGATATTTATTTAAACGTAGCCTTGAGCATATGGCAGAACCCTAAACTATGCATTAATAAGTCCCCTTTCTGTTGGTCAGATTGGATTGTGAAGGGGGTTAATACACTCGGTGACCTATATGAGAGTATTGTGTATTGAGACCTTTTGAAAATTTGGTTCAAATGCATGGGTGCGCCTTATGCAATTTAAGATTCTACATAGATTTTATTGGACCCCTTCTAAATTGTATAGACTCGGTCGTAAGGACACACCCACCTGCTGGCGATGCCATTTAGAAGATGGAGACACTGCCCATGTTTTTTGGGGGTGTCGTAAGATACAGGAGTTCTGGTTGAGGGTCCAGAATTTTATGGCCAACGTATTGGGTACTCGGATCTCCTTTTGCCCCAGGCTCTGTATTTTGGGTGACAGGGCAGTCATTGATGTAGGAGATAAGTACATGAAAAATTGGATCCTGGCCGATGTTATGGTGGGCAGACAGGTTATCCTTAGAGGATGGAAGTCAGCTGGAGCCCCCTCGTTTCGTGAGTGGTGCGAGGAGATGGGCAGGGTGGCAGCTTGGGAAGAGTTGTCATATAGAAGGCTCGGCAACATGGATATGTTCATCAGGAGGTGGGGCAGCTATTTGGCATTTTTGGAGGGCTCTCGGGGAGGGACAGTGGAGGGAGACGTGTTGTTTTAAATGTGTATGTTGTAGCCTTTTTGTTTTTGCACATATACTTTTTTATATGTGTATATAAAATGTATTTCTAAATATTTTCTTCTATATTATTGTTTGTTTGTGTGTCTTTGTAAATTGTATTTGACCACTGGGGTATCTGTTTGTGTTGGGTGGTGGGGTGGGGTGTGGTGGTTAATGTTCAAGAGGAAGGGTTGTAAATAATATAATATGATTCCAAATATTCTGTTATTTTTTTACTTATATTTGATTTTTTTATATGTTATATGGAATCGATAAAAACTTTTAATAAAAAAAAAAAAAAGAGAGAGAGAGATACACAAGCCAGTTACCATTTTCAAATCTTTATTTGAAGTTACTACAGAAAACATTTTAGTTCAGTGCTGAACAATTATGAGAAAAATCTTGAAAAAGCAGAGAGAGATATAGAGAGCAGAGAAGCAGAGGATGTGTTTGTATTAGGCTACCGTAAAAGTTCAAATGAAGCTGCCTTATACAAAATAGAAAGCAGAGGCCCGTCAAAATTAAACTACAACGGTTTTTGCTCAAATGTCTGTGAAAATAAAAACAAATCACATGATTTTGCCTAAAGCAACACTGTGAAAGCTCAAAAAGATGCCCAATATCATTGCAGATTCATTCAGAAAGCCTTGGCAAAACTGTACACAAATACTGGGACTTAAGACTGTACAACAAAGATCCAGTGAAGAACCAACTCTTTGGTATGAGTATGTACAATATTTGAGATGCTCTCACTATTTTAGATTTTGTAAAGGAAACAATGATACCAAAATGAATCCTCCCTGGCATTAATTTTCCCTCTATTAAACTTACTGATTAATGTTACAAAATGGGTTATTCAACCTTTAATAGACCTTTATAGATTTTTTGCTAAATATACTGTATGGAAACATTGATGAAAAATGTGCATTTCTTTCCTTTTATTTACTTTAATTGACTGTTTCTGGCTATTTGATTGTTCATAATATTGACAGACAGAGAAAAATTCCTCTAACCTGTTTAAGCTCTGACCTTCAGTATCTGGGACATTACGCCTCTCTTATTAAATAGGTCTTTTGAGCAGGAAGATGGAGTGTAAGTCAGCTTTTCTCTTGCATTTTTGTGGGGAGCTATTTGTGTAACACACAAAAGAGACTGTTAACAGAGTTGCTGCCTATGTAGTGTGTTACAAATCAGATACTTAGTGTCTGCCAGTTAGTCTTATGATGTTCTATATGTTTACATTTAGGGTGCTGCCTGGAACACAGTTATCACACTGCAAAGAATCAATTGAACTGTAGTCCTAACTGGTCTGTACTTCTACATTTGATACCTAAGTACATTTAATAGGAAGTACTTTTTTTACTTTCACTCAAGTCAAAAGTTAAGAAGTGTACTTCTACTTTTACTGGAGTAAAATTTCACCAGGGTATCTGTACTTTAACTCAAGTACAGGATTAGTGTACTTTGTCCACCACTGTGAAAATCTGAGAACGTTTCCATGTAGTAAAAAACAAACAAAAAACTGGTAGTGTTCCATTTAAGACAACACTTTGAACACTACTTTTTGAAAAATTCTTTGATAGAAGGCAGAGTGCATAGTGTAAGTGCACAGTACATCATTTTGGACACAGCTAAAGTTTCAAACTACTTTTAACTTGACACAACGTTCTAAAACGCAGCATTAATGCCGCAAGATGCTGAAATGCAAAGCAAAGTGAGACGCTCTAAGAGAGTTTGACAAACTGAATAAAAAATGTATTGCTGTCAAGAATAGGCCAATAATAGGTTTATGTTTAATTATACAGCATATTACTACAATAATTGAATGTATTTGAAATATCTGATTTATTGTATTATAATATTTCAATTGTATATTAAATTATATATTAAATTATATTTATTTGGGGGCCTTTCTCAGTAAATATTGATATATGTGATTAATTGCGATAAATTCTGTTAATTAATTGGCTCATCGTGTAAATAAATTGATTTGATTGTTAGCTCTAATTTTAACATTGAAACAATTACACTCCTCATTTTTAAAGAAAGGTCAAAATAAAATGATCACAAGCAACAGCTGAAAAACAAAGGTTTTTGAAATTAACATGTCTGTCAATTATTTCATTTGGTTTATTGTAAAGGGAAAAAATGTATTGAGCTAAATAGTATGCTTATAGTATAACTTATTATCTCACTGACCAAAATAAATAAATAAATAATTGGAGAAGGAAACCCTATTGAAACCAGAAAATAATTGTTATATATGAATGACTGTAACCTTGCAATATTTTCACCCTGTAATTGCAGCTTGGATTCCATAGCACACCTCAAATTTGAAACATTTCCCAGATTTTCCACACACATTTCAACATGTGTTTCTGATCACTGCCCATGTTCATGACCATAGACCCTACAGAGTGACAGGAAATGTCTAAAAAAGGAAAGGAAAAAAAAAAGACCCACAAGGACACTTTCTCTTGTCAGCAGTTCTTTATGGTGTAATATATAGAGGTCAGTAATTCTTTGGTACTTTCTCACAATTCAGAAGTGCAAGGAGGTCCTGCTGAAGAGTTCGGGGCTATTCTTATTGTCAGCAGTTCTGGAAAACACTGCCCACATCAGATTTTAAGTAAATACATTTTAAGAGAGGCACAAAAAAGATGTCCTGCTCAGCAATGTTCCCTCTAATATTTGTTTTTGCTGAGCACAACCTATTTCTATTCAGCACACCCTTGAGTACCACCTGAGCTAGAAACATATCAACCAGACCTGTGCAGTGTTAGTTGTGCCATTCTTTGCTAAGAAATTCTATAAAAATTAAAAACCATCTAACATAGAATTTCGCAAATTACAGGTGTTGTAAGCGATTTCAGCTGTTAAGCCAACTTCCACCATTTCAACCACACACCCTCGCCCCAAAACCCCACCTTCCAATAACATGTCAGTAAACCCGAACATGCTGTTCAGTAGACTGACAGGCAGAGAATTCTGATTGGCTAAAAAGATGTGGGCTGCTTCCCGAACTCTTTTTTACAGTCTAGGGTTGTCATAAATTAATATATCAGTATATCATCTGCCATTCTTCTCATGCATAATGGGTTTCAACCCAATACAATGATGGTAAGTTGATTTTAGATGGAGAAACTATAGTTAGGCCTCACTGAAGTGCTCCTCTGGTGGTTATTACTGTCCAGTTTCGTGAAGTCAGTGATGTTTTCGAAAGTCTGGCTATTGGATTGACGTTGGGCCAGATGCTGAACGAGCAGAGATGTGCCCCACTCACCCCCCTCTCCCGGCAGCTCGTGCTATAGGAAAGGAAACAGGAGATTTACATTGCCACTATGTTGTTTGATTATTTCCACATGTCACATAATTTCATCGAGTTAAAATATGAAGGCAGCAGGACAGACTGATTGTGGGGGCATTTAATTCAGCCTAGCCTGATTGTTAAGGTGGCTCTTATTATTAGATCCACAGCCTAGACAAGCTAGTCAATTTATGTTGCAATAAATAACCCATTTGGTATTAATTTTTCCATAAACCTCCCGCCTGTGATTAGGCCGACCCTTCATGTCCATAAATTTGTCCCCAAGTAATTTTTCTCTGGCCAAACTGTTAAACTAAATTCTGTGGAACTGATAGCATGAAATGCCATGGGTCAGCACTCTTGAGTAGCTTATACTACACTGGTCTCAGCCTCAGACCGTGCTTTAACCATCTAATGCACATAGCACGCAACAGTGGAAAATGCTTTCTTGAGCCACTTAGCTCAAATTTTATTGGCTGATTTGATGGAACTTCCACAAGTAGAAGCACACAGGACTTTTCATCAGTCCGCCTAGACTTTCATCAGTCGTGTTTACAAAGTTCCATGACGAAAAATCACCAAATTTGTCCAAGTTTGCCAGGTTAGTTGACATCAAATATTTTAAAGTTATTCAGAGTTTTGTTTGTGGGACGTAGCAGAAAGTAAAGCGGATATCCATGAGCATAACTGCATATTCTCTGTTTACTTAGTTATGTCTGTGAAATACACTGTAATGAGGTTTTGTGTGCTGTACTTAGACTCTCTACACATTTACTGCTATTTTCCAGTGTGTTTTCTGTGCAATCACTCACAAAACTGCCACGCAATTATCTAAATTATTTCTTTCCCCATGTCTGTATTTTATTATGGTATGATACATCTCAGAAAAGCCCGCCCCTAAATAGCAAGTAATGACAAAACCAACTGTGATTGAACGCTTTGCACGTCAATTAGAGGGCTTTTCCTGTCTAACTTGGCGGTTCTCAGAAAATGTCAGCTGTTATAAGGTCCAGACCTTTGCCATGTTAGTCAAAAATCTGGCTACATGAGACTAATACTACACTAGCATACAGTGGCAAGAATTCCTTTGGAATTACCTGCATTTATGTCTAAATTTGTCTTAAAAACTGGTTTGATCGTCATCTAAGTTACAATAATGAACAAATGCAATCTTGTTTTAACTAATAACACACAAATTATTGTATTGCCCTTGTACATACTGAATACATCATTCAAATAATCACAGTGTAGGTCAGAAGAAGTATGTGAACCCCTAGGCTAATGACTTCAACAAAAACTAAATAGAGTTAAGAGTTGGCAAACCGGGTATTCAGTTAATGAAACAAGATTGGAGGTGTGGGTTAGAGCTACTTTGACTTATAAAAAGCACTCAAACATTTTGAGTTTGCTGTTCACAAGAAGCATCTGCTGACATGAACCATGCCTTGCAAAAAAGAGATTTCAGAAGACCTATGATCAAGAATTGTTGCTCTGCATAAAGATTGAAAGGGTTACAAAGTTATCTCGAGATGCTTAGATATTCATCTTTCCACAGTTAGACAAACTGTCCATAAATGGAGATGATTTAGTACTATGGCTAGTCTCCCTACTTAAGGTGTAAAAAGGGCATCGCATACCAACATGAAAACATCATCCCTACGGTGAAGTTCGGTGGAGGAAGCATCATGATTTGGGGCTGCTTCAAGGCCTGGACCGCTTGCCATCATCGAGGAAAAAATGAATTGATAACATGAATGATAATGTCAGGGTTGTTGTGCACCAGCTAAGGCTCATTAGAAGTTGGGTGATGCAGCAGGACAATGACCCTAAACTTCGAAGTAAATCCACTACAGAATGGCTTAAAAATAAATAAATAAATAAATAAATCCACCTTTTGGAGTGCTCCAGTCAGAGCCCAGACCTTAACCCAATAGAGATGCTGTGGAATGACCTCAGACATCCTAAGAATATGGCTAAACAGATGCAGTTCTGTAAGTAAGAATTCCTTCTGAATGTTGTGCAGGTCTAATCTGCAGCTACCGAAAACACTTGGTTGAGGTTATTGCTGCCAAAGGAGGATCAACCAGTTATTAAATTCAAGAGTTTACTTACATTTTCCACAGCACTGTGAATGTTTAATGGGATGTATTCAGCAAAGACATGAAAGATTATAATTGTTTGTGTGTTGTTAGCTTAAGCAAATTGTGTTTGTCTATAATTGTGACTTTGATGAATATGAGATCACATTTTATGACAAATGAATGCAGAAAACCAGCTAATTTCAAAGGGTTCACATACATTTTCTTGCCACTGTCTACTGTAGATGGCCTATGTATTTACGAATTAATCAGGATATTCAATTACTCTATTTTTTTTTTCTATCAGGAATTGATTGGATCCAGAAAAGTGGATGTTACTAACCAGAATGCAGACAGGTGATTTTAGGGAGGGCATTGAGGGCAAATTATAATATTTTAATTAAAAATGTAAAACTTTTTTTGCTTTAGAAAAATATGCACCAATGAATTGCACAGTAAGACCGGCAGCATACATTAAAAAGTTAAATAGCATCAATTTTGATTTCATGTTGAACTTAACCAACTAACTTTAAAGTTATTTCGCTATAATCGGTCTGTGCTTACTGAAATTCGAACCACTGCACCCAGTGGTCAAAGCTGGAAGTGTTGTTGTACATATAGACACGTGTGAGCTCCAGCCACAGAGTGGAATTAAAAGTGAGTTGTAATGTGAGTTGTAAATGATGTAATAGTCAACAGGAATGCATATTTTATTAACCCTACACGCTAACCATGTCAGCAGAGTACAAATGTAATCTTTGAAGGAAAATGCAACCTCCGAATCGTGCTCAACATTGTTTGTGTGAACGTGATAACTTCCTGGTTTCCATGGGACCAGAAACTGTGTGCTTGGGAAACATGTTATATAGACCATTTCAAGGACTATTCGTTGGTTGAAAAAAGTGACATCTTTGTTCCTTGAACACTTCTGGTTAGTTGTCAAATGTATTCACAACAACAGCAGGAGACACTTCATTCATAGTGACTTTAACCCGATTAACGTTAGTAATGTTAACACGATTGCCTTAAAATGTCATTATATTTTATTTTATTTTATCCACATTTCTCCCCAATTTGGAATGCCCAATTCCCAATGCGTAGTAACTCGCCTCAATCTGGGTGGCGGAGGACAAATCTCAGTTGCCTATGCCTCTGAGAAATCAATCCGCACATCTTATCACGGGGCTTGTTGAGCTCATTACCGCGGAGACCTAGCGCATGTGGAGGCTTCACGCTATTCTCTGCGGCATCCACGCACAACTCACCACATGCCCCACCAAGAGCGAGAACCATTATGGCAACCACGAGGAGGTTAACCCAATGTGACTCTACCCACCCTAGCAACCGGGCCAATTGGTTACTTAGGAAGCCTGACTGGAGTCACTCACCACGCCCTGGATTCGAACATGCGACTTCAGGTGTGGTAGTCAGTGTCTTTACTTGCTGAGCTACCCAGGCCACCTTAAAATGTCATTATTAAAATTTGGACCATGCTGTTCGGTGGCTGGATGCTCCCTGGATGCTTGGAGAAATGGAAATTAAAGTTGTATAAGATTTCAGAAAAAAACAACAACAAATGGATGCATGAACCGCAGCAGTGAAGCAAGATGGCTGGATACATGCAGTACTAGTAACAGCTGTATGATATGTAGCAGTACACATTTTTATCTCTAGTAGGTGAACAAAATTTTGGTCAATTAATTGTAAGTTTGATAGGTAGAGTCTTGCTGGCTAGTTAATTCGGAGTATTTCTTTATGAGCTCAAAAATAACCTTATGGATTGCCCCCCATAATAATGAATGAAGCTGCACAGCATTAACAGCTTTACAATGGGAGCTATCCAGTATTCCCGACCTTGCCGCTGGGGAAATAATTGTGAGCATCTAAACTACGGTACACTTTCATTGCCTATCTCGCGTAGACGCGCTTAGTATCAACAACACAGATAAGTCTGAATAAGTCACTTCAGGTAAATGTTTGGTGTTCTTTGAGAAAAGTTGTTGACTCAGAGTCTAATTTAAAGGATCCGGACACCTCATTGTTTATTTTCAGTTTTTTTTTTTTTTTTCAAATATCTGGTTTGTTCTGTTTTTGCTAGACTCTGAAAGTACATGTTAGTCATTTTGCTTTGACAGTTCTGGGTTATAAAAATGCAGCTACCGGAAATGCTTCAGGACCAGACATGCACAGTAGCGTCACTAATTCCTTTGTTATTGCTTATTTCTTTTAGATGGTCTATAGCGCAAAATGAAAAGGTGATCATGTTTGAACTGATGTAAAAATGTCTGGTAGGGGATGGCGCTTGTAATTCGGCAGAATGAGGTTGATTTCAGGGAACCTGAACATTCATAAGTAACATGTTGATTTCCCATGTGTTCATATTGCTATACCATTGAACAGTGTCAGCATTCATTGGATAGTATATAGGATGTTACACTCACAAATTCAAAAATTAAAAGGAACTGAGATGTTTGTAAAAGCACAAAAAAGCTCCCTAAGGTGCTAAAGAAAAATTATAAAATGATCACGTGTTGGAGTGGTATTTGTGGGTCCTATAAATGCTCACTGTTGCCACTGTCAGCAGCTGTCATTGCAATAACTCCCAAGAGCAGGTTGTTTACTTAAAGCCACTATATATAGCTCTATTACTGCAGATTGCTGAAGTGCCAGGCCCAACACTGACCCCCAGTATTGAGAAGTATAAACAGAGACTCACTCTTTTTCCTGAGAGCAGGAATGCTTTTGCAAAACACTTCAACAGCATGCTAGTTTGGACTGGCTCCAGGTTTGCGCTCTGATTTTACACACTCATGCATTGAGTTAGACCTGTTTCACACCGCACGCTTAAGCAGTGTGTAAGCGTAGCTGCACTGTAAAGGATATAACAGTGCTTTCACACTAACAATGTTTCTGCTGCTTAACAGAACTTGCAACTCTATATGGTAAATAAAAATGTTGGTATTTATTTTAAATGCTGCCATAAATGATAAAAATGAGCCTGAAAATTATGACAGTGGCGACATTTTTGCAAATTGACATCACGTTCCGAGGTGAAATGTCCATTGTGTGGCCCTAAAAGACAGTTCTCCCAAAACAGATACGTTTCTTAAGTTTAATGCTCTATTGAGTTTTAAATCAACAAAACCTACCTCCCTTCCCTAAACCTTTACCTAAAACTAATCGATAGTGTCATAAAAGCAAATGTGACATGAAGATCGCAATTACTGAAGCAACCTTGTTACTTTGTTGTCTCTCACCCTTATGGTGTGTTATCGTGTGTTGACTTGCGTGCTCTTCTGGACTCATACACTGGTCCTTTGCATTGCAATTGTAATGCTCTTTCAGTTGAGCTTCCACGCAACTTCATCACATTCTATTAAGCTTGTAAATGTAGTTGGTTATGTAATGCAAATGTAAAAGTAAGTGTTTATAAACGGACAATCTGCCGTTTTACTCGTGATCTTGTGTGAAAGTGAATAAAAGTAATTGTTGTTGTAGTGCCTCACCAGGGAACTGCCATGAGCCACGTAAAAATCATTTTATGATGAAAAAATGTAGGTATAGTAACGTGATTCTTTGAGACCAGGTTAAATAAAAAGGTTATTGGGAGTGAGCAAGTGAGAACTGGTACAAATGTGATGTTGTATTTTGGCATCGCTATATGCAATGCATAATTTAAATAAATTTAAACTGACCGATCTCAGTTCAGGATATTCTGTGCTGTCATTAAAGGGTTAAACTTTCGACATATGGAGTCATGTGACAAAACAACATGGCGCCGACCACAGCGGAGTATGTCTTTGGGAGAAACGCCAACAAAACTACATCTGATAAGAAACCTAATTAAGTTTTTACATTGAAGCCTGTTTGAGTCAAAAGAGTAGAGTCTCTAGTTTCATCCTATATGCCATTTTTAAAATCTGAGCAATTTAGCATGAAACGGCATGCTGCTAAACACAATGTACACTAATGTGTACTTTAGCGTTTTTCCTTAGAAATGCGTATTTACAGTGCAATATCACACTGAGAATCAATGGGTTGATCCAAAAGCTGAAAAGGTGTGCTTTCAGGGCTTTATATAGAGTCAGGATGAAAATACGATGCATTTCGAACTGTTCTGAGACCAGTGCAGACAGACAGCACACTGGAGGTTAAGTCATTCACTAAATAGGGAGCAAGGGTGCATCCTACAGCTTTCTATGCAGCTAAGTGCATTCACTCCTAAAATCTGACCAAATGTCCAGTTTCAGGCTGCAAATGATGTTTGGACCACTTAGCATGTTTGGCAGACATGATACAATAGTAATCAGTACATAGATTCAAAATGTGTAATGTATAACTTAATTTGAACATGTTTGGCAGTGATTGGATGATACTGGCCATTACTTTGAATCAGAATGAATTATGCTCATTTCTGATATAATGTCTGTAACATCTCAAAAACATGAATACCCAACACTCCTGGAAACAAACAGTTTGATTAAAAAAAAAAAATCTGACTTTCTATAGCTTGGTATTATTTAAAATTTCACAACTTAGTCATGCTGTCCACATACACTGCCGTTCAAAAGTTTGGGGTCACTTGACTGAAATGTTTCTCATGATCTTAAAGATCTTTTGATCTGAAGGCTTAAATGTTTGAAATTAGTGATACTAATATTAGTGATATTAGTGATTGGTGATACCTCAAGAAGTCGGTTGAGAAAACGCCAATTCTGCAAATTCTAGGCAAAGAGCGGCTACTTTATAGATGTTAAAATATAGCTTTTTTTTTATTATTTAGGATTTTTTTAGTCACAACACAATTCCCATAATTCCATTTCTGTTATTCCATAGTTTTGATGACTTCGCTATTATTCTAAAATGTGAAGAAAAAATAATAATAAAGAATGAGTAAGTGACCCCAAACTTTTGAACGGCAGTGTATGTTGCCATAAATTTTTAGGAAAACTATTTGCTTTATTTTTGCATGTTAATTAGGTGCTACTATTTACAAATCAAAAAGGGAAATGGAACATGTTAAATGAGGGTGATCTAAATAGTAATTAATCTACAAGCAACCCCAAACACCAAAGCATTAATTATAAACTTATTAAATTGTCTGTACTTAGTCAGATGGGTTTTCGTGCCTGTCACTGCATTTTGTTTTCAAACAATCGTTTGAGTAGTTAGTGCCATTATTTTATGGTGCTTTAACATAGCCTATTTTGCAAAAGATTAGGTAGCTAAATAGATTTAAAGTGCATTTTAAACATATTTTCTGCTGAATTCAGCATGCTATAGGTGGTAAAAATTGCCTCAGCGACAAAACTCTAATTGCAGCTTCACTTCTCTTACACATGTGGTGTGAAACAGGCCTTAGGTGCAACCCCCTGAAATACAGACGCATACAGACTGAAATAAGCTTAAAAATCTTTACTTAAACCGAAATACAGAAGAAATTTTCTATGATTTGTCTTGTAAGACAAAATGTTGATTATCAAAATTGATGTTATTGCATACAAACATAACATGGACATGTCACCAGCCAGACGTGTTTAATAAGGGCTGTAAATGGAGTTATAGACTGAATAATGGACTCAAGTTAGATTTCGAAGAGTTATGCACAGTATGTGAAACCAGACCCACTGAAAATTAGTTTTTACAATAATAGCTGTTTCAATAATTCAACATTACATGGCTTTAAATTCAACAACTTCCAATAGGAATGACATTTAGGATCAAGCATATCTAATGCACATCTAAGCATAAGAGAGAACTACAGAAATGTCATGTAAAATGTTTGTTTGTTTTTTTCTTATGAACATCATTCAGAAAGCCCAACAGCTTGTTTTCGTCATCCACGTTAATGTTATGCTCCTAGTTTTGGATCATCTTGATGTCTCTGTGGGATTTTTGTCAAAGGATTCTCTTCCCCACGCTGCATTGTTCTTTCTCTGAAGAATGTTTAATTCTCCGGAGGGGAAAATTCAGCGCAGCTGCAGCTCCTTGTTTGTGTCTGTTGTACGCACAGAGCTTAATGGAGCACTGCAACATGTCAAAGCGCACTGGCATCTCTGAGGTTCTCCAATTCAACGGTGCTAGAAAATATCCCTTCCTCATATATTCCATTTTGATCGGCCCGACACTCGACACCCTTCCCAAAAAAGTATACACAGCAATGTCAAATGAACATTTTGTATGTGCAAAGGCAACATGTTTTAGGTGAATATAATGACATAAAACAAAAAGCAACAATTAAAAAACAGTCTCAGCCAAAAATGAATAACAAAAGTACAATAGTGCAATTTTTCAGTTTTAAGAACCTCCTCTCCTCCTTTGGTTTGTCTGTGTGTGATTTTTTTTGGAGGAAAGTTAGTGGCGACTCCGTCTCGTGTTGGTCCTGCCTGAGTTTGCTCTGCTCTGTTCGCGCAAAGACTGGTCCCAACGCTGGCACAAATAAAAACATTAGTCAGGTTAATGGCACACTGCCATGTCAGCAGGACAGGCCATAGAACACAAAAATGTGCTACATGATGCCAGTGATGCTACATATACACCGGCCCCCAAAATATAAAGGTTTAAATTCTAAAACAATAGATATACTGCTGAAAATTAATACAAAATGTACTTGGACACTTTTCGGTTGTTAAACGTTAGTGTAATAATGTGCTGAACCACACCTGTGGTTACTCTGCAAGAACATTTGTGTGAAGTTCAGGGGAACAGACATTCGTCCACTAACAAACCTTGGGACCAGTTGGTAATTGCAAAAACGGCTCAGAAAAATTAAGTTAGTTCTGCAAGTCTAGCAGCATTTGTTTGTACCATAGATGCCACTTGCTTTGATATTTTGTTTCTAAAGCAATGATATTCATACAAATAATTTTTGGGGTCACTGTAAATGTGAAGAATTGTTCTTTTCCAGGGCAGAATCATTCTAGTCTAAAGATTCATACCTTCACTTTGCGTCCTATTTTGTCCTTCCACTTCTGTGCAATGGATCCATCAATGAGCAACAGTCTTTGAGAGAGAATTATGATTTATGAGAACAGAAATATAATCCACAAATATCATCATTATGCAATGAATCAGGCATTACCTTGACCGTTCTTCATTCTCATAACCCATGATAATGTATTCCTCATTGGCTGCCAGGGGAGGACACGGACAGCCAGAGTTGTAATAAAGGGTGACGATGTCTCGAGGGATGTTGACCAGAGAAGATTTCAGAACATCTTTGACCTCGACAATGGCGCTCAGATCATGATTCCGAGTCTTTATCTCTTTCACCCTTGCCCGGATGACTGTGAAGAAAGTGTGTCTAGTCTTTAATATTGCAAAACAAGTTTTAGTTTTACTTTTTGATGCTTTGGAATGAAAGAGATTGTGTTAGACATATAAAGCAAGCAAAACACAGTAGATTGAGACAGTTATGAACTTCACACTTTGTGCAGTATTTGCACAATATCATTCATAACTTACCGTAATTGTAATTGTTCTTTAAATATGTCTTAAGACCAAGTCGCACAGGCTTGCATTTGCATCGATCTGAAAAGGTAAAAGTATTTTGTTTCAGAATTTTTAAGTAAAGCAATAGTGAATCTATATTGTAAACCTTTTAAAGAATCTAACATTTTGCCAGGTTATTTAGCAACATATTTGCATATAATCTAGGCCTATTTCACAATGACTATCTGAGTATTATTCAAATATTAAATATTTTTGGTATAATATAAATAGATAAAAAAATACTTAATATAAATTTACATTATAGTTATTATGCATAAATAGTACCATTAGCTCCTTTGCAGTTGCCATTGTCTGAATCCATTGGGAAGTCTGGATTTCCTTTTGTATGAGAACCAGAACTGAGATTAATGTTCGACCCTCTGGATCTTAACTGTCTAGCCTAGATACTGAAATAAACCTGTTTAAATCTGCAATATTTAATAGACAAATGATCAAAATAGGCCAGAATAAATGTGAAAACTGACTTAAATTAAGATTTCAATAATTATCTTACCAGGATTACATTTTGAAGGGTCCTGATAGTAAGGATTATCTTTAGGGGAAAAATGTTCAAGGATTATTTACACAGAATGTCACTAATAATAATAATAATAATAATAATAATAATAATAATAATAGTGAGTGACACTTTACATTACAGTGTCCACATTACACATATTAAATATTGTAAATATTAAAAATAATATACTCTGTATTTATATAAATCCAGTTTACATTTAATATAATAATAAAAAGAATAATAATAATAATCATCATAATAATAATAAAAGTAACACTTTACATTATAGTGTCCACATTACACATATTAAATATTGTAAATATTACAATTAATCACTAGAATAATATACTCTGTACTTATATAAATCCAGTTTACATGTACTATATTAATAATATAATATATATAATAATAATAATAATGAGTAACACATTATATTATAGCGTCCGTGTTACGCACATTTTTAATTATATATATACGTATTACAATTATCCACTATAATAATAACTCTGTTTTTATATATGTGCACAGTTTACATGTACACTGTAATAATAATAATAATAATTAGTGACACTTTACATTACAGTGTAAAGACAACACACATTAAATATTGTAAATATTAAAATTGACCACTGTAATAATATACCCTGTACTTATATAAATCCAGTTCACATGTACTATAGTAGTAGTAATAATATTAATAATTTATAATAATAATGAGTCACTTTACATTATTGTCCATGTTACACATATTTAATATTATATACAATTAACCACTATAGTAATGACTCTGTACTTGTACAAGTGCACATGTACACTATAAATATAATAATAATAATAGTGAGTGACATTTTACACAAAATTAATCACTGTAATAATATACTCTGTACTTATAGAAATCCAGTTTACATGTACTATATTAATAATATATTATATATATATAATAATAATAATGAGTAACACTTTACATTATAGTGTCCATGCATGTTACACATATAAAATGTTATATAAATAAAAAAATATCCACTATAGTAATTGTGTAAGTGCACAGTTTACATGTACACGGTAATAATAATAATAATAACCTGGCCCCTCCGCCTTGACTATAGCCTCAGGTGAGATGCACACTCCTCGGTCATACACGGGCAGCTCCTCGCAGGCCAGGCTCTCCGGCCACGTGTGGTTGTATCTTTTCATGACCGGCTCGCAGCCGCACTTGGCCCGCTCGCACACGGACTTGCACGGCTTGATGGGGTCGTGCTGGAAGTCGATGGTGCAGATGGGCGCATACATGGCGCACAGGAAGAACAGCAGATCTGGGCTGCACTGGGTGCCCAGGAGCCCCTCGAACTGCTCGATAGCGAGCACGGCGTTGGCCTGCGTGCTGTGATGAAGATGGTTTGGCATCTTGGTCATGTTCCACGGCATGGACCGGCACATGGGGATGCGGATTGACTCGCACGACGCCGCCGTGGTGCCCCTGGGGATCTCCAAGAGACAGGCGATGGCCAGGACGCAGATGAACAACTCGAAGGAAAACATCTTCGTTTGTTAATAAATGCACAAAACTGAGAGCAGTATGCGATAGGGAAGCTATTTATAATTCACCATGGAGATCGCTTGCGCGCAAAACCTCAGTGGTCCCCGCCGGTGCCAAGAAAAGTTCCTCAAACCAACTTCACCATACCGAAGTCTTGCGTCACACTCGGAGAAAAAGAGCTCATCCTTTAAAATGATCGATGAAAATGAGGAGGAAAACAGTCGACGAATGAAGAGCTTCTCTCATGAAAATGGTGACGCACAAAAGGAGTCGTTGGGTTCCTCGCTCCAGAAGCGCGTTGGATAAGTGTTCTCTCCTCCAGCTCCGGCTGAAAGAAAGCAGCTTGAAACAGCCGGAGGAGACGGCAAAGTGAAGGAGGAGATAGAGAAGGAAGAGGTGGGCTGTGGACCCGGGACCCGCTGCTTTATATCCCCAGCCCACCTCCTCCTCACAATACATCGCTCCCGTCTCCTGCTGCGTTCTCAAACACGCGCTCCTATAGGCGCTAGACTGTTGACTTACTGCTGCCATAAATGACTTCAAGACAAAAGCCGTGTTTGAATAAGGAAAATAGTGCATAAATTGTTTTGTACACCTACAGGGTGTGTTCATTTAAAGGTAGACGCTCTAATCAGCATCTGTCTGTGTTAATTAGGGCACTACAAAGTGAGGTAAAACCAAAAATAAAGGAGAAGGGTCACACTTCACATGTTCTGGTTACTTTGTATTTATTTACTTACTATATAAGTACGCACTGAGTAATTAACAGCATAGGCTTAAAAGGATAGTTCACCCAAAAATACAATTCTCTCATCATTTACTGAGTTTCTTGTCATCCCAGATGTGCATGACTTTCTTTATTCTGCTGGACACAAACGAAGATGTTTAGAAGAATATCTCAGCTCTGTAGGTCCATACAATGCAAGTAAATGGTGGCCCAAACTTTGAAGCTCCAAAAAGCACATAAAGTCAGCTTAAAAGTAACTAAATAAGACTCCAGTGGTTTACTCCATGCCTTTTGAAGCGATCCACACAGATTTGGGTGAGAACAGACCAAAATATAACTTTTTGTTGTTGTTGTTGTTTCTGCAAATCTTAGGCAAACATGATTTCAAGCACAATTACACTTCTTAGCTCCATCTAGCACTCTGCGCATGCATCAAGCACAAGGAAGTATAATCGAGCTTGAAATCATGATTGTGCCTACAGACTGCAATGTGTAATGTGTACAGTGAAAAGGAGTTATACTTTGGTCCGTTCTCACCCACAATCAATTGGATTACTTCAGAAGACATTCATTGAACCACTGGAGTTTTATGGATTAATTTTATGCTACCTTTAGGTGCTTTTTGGAGCTTCAAAGTTCCTTTCTTTCTTCTTTGTTCTGCAGAAGAAAGAAAGTCATACACATTTGAAATGGCATGAGGGTGAGTAAATGATGAGATCATTTTCTTTTTTGGGTGAACTCTGTAGGTCCATACAATGCAAGTTAATGGTGACCAAAACTAAAAGCACATAAATGCAGCACATCTCCTTGGCGATCATGATTTCAAGCTCGATTACACGTCCTAGTGCTTGACGCATGCGCAGAGCTCTAGATGGCGCTAGGAAGTGTAATCAGCAGCTCGTTTCGAAGGCTGCCTGCTAGGTAGGACGTGTCCTTTGAAGGCTGCAGTATACTGAGCGTCCTTCTTTAAAGGAGAGGGTCTTGTAGGACAAACGGAAATGGAACCTAACATGGTTGCTATGACAGCACACCACTCTTTAACAAGCGCAAGCGCTTTAAGTGAGAAGGGAACAAAGTCCCTTTAGAAGGGAATGTATGAGGTACATTTTAGGAGAGTTAATGATGTAAAGAGAAAAGAAAATAGATTTTACAGGTGTACTTTTAGTCTAATACTTTATTTTAATTATATATTAATATAATTATACATATAATATACTCTGCACCCATCTACTGAGGTACTTCAACTTGGGAATTAACATTACTTACGTTTGAACATTATATTTACCGGCAATTTCTTTTTTAGACATTTCCGTTGAAGCAAAGAATTGTGGGTTGTGAGTGCCCACGAAGGATACTCCTCATGCATCCTCCGAATTCCCGTGAAAGAAGTTAGCATTCGAAGTGTTCTACTCGCTTTTCTGAAACGAGACAGCCTTGATGACGTATGCGGCCGACAAACGCGACCTCCGGAGGACGCAGCCTTCCAAACGAGACACAGCCACAGACCTGAACTTTCGGCCCGGAGTACTTGAATCTGATTGGTAAATCTTGGCATTCTGTGGTAAAATATTTTTGTATAATGTCCGTTAAACTGTACAATAAAACGTTGTCAATTTCCCTATATATTTATGGTCTTTTCTCACACTAATAAAACATTTTCTAATTCATTTTCAGTTAATCAACATGATCAATGTATCAGCCTCAATTATATCAATACTTAATGTCCTATTTATTTGGCATGTATAGTCATGTAATACCTCTCACGGTTTAACACCGGTTCTATCTAAAATAGCTCGTAAACAACTAAAATGTGAAAATAAAAAGGAGAAGCAAACAAAAGGAAAATACACTCACTGAGCACTTTATTAGGAACATTGTGGTCCTAATAAAGTGCCCGACGTGATCTTCTGCTGTTGTAGCCCATCCACCTCAAGGTTTGACGTGTTGTGTATTCTACTCACTACAATTGTACAGAGTGGTTACCCGAGTTACCATAGCCTTTCTGTCAGCTCGAACCAGTCTGGCCATTCTCCATTGACCTCTCTCATCAACAAGGCATTTCCGTCCACAGAACTGCCGTTCACTGGATGCTTTTTATGTTTTTGGCACCATTCTGAGTAAACTCTAGAGACTGTTGTGCGTGAAAATCCCACGCGATCAGCAGTTACAGAAATACCCAAACCAGCCTGTCTGGCACCAACAATAATGCCACGGTCGAAATCACTGAGATCACATTTTTTCCCCCATTCTGATGGTTGATGTGAACATTAACTGAAGCTCCTGACACATATCTACATGATTTTATGCACTGCACTGCTGCCACACGATTGGCTGATTAGATAATCGCATGAATAAGTAGGTGTACAGGTGGTCCTAATAGTGGTCAAGAGTGTATTTTTGTATCTTTTGCTCCATAAAAGTAGCATCTGCACAAAATGTGTGTGCACTTTGGCTGTGTTTAGAAGATTTAGATCAGTAACTTTAGATCAAAGAGTCTGAATAGTGCTCATGTCAGCTTGGACAGAATAGTAAATATGCTGTTTTTAGAACTCATCTTTCAGGTTTCTTCATAATGCAAAAATCACAGATGCAAACTGTTACAGAGTTACCACTCTTTTTGACCAACAAATATCTATGATGTTTATCATCTCCAGTCCTTTGTGATTACTCGAATAGAAAAAGCACAAAAACTCGATTCGCTAATGAATCATTCAGACCAACCTGTGAACCAATTCGACTGGTTCATTGAAAAGAACCGACTTAAGAGAACAAATCGCTCAACATCACTATGGCTCGCAAGGAAGTTTTCCTCTACATAACAGCAATATTTTGCTGATAAAACATTTTAGAAATGAGAATCACTAGAAAAAAAACCCAAAACAAATTATATTCACTTTTTTCAGGAAAACTCAACCTTAAAATTTCGTGATATTTCCAGGTTTGCCATGACTGCGAGAACCCTGCTGTTATGTAAAGAATGACCGTAAAAATTATGTAAGCATTCATTATTTTTACAGCACTGAACAGCATAAAGTGGACCAGTAAAACTGCATATGACCTGATGTTTATTCATGTTACAGAAGATACACTGTCATTTCAAAAATTCAAAACATATAAAACTGGTTATGGGAGAGGAGGGGAGAAACAATTAATGAACATTCAATAAATATGTAAGAATGTTTATTATAGCTCACAGACAGGTACAATGGAGTGTCAATGCCACAAGGCATCATGAAAGTTAGTTAAAAAATTATACTATGCTTTGTACAAACAACACTGGGTTGTTTTTATAACGTAGTTATGCACAATTCTGCCGTTTCAATCCAAATGAGATGGTTACATCCATTAATTTGGCAAATAAGTCAAAGGAACACAAAAGTGTAAAGGCAAAAAAAAAAAAGAAAAGAAAAAAAAAAGCAAATTCACAAGGAAGGTGAGAAAGAAAAAAGCACGCAGTAACCCACAAAGATTAGATCTAGAACAACATCAAAAGAAGAATCACTGTTTCATAGAAGCATCTGTCATCTTAACAAGCATTTAGCATGATGTATTTTTTTATTTTTTTTATAATTCACCCTAGCCCTCCCTCCCACTTCCTAACACACACAATTAACTATTTTATGTGTTTGTTTCCATGTTTAACCATTGCAAAATTAAAACACAACCAAAAGAAAAGGTCAAAAATTATATTTAGTGTCACTAGTCCATGGGATCAAACTTGATTATTGTAAGTGGTCAATAAAAATTTGTTTTTCTTCCTTTTTTCCCCCCTCTATTTAGTGTCATAAAAGTTTTGATCCCATTAAAAGTCTCATACTGGTAAGACTATAGTGTTGGAGAATCCTACGGAGTAGTATGGAATGAGAGCTGATATCTCCGCTCCTTCAGGTGCACAGGAATTCTTATGCGGAAGAGGACACAGACTGCTTGTACACAGCATGGTAGGCATTCCGGAGCAGGACGTACGGGAAGCAGGATTCCAAGAGATCCATGGTGAGGAATGGTGATTCTTGAACGATCTAGATTTATACACAAATAGACAAAAACAATTACATTTTGAAAAGAATGATAAACACCCTTCTCGCTTTCCATTACACTCAAATACAACAACTTTTGCAGATTACGCTTGAAAATGTGGAAAATCCCCCAGACCAATCTCCCACAAGCCTTCGAGGCCATTCACACCGAACGCGCTTATTACATCTGTCTGTGCTGTTTTTCAATAGTTTTTTCTTTTATGTAAACATGCACTAGGTATTCATCTTTGATTGTTACGCCACAGTTTTTTCAGCATCTCGTGCAGAAGAGCCGAATCAAGTTAAAAAGAACTTAAAAAAAAAAAAAAAAAAAAAACGCATCTCAATACCCTAGTTCTCATGACTTTTTAACGATCTTTCCAGTTATTTGAGGTTACTGGCTAAGGATGTTTCAAAAAATCATCATTCCCCCCCCCACCCACTTCCCAATTTGGAATGGCCAATTCCCACGACTTAGCAGGTCCTCGTGGTGGTGCGGTTACTCACCTCAATCCGGGTGGTGGAGGACAAGTCTCAGTTGTCAATCCGCACATCTTATCACGTGGCTCGTTGTGCATGACACCGCGGAGACTCCGCATGTGGAAGCTCATGCTACTCTCCGCGATCCACGCACAACTTACCACGCGCCCCTTTGAGAGCAAGAACCACTAATCGTGACCACGAGGAGGTTACCTCATGTGACTCCACCCTCCCAAGCAACCGGGCCAATTTGGTTGCTTTGGAGACCTGGCTAAAAAATCATTTTGATTCAGACGATTCGCTAATGAATCACTGAGACTGATTTTTCTAAGCCCGTTCGACTGATTCATTGAAAATAAATGATTCGAAAGAAGAATCTACTCACAAATAAAACATCACTATGGTTTAGGAACAAGTTTGACTACACAAGCTCAACAAAAGCTATTAAAACTGTTTTAGAGCAGAACTTAAGAAAACTGAATATTCAGTTAATACATTTACATGACTTTTCCAGGCTTGGGAAACACAATTTAAAAACTCCAAAATATCCCCCGACTGTGAAGACCCTTGTACATATCTGAGGCATTTTGTGATTTTCAGTGCCATTTTTGCCTCCAAGCACACTACTTTAAGTACTAAAGATGAATGTGGAAATATGGAAAACTGTGTTTAGTCTTGTAACAGCAGTGTGGATTTACTCACCATGTCCAGGAGCAGGTAAACAGACTCTCTGTTTCGTGTAGTGGTTTTATCTGTCTCCTGTCCAATCTTCAGCAGACTGGAGGAGGCAAGCTGAGGAGCAGAGAATTACAGGATTTTATTAAGCAGCAAAGTCCCACTGTGATACTTTCATTGCAGAGTTGCATAAATACAGTGTTTCTTATTGATATGTTGTTGTAAATTGTACAATGTATAGTAAAAGCAAGTACAAATTCCAGTGTATCCTTTAACCTCATGCGACCCCGCGTACACATGCGTGGATGTTATATTTTGGCTTTGCTATATGCAACCCATAATTGAAATTAATTTAAATGAACTTTCAACACACTGAATCATACGACAAAACAACATGGCACCGACCACAGCGGAGTTTGTCTTTGGGAGAAACGCCAACAAATCTACATCTGATAAGAAACCTAATTATGGTTTACATTGAAACCTGTTTGAGTCAAATAGTCTCTAGTTTCATCCGATATGCCATTTTAAAAATTTGAGCGTTTTATAGCAAAACACCACACTGTTAAGCACAATTTATTACACTAATGTAAAGTACACTAATGTGTACTTTAGTGCATTTTTCCCCTGGAAAACGTACATTGTCTGGCCAAAAAAAAAAATGTTGCACACTCGACCGCTGTTGGACTGCTTTTAGCTTTGATTACAGCGTGCATTCGTCATTGCATTGTTTCGACAACCTTATGCAACGTCACAACATTTATTTCCATCCTGAGTTGCATTAATTTTTGGCAGAGATCTTGTACTGATGACAGGAGAGTCGAACCACTCCGTAAAGTCTTCTCCAGCACATCCCAAAGACTTTCAGTGGGGTTAAGGTCAGGACTCTGTGGTGGCCAATTCATGTGTGAAAATGATTCCTCATGCTCCCTGAACCACTCTTTCACAATTTGAGCCAGATGAATCTTGGCATTGTCATCCTGGAATATGCCCATGCCATCAGGGTAGAAAAAAATCCATTGATGGGAGAACCTGGTCATTCAGTACATTCAGGTAGTCAGCTGACTTCGTTTTATTGCTGCATAACATTGCTGAGCCTAGACCTGGCCAAATGAAGCAACCCCAGATCATAACACTGCCTCCAGAGGCTTGTAAAGTGGGCACTATGTATGACAGGTGTATCGCTTCATGCGCTTCCCTTCTCACCCTGATGCGCCCATCACTTTAGAATAGGGTAAATCTGGACTCATCAGACCACATGACCATTTTCCATTGTACTATATTTATTGTGCATTATCACACTGATGTGCAATTCAAACTGTTCTGAGACCAGTGCATACAGACAGCACACTGGAGGTTAAGTCATTCACTAAATAGGGAGCATCCTATAGCTCTTTACGCTGCTAAGGGCATCCAATCCAAACTTCTTATCAAAAGTTCAGTTTCAGGCTGAAGATAATGTTTGGACCACACAACATGTTTGGCAGACATGGGACAATAGTAATCAGTACATAGATTCAGAATTTATTATGTATAATTTTATTTTAACATGGTTGTCAGTGATTGGATGAGGCTGGCCACTATTTTGAACCAGAATTAATTATGCTAATTTATGATGTAATGTCTGCAACGTCTCAAAAACACGAATAAACAACACTATTTTTAGGCAAACTACCCCTTTAACCCATGAATTTGGATGAGTATGACCAGCATTTTAACTTACTGCAAGGAACTCTTTCAGCCGATCCTCTATGCTGCCCTTGTGGATAGTGAAGAGCGCTGCGGCAATCTGGTTTATCGCTTTAGCCAGGCAGTGAATGTTGTTGCAATGACCTTAAAAGATTTATAGAGAGTTAACAAATACATGATAATGTCATACGCATTAAAACTATGTGGTTTCGTTGTTCCAGTGGACTGCAGTTCAAACAGCACAGATATAATCTAATTTCATTCGCAGTGGTTCAGTGCGAGTCTGAAATGTAAAAATTGGTACCTTCTATTGCGGGGCTGTACTGTGACATCACGTTGCTGGCCAGGGTCGGCATGGAAACGGCCACGAAGACCATCAACAGGCAGGCAATCTTGTACTCTTCCTCAGGGCTGATATTCTCTGTTACAAACACGGAGAATTAGGTTCATGATTTGTGCTTTTGGTAACGCAGTAAACACTCACATGTTGCCATTGTGCAAGGCAAGAAAATTGCAAGGATTGCATTTCTCTCTCTGGACAGTGTCCGAAAATCTGCGCAAAGAGCCAAGAAAAACGGCACTAATGTCCAAAAATTAAGTCTTGTTTATGTTATTAACGCAGCAGCATTTGGGAGTGATTCAATTAAGTTTAATTATTAGTTTGAGTTGACTTGCTATTTTGATAGTAAACAGAAGAGGTTTGGATTGAACCTTTAGGGGAATAGAACAAAAACATCAGTGCTGGCCAAGAGGCAGTGGAAGGTCTGAGAGCTGCTCTGAGAAACTGAAAGCTGTTCACCGGAGAGCTTTGCTCAATTCTGGAGAACTATGCCTGAGGTATGAGGCAGGAGATATATTTAAGGCTCTTCTCAGGAAGCTTATTCCTCAAACTGGTTCTAATGCATGATGAAAACAGCAGTGTTGGGGAAGGTACTCTGGAATGGCTACTCGAAATTTAAAGAAATATGCGGGGTCCATTACAAGTTAAGCTCAATTGACAGCATTTGTGGCATAATATTGATTACCACAAAAAATTATTTCGACTCGTCCCCCCCCCCCCTTTCTTAAAAATAAATAAATAAATAAAAATCAAGGTTACAGTGAGGCACTTCCAATGGGAGTGAATGGGGCCAATTTCTGGAGGGTTGAAAGGCAGAAATGTAAAGCTTATAATTTAATACAAGCACAAAAATTAATACCTCTGTTAAAACTCATGTATTATTTGGGCTGTAAAGTTGTTTAAATTGTCGTTTCTAAAGTCATTTTAGTGTTTGGGGCTTTAAATCGCCATGGCAACGAAGTTGTAAAATGGGACATTACACAGAAAAGGTTAGTAGAAGATTTTATCACACTAAAATCATGTTAATGCATACTGTCTACATTTTGTGGCTATATGTTTGAGTATTTTAACATTTACGGATTGGCCCCATTAACATCCATTGTGAGTGCCTCACTGTAACCAAGATTTTTGCCTTTTTTCAAAGAAAAGGAGGGACAAGTCGAAATTATTATTTGTGGTAATCAATATTACGCCACAAATGCTGTCGGTTGAGCTTAACTTGTATTGAACCTGGAGAAAGGAATAAGGAATAAATACTCTATTGAATGCAAGATGGAACGGCAAGCAGAAATATGAAGTATACCCCAGCATTAAGGGCGTCAATTAAGGTGACATCTTTAAACTTCAACATACAAATCTATGCTAAATACAACAACTACTAAAACTAGAAACAATTTATATAAATGTGTTGTAAAATGCTGCGCAGGAACAATTTATTGAAATGAACCATCCAAAACAACTGATTCACTAAAATGAATCGGACTCCCCAAATCTACTTAAGAGGACAGTTCAGAAGAGTGCATTTGATTATTGCCTCGGTTAGCTCAGCAGTAAAGTGGTGTGCACAATACAATGTGAATAAAAACCAGTGATGTAGCGTTTTATTCCACTACACTCATAGGAAAGCAGTATCAGATTGTAACAGTTCAAGGATGTGCAAGGAGGCGGCGGTAACCGGCTGAACAAAGTTTAATAAAAACTCAACATAAGAAAAATAAAACAAACACGAACACACATGCATGCCACGTGCGACTCTCTCTCGAACCGGCTTCTCCAGCTGCCCCTTATCTTGCTCTCCCGCTGATCAGCTGATTCAGCACTGGCCGTGCTCCATCACGGCCTAGCCACACCCTCCTCCTCGTCACACTAGTGTAATAGAGTGATGTCCCGATACCGATACTGGTATCGGAATTTGGTTCCGATACTATGCTCACATACTCATACCGATACCAAAAACTGATATCATCTGACATACAAATGTCATTGGGTAAACATTCAGTGCACAAATGAAATCCACGATTTTCCTAGTGTGATTATTAAACTGCAAAGGCTGCAACTTTATGAAATAAATATACGTATATTTCTGCATGTGCTCATGCAGACTACATATATAGTAGGGTTGTGCAGCGAAGCCATTATCTGTATCTGTATTTGTTCATATGACAAAATTATCTATATCTGTCTCTGTATTTGGATAGAACCGGGTGTGGTCAGGGCTTAAACTGAAGTGTGTTAAAAATAAATGAAACGCCCATTTTTAAATGTTACTCTATTAATAAAAAAAAGTTTCTATTAATAAAATATGCCTTGTGTGTGCCTTTTCATAATAATAGCCTAATAATAATAATTATTATTATTATTCAATTATTATTTACTTAAATGATAATGTAATACTTTTGTTTTCTTTACAGATGAAGCCGAATTTGTTGGCCACATTAACTGTGGAATATATATCGTTAACTTTGGTTTCTCCTGGTATTTCTGATTATTATCTGCTGAAACATAATTTTCGTTCGTCTGTTCATGTATAACAACATTATTCTGGAGGCAGGAGGTGTCAAGCAAAATGTGAAATGTCAAGCACACATTTTGCAGTGAATAATAAATACAAATTCAAGCATAAAAATAAATATAAAAAATAAATATAGCCTACAAACAGGTGAAAGTCCTGTAAATCTAACAGGAGTTTTTACGATAGGACACCATTATTTAGTTTAATAATAATAATAATAATAATAATAATAATAATAATAATAATGTTAAACGTATACAGCACCTTTTCAGAGCTCAAGAACACTTAACATTCTCAAATTTAGCACAGTTTAAAGAAGAACAAGAAAAAAGACAGCAAGTTTCAGTTTCTTTGTTTTATATTAGCAGGAATATTCTGAATATATGAATACTATATGGAGCATTTAAACCTTTATGGAACATTGTAACTTTTTTTGGAATAAAGTTTTAACCAGACTACCTTAATCGCTGATGTGAATATAAATGTGTTCAACTTTAAGAGACGGCTTGATGAGCTCCGACGTGAAATCATCACTTCAGGTCAGGAATTTAACACATGCGCTCAGGTTTAGGCTTTATATAAATACATCAGAATCACGTGTAAATCGTGTGATATATTAACATAGACATTTCAAGAAGGGAAAAGTGTATATGATGTCATATCTTAGTTAATATTACACTTGACAAGCTCCAGATGTGAACAATTTACAATTTTAAGACCGCGGCCATCCGATCTGAAATCACAATGTGCGCACTGCACGTATTCATTCATAAGGTTTACACTTTAGAACTATTGGCTGCACAGATTCATATATTTGTTGTAATTTAGAATATGTAAATTTTGTCGCTTTATGCTTGTGTTTCTTGGATTATCAGTCAAACTAATATTTTCTATATTATACGGATGAATCTGTTATTCGTTTTGAAGTCATTATTCGTGCCTTTCCGAATAGGGTATTCCGCTTTGGGCACATCCCTAACATTTAGTTAATGAAATCGCAGCCTTTCTGTGGTTTAAAATCACACTGGGTAACTTAGTGACCTGCACTTCCAGAGGTGTGAAGCTGTCATCACAAACCAGCTTCACTTGGTATACTGTCAAAATAAAAGCTTTATTTACAGGCATTTTTCCCACTACATTTAAACAGGCTCGAGTAATCCCGCTGCTGAAACAACCTACACTTAAACCCACACAAGTAAAACACTGCAGACCAGTCTCTCTCATCCCATTCATGGTGAAAACACTTGAAAAGGGCAGTTTTCAATCAGATCTCTGCCTATCTCTCACAGAACAAGCTGCTGGATGACAATCAGTCAGGCTTCAAAAGTGGACACTTCACCGAGACTGCCCTGTCTGTCACTGAGTCGCTGAGACAGGAGAAAGCTGGATCCAGATCATCTGTCCTGATTCTACTGGACCTTTGTGCAGCCTCTGACACAGTCAACCATGAGATCCTACTCTCCACCCTCTCTACTCTGGGCATCACAGGAACTGTGCTTGATTGGTTTAATTCCTATCTCTCAGGTAGGTCCTTCAAGGTAGCCTAGAGAGGTGAGGTGACCAAGTCATATCAGCTACTTACTGGGGTACCTCAGGGCTCAGTGCTTGGGCCACTTCTCTTCTTTATATACACAACATGACTGGGACCCATCATTCAGGCACATGGTTTCTCTTACCACTGCTTAGCTGATGACACAGCTCTACTTGTCTTTCCAGCCCAACGTCACCATAGTGACTGCTCGAATCTCTGCCTGTTTGGCAGACATCTTGGCCTGGATGAAGGAACACCACCTGCAACTTAATCCAGACAAGACTGATCTCCTTGTCTTTCCAGATAACCCTGCTGTTGAACACAACATCACAATGCAGCTGGGTTCAACTACAGTAACGCCTTCCAAAACGGTCAAAAATCTAGGGGTAACCATCGATAACCAACTAAATTCGACAGCACGATCATGTAGATTTACACTCTACAATATCAGGAAGACCCTTCCTCTCTGAACATGCCACACAACTTCTTGTTCAGTCACTTGTCATAACTAGACTGGACTACTGTAACGCTCTCATTGCAGGCCTCCCTGCATGCACAATTAGACCCCTGCAAACAATCCAGAATGCATCAGCACGTCTGGTCTTTAATGAACCAAAGAGAGCGCATGTTACACCACTCCTAGTCTCTCTTCATTGGCTGCCGGTTGACGCACATATCAAATTCAAGGCTCTGATGCTGGCATACAGAACAGTCACTGGATCTGCTCCAGCATACCTTACATCATTTGTGCAGAGCTACGTTTCCACCAGAAGCCTGCGGTCGGCTAAGGAATGGAGCCTTGTTGTACCAACACAAAGAGGCTCCAAAACACTTTCCCGGACTTTCGGTTTCATAGTACCACATTGGTGGAATGACCTTCCCAACTCCATCCATGAAGCTGACTCACTTTCTGTCTTCATAAAACAGCTAAAGACATCTTTTCCATGAGCACTTAACCAGTCACTAAATCAAAATAAATAATAATAATTCTTGTTGCACTTTAATCAGTCATGAATACGGCTATTCTGATGCTAGTGAAACTTTGTAATACAGCACTTTTTGTACCACTGTCTCCTTAAGATGATTCGCTTATGTTTTCCTCTTTAGTAAGTCGCTTTGGATAAAAGTGTCTGCCAAATGAATAAATGTAAAATGTAAATGTATTTAAATGGACAAACATACTAAATAAATATATAACTACTGTATAGTTATGAAATATTCACTGTAATAATAATAATAATAATAATAATAATATATTTAAGCATTACCTCACATTTGTGATGCTTGTGCAGCACTCTGACAAAAATAACTTCAATGTTGTATTTTGAGGATCTGTATAAAAGCACTTAATATGATAAAAATAATGCAATGTTATGTTAAAAATTACAGGTAATTGTTCTATTTTCATTTGATTAACATTATTGAATTAATTTATTTAGACACCCTTTGATGATAAAGTGTAATGAAACTGTTGAATATGGAATTTGTGAAAACAAAAAAAGAATTTGTAAAAAAAGAAACAAAAAAAGAAAAAGGATTTTGTAGGGCCATACATGTTAACATGCAGACATGCTTCTGTTTATGAAAAAGAATCTTCCTCTTAAATTTGCAAAAGAATCGATATTGATAGACAGCCTTTACATCTTGGAGTTAAAGTTGCTGAAACCAGCAGGTCAGCTCTCTTGGTTTTGCTTATAGTGATAATTTGTATTAAAAAAATGTATCTGTTCAATTGTATTGCATTGTAATTTTACAGTATTTTATTTAAAAACTGCAACATTACAAAAAATAAATAAATAAAATAAAGCAAAAAACAAAAACAAAACAAAAAAACAGGTATCGGCGAGTACTAAAAAGGAAATATCGGTACTCATACTTGTTCTCAAAAAAAATAGTATCGGGACATCCCTAGTGTAATATCGTTTTGTAGCATAACTACTTTTAATTACTCAACACTAGAAAACAGTCTATGATTTCTAAAATCTGCAGATCTGCTGCAGAAAATCATTTTTATTTTATAACTCAAGGTTGCTATTACAAAAGGCCTAGCCAAGTGGGACTTTGAATGTGCTTGTAAACTCATCCAAAACAGAAATAATAAGATACAGGTGTGTTACAGTGCGAGGTTACACTGTAATCACTATACGAGTGAGCGTCCTAATGCTGTGGTACTTCACTAGATTAGATCTGATACAAACCTTGTCATGCAATTTAACTTTTCAACCCACAACCGAAACAAACTTTTACAGCAAACTAGCTTGCATCCAAGGTCTTAATACAGAGATTTTCTGGAAAAATCATTTGGCATAAGATGGTCTTTCCTGTCTTTGTATATTTAAGAGTGAAAATTTGAGCAGCAAATAGCTTTTTGGAAAAAGAATTGCTGTTCAACAGTTCTTTCAAGTGTGTATGAACCAACGTCACACTTTGGTAAAAGCCTATTTTGCGGCAAACGCTGATGAAAGCAGCATTCCAAATTTTGGTTGCTCAAATCTAGAGCGAAAACTCCTGATGCATATCATGTTCTTCAGAGGCCAACTCAAATGTTCCACAGAAGATCCAGTTAGTGCATTTTATTTTCCTCTGATTAGGGAAAAATGAGTCCATTTATGTTTCGATGCCAACAGGGATTTAACTGTTGCACATCTGGGTTGAAATGGTGGATTTTGACACATACTGCAATAGGTTACGCATTTAATCTCTCATATTGCTGCTGCTTTGATACCAAGGCTAACAATGGAAAAAAAAATTCTGACAATTTTCTAAAGGAATTGCAAATTGTATTTGTAATTATGTTTTCTATACAAAGTCAAAAATTCAAACGCAACTGTAAATTTGTCTATATGCAGCAAAGTGCAAATAGTAATGGCAATGATACACTGACGTAATGCATTAAACCTATTATAATATTTGAATATTTTGAACTGAATGGTAAATGATGCACATCTACAATTTGCGATTGCATATGAATTGTCACACTGTTTCTGTCCACAAATAGAAAACAGCAGTTCAAAAACAATTTGTAATTTCTTTTGAATATTTCCTGGAATAAACTTCCATAGCTAACAAAGGCATAAAACTACATTGAAACAGCAGCTCTCATGATGGCCAGGGTGTACAGAAATTACTATATATCAAGCGATGCCTTTTGTCTCTAAATGAAGACACGTTTTGCCCATGATCCTCTGACAGTAGAAATGTATATTTTAAGTGTGTTCACTCTGTTCTCTTTAAAATAATTACATTGACCTCTTTCAGTCGACCCAAAAGTGAACAGAGTGAAAAAAAAAAAACACTTCTCTTTGCATTCACATTGTACCTGAACTTGAAAAGTGTACTCATTCTCTTGTTTGCCCCTCCCTACACACTGTCCTAGTGACAATTACCAAATAATATCTCAAATAATTTACCAGACTTCTGGGAAGACAGAGCCACAACCAGAGCAGGGTCGATCTCACAGGGCAGGCCTGCAGCAGAAGAAAGCTCATACACGTTCATGGCGACCTGAGAAAAAGGAGAGGGAAAGTTTGTCCATTTCCGGTCCAGTGACAAAGTATTACTGGTACCAGCAAATCTAAATGTAACATACCTTCATGTCAGTTTCACGAGGAATGTGGTCTTTGAAGTCTTCCACAGAGCTCACCAGGAAGGGAATGTGGCAGGACAGCACCTGAAGAGGACACATCTGTGGTTAAAGCTTTCAAACTTAAAAAGTGGTAACTTCCATGTCATTCCAACGCCCTAATGTTTTCTATCTTCCATGAAACACAAAAGGAGATGTTAGACAGAAAAGCTACTTTTTTTCCACAGAATGAAAGTGGATGGTGATTTGTACCATCAAGCTCAAAAGGACAAAAAGGCACAATAAAGTCTCAAAAAAGTCTTCTGAAGCAATGCAATAGCTTTGTGTAAGACTGAAATTTGAGCCATTATTCACTGATAATCTTAAACTCTTAAATCTGATTCGCACTTCTGCATATTCGAACCTGTCGCATATTCAAAATGTTGTGATTATGAATGTCATTCGGGATCGCTGATGTCAAACCTGGTGTGACAGGTGTCCATGTGCCATTTATATTTATTCGAATGAGATTTGAGAGCCTCAGCAGAAGGAAGATTATCGGTGAATAATAACTTACAGTTGAAGTCAGAAGTTTACATACATCTTAGCCAAATACATTTAAACTCAGTTTTTCACAAGTCCTGACATTAATTTTTTAGAAAACATTGCCTGTTCTAGGTCAGTTAGGATCACTATATTTTAAGAATGTGAAATGTCAGAATAATAGTAAAGAGAATGATTTATTGCAGCTTTTATTTCTTTCATCACATTCCCAGTGGGTCAGAAGTTTACATACACTTTGTTAGTATTTGGCAGCATTGCCTTTACATTTTTTAACTTGGGTCAAATGCTTTGGGTAGCCTTCCACAATAAGTTGCTAGAGTTTTGGCCCATTCCTCCAGACAGAACTGGTGTAACTGAATCAGGTTTGTAAGGCCTCCTTGCTTGCACATGCTTTTTCAGTTCTGCCCACAAATTTTCTATTGGATTGAGGTCAGGGCTTTGTGATTGCCACTCCAATACCTTGACTTTGTTGTTCTTAAGCCATTTTGCCAAAACTTGAGGTATGCTTGGGGTCATTGTCCATTTGGAAGACCCATCTGCGACGAGCTTTAACTTCCTGGCTGATGTCTTGAGATGTTGCTTCAATATATCCACATTTCCCTCCTCATGACGCCAACTATTTTGTAAAGTGCACCAGACCCTCCTGCAGCAAAGCACCCCCACGACATGATGTTGCCATCCCCATGCTTCACGGTTGGGATGGTGTTCTTCGGCTTGCAAGCCTCATCCTTTTTCCTCCAAACATAACGATGGTCATTATGGCCAAACAGTTACATTTTTGATTCATCAGACCAGAGGACATTTCTCTAAAAAGTAAGATCTTTGTCCCCATGTGCCCTTGCAAACTGTTGTCTTGCTTTTTTATGGCGGTTTTGGAGCAGTGGCTTCTTCTTGCTGAGCAGCCTTTCAGGTTATGTCAATATAGGACTCGTTTTCCTGTGGATATATATATACATGTCTACCTGTTTCCTCCAGCATCTTCACAAGGTCCTTTGCTGTTGTTCTGGGATTGATTTGCACTTTTCGCACCAACTTCGTTCATCTCTAGGAGACAGAATGTGTCTCCTTCCTGAGTGGTATGATGGCTGCGTGGTCCCATGGTGTTTATACTTGCGTACTATTGTTTGTACAGATGAACGTGATGCCTTCAGGCATTTGGAAATTGCTCCCAAGGATGATCCAGACTTGTGGAGGTCCACATTTTTTTTTTCCTGAGGTCTTGGCTGATTTATTTTGATTTTCCCATGATGTCAAGCAAAGAGGCACTGAGTTTGAAGGTAGGCCTTAAAATACATCCACAGGTACACCTCCAATTAGCCTATCAGAAGCTAATTGGCTAATTGTCTAAAGGCTTTACATAATTTTCTGGAATTTTCCAAGCTGCTTAAAGGCACAGTTAACTTAGTGTATGTAAAGTTCTGACCCACTAGAATTGTGATATATGTAATTAAAAGTGAAACAATCTGTCTGTAAACAATTGTTGGAAAAATTACTCATGTCATACACAAAGTAGATGTCCTAAACGACTTGCCAAAACTATAGTTTGCCAATATCAAATCTGTGGAGTTGTTCAAAAATGAGTTTTAATGACTTCAACGTAAGTGTAAACTTCTGACTTCAACTGTAAATAGTTCCTCACACA
This sequence comes from Myxocyprinus asiaticus, assembly GCF_019703515.2. NCBI lineage: Eukaryota > Metazoa > Chordata > Actinopteri > Cypriniformes > Catostomidae > Myxocyprinus > Myxocyprinus asiaticus. The sequence continues at coordinate 43,814,095 of NC_059353.1, read as the reverse complement.
AAGCTACCATATGGCTTTAGAAGACTTGGAATATAGCGCATGAGTCGTATTTGTATGTTTTTTATGTCTTTTTTGGAGTTTGGCAGTATAAATCACCATCTACTTTCCTTGTATGGAAAAAGAGTGGCTCGGACATCCTGCCTAACATCACCTTATTTGTTTCATGGATGAAAAAATTATAATTTTTTGGGTGAACTATTCCTTTATGATGGCAGCTATGACATCTGTAGCAAGTGCTGTCCATGCACAGACAGTGAGTATGAGGTGAGTCATGGGAGAAGCAAAACGTCTGAATAACAAACTCACATCACGGAGAGCTTCCTGAGCCAGAGAGCGGAATGACAGAATCACGCCAATGATGGTCATCCGTTTTAGCACGCTGTCAACCGCTACAGAAATAGAAGACAAGTCATATTAATAACTAGTGGTCGACCAATATGGGTTCTTTAATGGCCGATGCCAATATCCAGAGAGCAGGGTGGCCGATAGGCCGATACAATGCCGATATATCACACAATTATCACACTTATTTAGCACTATATTTCCTCAATTTCACACAAAACTAAAAAAAAAAATACTTTATTTTAAATGGTAGATGGCAGTTTCTTCAGATTTCTGTTTAGTCATCAAATTTTAGTAATTTATTTGCACATGAAGAAATTGTTAATATATTAGGAAGAAAGAAATAACAGTACACACAATAGTCCAAAAACCATGGATAGCATGTCCACGTTAGCAATCGCATTTATTAAAAAAAAAAAAATCGAATTAAACCAACTGTACATACAGTGCATAGTGAATAAGACATTTACTTATAGCGCACGTGAAGCATTTTTACCTTGGGCTGCATCCGAAAACGTAGACAGCTGACTTATCAGGTAATGGCTTAACTGACATCTGTTCTGAATGAATGGAACTTTTAAGGAAACTGGTCTCCAAACAGTTTGAAAAGCACCTTATTTTCATCGTACCGCTGTATACAGCTCCTGCGGCAGCATTTTCCTGGTTTCGGATGCAGCCTTGAAGTTGCACCCACGCGCTTGTGCGGATCCAGCATGAGCCTCAATCTCCTGACAGTTTAAACAGCCTGGATCGCCTGCTTGGACTGTCGTCATGATTTGTGAATGAGAGGAACTTTTGATCCTGATCCTGAAGTTTTTGATTCTGGCTGATGGAATACGTGCTTCAGAGGAAGATATTAGAGGAGTGCTCGACGGTACGAAAACGCTGGATTTTCACGAGGTTCGTGAATGACATCTGTTTAAACAAGATATCTGCATATTTGCAAACAGTATATCATACAAGTTTTATTGATATTTGCCTTTTATCATTAGAAATGTTACAGGGAACTGTTGAGGATAGACTGTTAGAATACGTGCTTCAGAGGAAGATTTATCTTTTTTTTTGGATCTGCTGAAGTTGTGTGAGGTTGGTTTATTACTTCTGTTTAAATGAGATATGTGCATATTTGCAGATGGTATATGATATTAGTTTTACTGATATTTGACTTTTCCTCATTAGACAAGACAGTTAAAAGTTACAGGGAACTGTCGAGGAGAGAGAGAATGAAACAGGCGAGCACTTTAACATTATGAGCTCAAACGTGTCTGCCGCGGCTCTGATATGCAGACTGTTTAAATGACACTGTGCAGAAGTTGAGTGTTATTACAGCTCATACCATGAGATTACAAACAGCTATTGTCTAATATTGTGGATCTAGAACAGTCTTTCTAATTTCTGACCCATTTACAATTTTAATAGAAGTTTGTGCATCAAAGAACTAAGACTCTTCACACTTCAGTCATTTGTAATTACTGGATAAACATTTTAAAACATTTTCAAAAATAATTTTGAATCAGAATGATTCACCAATGAATCATTCAGACCAATTTGTGAAACTTTCTGACCTATTCACTGACTTAAAAGAATGATTCGCTTACAAATCACTTTGGCTTATGGGCAAGTTTTACTCTATACAAGAACAATACCTAGCTGATAAGATATTGTTAGGCAGAGGACAACTAGAAAAAATTATATTTACTATATACATTTTCATGACTTATAAGATTTGATCAATTTGCCCCAAGATGGGTACCCACATGAGAGTCGCTTAAAGAGTGCTGCCATATGATCCGGCTTGTCAAAGCTGGTTCTCATCTGGGTCAGAACCTCTACGTTGTCCACCACAAGTTTCTGTAAAGATGACAAGAGATGGTAGGATGAGTGAGAAGGAAAGAGGTGATGTGAAAAAGTTAAAGGGGTCATATCATAAGGAATACAATTTTCCTTGATATTTTGACATCTTTCTACTTACTGTAAAACACACTGTAAATTTCAGAACTCAAAGCTTAATCCCCAATGCAATAAAAGCATTTATTGAAACCAAGCTGCAAAAACGCCTCGTACTTCCGCAATTTCCCTATGTCACTTGGGGGCCCATTAATTCATGACCGTCTCTACAGCAACAACAACAACGCCTACTTTAAATCGTCGCACTCTTGGCCCTGCCCACAGGAGATCATTTCGTAAACAGAGAGAGCAGGGGAGACAGGTCTAGTATGGCCTACTAACTATTTCTGAACACCAAAGGGTCCCATCTGGACTATTTTGAATTATTTTTGCATATAAACATGCACTAGACAGACATCTTTGACCATTGTCATGTATCTCGCGCCGCTTTTAAAAGACGCGGTGTCAAGTTACAACACTGAAAAGGAGACCCCAATCTGTTTCATTCAGCTGAGCTGCATCTTACTGTTTTGAGCACAGTCCTGGATGCCCTCTTTCACCCATCTGCACTATTTTTAATTGTTGGTGTATGTTAACATGAAATAGATGTACATCTTTGACCGGTTTGATGCATTTTCGGTGATGTGCGCCTCAGTGCAGGATGATACTCTATGTGTGTATGTCTCGTTTCACCATGCTTTGGACTAGAGCTAGGTGATTTTTTCGATTAATTCGAATTTACGTTTTTGACACGATACATTTAAAAAAAAAAAAAAAGAATTGTGGAATCAAGGTTTTGCCTAAAATATTAGCATACGCTGTAGTTAGATACACTGTCAGTCCACCAATGGCTGAATATAAAAGAGAAAAACATGTTCACAGCACTTGGCTTGATGCCGCCCTCAATCTGATAAGCTGAACATGTGTGAAAATATGCATGGCTGCGCACTCCAGCATAACCCAGGTTAACAACACGGAGACAGATATAAAAGCTGGTAATATTTCCAGTACGATTGTACAGTGTGATTTTAGGTAGACTTCGTCCATCATGCATGTTTACACTGTCTTAAACAATAACTATGTTCTGTGTAAGTTGTGTAAGTCATGAAGCACTAAGCTACATTTTCTGAGATGTCAACGGAAATGTATGCGTTTATAATAAAGGGTTAGAACATACATGACAGTTATGGGTTCTTCATATCAAATCATATAAAGGACAGACTATAAATGGGAGAATCATCCACATCTCCTTTTACCATGATGATTCAGATAGATCGCTAATTATTGCTTTGTTCTGTGACGTGTTTCAAATATACTGCATTTGTAGCCAAAATTTAGGAAGCGAAGCGATCATTTTGACAAACAGAGATATAATTTCATTTTGCTGCTATGTGTGTACCGCTAATGGGCGCCACGTGCTCACAGCACTGACTGTAGTCATTATTTTAAACTGAGCTTTTTGCTTCTTGAATTTTCAACTACATAGAAATGTTTCTGATATTTAGACTCTATCTGCAGGTGTTTATGGTTATACATACAAATTGACTGATATACTAAAATACTTTCTAGATAAACATGACTATTTCTAGATATTGATTTCTACACAACTTTCTAGATGGACTTGATTTAGATAAAAATAATACGTAAATTGGCTTTGAGGTATTTTGTAGTTTTCTTATTTCATACTATTATTTCTGAACATCAATGTTATTTTAAATAAATTAGATTTGAATTTATTTTACTTTTACGCTGTTGACAACTTTGTGTGTTGGACTTTTTTGTGCATTTCTGTTACTCACCTTTGTTTTCTATAATGAAAAACACTTAGATTTTTCTAACCAGGTTGCCTTGCATTCTAATAAGGAAATTATTTAAATACCTTTAAATGTAGGAAAATCGAAATGAGAATCGTAAATCGTCCTTAAGTTTGAAGAAAAAAAATCTAGAAAAAAATCAGCCCTACTTTGGACTATGTATGTGCGTTCTTTACGGCTCATATCAGCGTGGATTGCTTGTGAACCAGTCATAATATGATTCAAGCTTTGCAAAGGAACTGTTATTGAAGGATGGGGCAGTTAAAAACCTTTTTGGACTCGATCGCAAAACCGTAAGTAAACAGTTTCACTCATGACTGTTTCATAGTTTATGGTGCTGTTGTGCTTGAGTGAACAGTTTAATATATTCAGATGCAATGTATTGCATGTGCGTTGTATGTAAACCCCGAAATTTAGTTAATGTTGTGGAGCTTGTTCATTGTCTTCCAACTGAGTCAAAACTGACCCTTTCAGACAAAGGGCCAGAGACAGGGTGGAAAATGATCACATATTACTAAATTATGACTGTTTTGGTGCAAAAAAAACTTTACTAACATTATCAGTGGACCTCAGGGAAGATAATAAAAATAAATAAAATGAGTATGTCATGACCCCTTTAAAATGTCAGCGGCATTTGTGGTCATGACATTGAAGTTGAAAGTTTGCATACAACTTTACACAGACAGCATCAGTAAGTGTTTCTATTACACTAGTCTCATACCATCAAGAATAATGTTCAACTCTTGTGGCTATACTTTTTAAACAGTGTGTATTTTAATATTTATTGCCCTGTGTGTTATTATAACCATGGTTTTACTTATATATATATATATATATATATATATATGTATCTATTATTAAATTTTATTATTAAATATATATATATTTATATTATTTATATTATTAAATTTCTAAATTATTTTCTGTGGTCATCAACATTATGCCATAAATGCCATTGATTAAGCTTAACTTGGATTGAACCCGAACTATTCTTCTAACACCTAAGTTGAACAATCTACAACAGTAGCCGATTAAAGCCAAGAAATCACCCAAAATTGAGACAATTAAGTGAGAACTACTTGGAAGAAATGCAAAAGCTCAAGCTTGCATGACTACGAATGATTTGCGTAATTTGAGCGCTTTTGAGAAAACATGTTCCACGTTAAGTTTTTGGGTGAACATGGTGCAGATAGAAATGCAAAATAAAACACTTTTACTCCACAGCTGATTGTGGGTCAGATAGGAAACTTGGTTCCTTCTTCCCCTAAATTACTTTCAGCTGAGGGAGAGAGGTTTGCATGTTGGTACATCGCTGACATGTGCCAATGCTATGTTCACACACTTCAGTTGGCAAAAAAAAATAAAAAAAAATAAAAAACTTTTATAATGCAGAGGGCCGTTTCAGTTACATAAATCATGCACTTGCGGGATTGAATAAAACACATATTTAAAGAAAGAACGAAGGGCTTTCCATGCACATACATTACCCAAAAAGGTCCATTCCAAAATCACTGCATCAGGCAGAGCAAACAAGAAACCATTTATACCTAGTGAATAAGGTTTTGCCTTCAATGTAATCAAACTGTTCTTTGGTTCACATTTAATGATTATTGTTGCCATTAATCCATCACTGCTTGACACTTCTCATTTGTCTTTTCTAAATGTTATCCAAAGTGACAGGAAATGCTACCTCATCTCTGTTCCTGGTAAGCAGCCCACACAGAATCTTTAATTTCTTAAGAACTCCCATCATTTACAAATTCTCATCATTCCACACTGCTTGCATATTTGTTAAATATTTTGACTAATTTGATTATGAATTTAATAATCTATGAGGGGGAAGTCCTCTCTGCTCCACTTAACACATTTTACAGTGTTAAAGACCCAATTAAATGAACATTTCTGAGTGACTTTTAGTAACTATCTGTTAGACTTGAGGCCATCTTTATACTACTGTACTCATTAATGCAGATAAAAATGTAAAGTCCTTCTCATCCAGGAAAAGAGATCAAAAATACTGATGACTCATCTTGCACTCACAGGCTTATCAAAATTTGTGTCCAATAAAATGCTCTCTAGAATGAGAAATGTACCTCCCCCTTATACCACCTGCCTTTGACTAGTAATAGTGAGCAGCAAATCATGGTTCACAACAGTAACAAATTAAAGGTTAGGGCTATTTAAAAAATAAGGGACGAGCTCTTTGATATGTACTGCCACAAACTTGCTGTTTCAGTTCATGGGGTCATTAAATACAAAATTCCAAAATCCTCACCTTGAGTTCGGCCACCTGTGAAGAGATGTGCCACATGAGGCTCTCGCTAAGGAACTTCATCCCATAGGGACCTAGAAGCTCAGACAGGGAACGCATTTCTGGGGGATCAAGACAATTTCATTTAGATATCATGTCCAGCTAAAGAAAGCAATAGCTTGACTCTCAGACGTCCACGTGAAATGTTTCTAAGCAAGAATAAAACTCAATTTGGCATGAAAAAAAAAAACATTACAACAGCAAAAAAATGCTGTCCTCACCAGATATGTCGGAATACTCTTCAGCATTGAAGGTGAGCTCATTTTCAGTAGGCAAGTTGACGAAGGCCTTCATAGCTGGAAAGTAAGCAATGTGACCATTGCTCACCTGCCGCAGTAGAGTCTCCAGATACCTGTACAAAGGAGCAAACAATTAAAATAGGCTCTGTTTCACAAATCTAGTGAGCTGCCTATGTAGTCAGCATTTAAGGCACCATAGTTGCGCTCCCAACACAAAGATTGTTCAAAAACCAAACATACCTTCTAAGATAACTTTTTAAGCCAACATTATTAGCTGAAATGTTTAAAGCTGCACTACGTAAGACTTTTTGGTAAACAATTTCTGTTGATTGAGTACATAAACAATCAGTGTTCAAAACAATGTCCTTATCATACCCCGATTCACTTCGGTAAGCCTATAAAAACTATTTGTATTTTGAGCTGTTGGGTTGGATTTAGCGCAAAATCGTTGGCTTATGTCGTGTATCCTTGTGTCTTTACATCATGTCCGTAAACACAAAAAGTAGTACCGCTTGTCTCATGTTCTGAATGGAGAAACTACGTTCAGTTTAGTCAGTCACACTCACACAATTCAGGACAGCATTGCAGCAATCTGGATGGATGTTTATCTGTTATCCGTTTGGTGAAGTTGTTTACCTGCTATAATGCTTGGATATGTTGTCTGGTAGGGTTGTTGAAGCTTATATTGCTTGTCATGTTTGTATGAATTGGACATTACTCGTGTGTTAATTGATCGCGATGTATCTACATTGTTGGGGGAAGTAATTGTGGCATATTTACTAATATTTATGACTTCTGAAACTCACTTCTTGTAATTGTTATATGGCATATTTAAGCAAAACATTTTTGTTTAATAAAGTATATTTTATCCCCATCATTATTGAATCCTCGTTTTATGTTTTTAGGTTACGGTGTTATTGTGTGCATTAAATAGATATACTACTGTAGTACTACGGTTCACTTGCATTATCAACTGAGGCTGTACAATATAACATAACAATAATAAAGTCTTCCATTTAACTCGTATCAACCATGTCATGAGTTTTACCCCTTAAATTGATAAGCGTAGTACAATACAAACATTACTAATAGATAAAACACTTGAAAAAAACATATTAAAATATACTGGTAGTGATTGAGGTGATTGAGCCCCCTGTTCTCTATGTAAAAGCACTTTCAGCGTAGAGCCAGAAAAGCGTTATAAGTGTAAAATTAATTAATTCAAAATATGTAAATAGGAGTGTTTTTTATCTTTATCAAATCAAGTAATATTTCAGTTTTAAATGTTTAATTGTGTAACATCAACATGAAAATAGCACGTTATGACTCCGGCTCTAAATATCTCCCAGTCATGATCTCACACAGGCGATGTCCATGTAAGCTCAAATCATGAGATTCACTCGCCAGAAGAGCAGTGCCGAAACACGACTGATGTAAAGTATTCTTCCGCAAATAATTTTTGTGGTTGAAATTTTGATAACAAATATACTTGTAAATCAAAAATATTGATAAAATAGCTAAACATTGACTATTTTACCCATTAATTGCACACAATGTATTATAATGCTTATTAAAGTATCATGCTCTGCTGAAATCGACTGGGAGTCGAGCCTCCCCTAGCACTTTGAATGAGGAGCACTACTTGGAATGACCCACAGAGTTGCTGCCTATGCAGTAGACAGCAAGGCAGCTTACTAAATTTTGGAACAAAGTCATCCAATGTATTTTAAGTTAGGCTCTGAAATGATGATGCAGTCTTTTACAGTAAGTATATTTGAAGTCTCACCAATTGGTATAGAGGCTGGTGATGGTTGGTTCTCCATGGCTGTCCAGGTGTTGGGTCTGCTGCAGCAGCACGTTGTTGAACACTCTGGTGATGTCTATCTGCACATAATTCTCAATGGATTGCAGTACTGTCATGTAGGCTCGCACGCTGGTCAGCAACTCTGATGGTTTGGCGATCTCCTGTGTGGCCTGGTTGTACATGGTCATCCCGACAATGGACCTGAGTAACAGTTACAGAAACAATCACATTTTCTGAAAGACTGATAGGATTAAAGACCTCATAAAATCAAAATGAATGTTTTGCTGCTTTAAATCCAAATGCTATCTAGAATGAGAATGCACCCTCCACCTACATCTGTTCAGCACTTCTGGCTGTGTTCTAATTGGCGCTGATCATGCCTTCACAGGGCACTTCGAAGGGAACACAATCCATGCTGTTGGGTCGTTTCAAACAGAATTACCAATGAGAATCGCTTAAAATGTTAGTTCTGACTGACCGTTATCGCCTTTTAGTCATCTGAAGCTCTCACTTTGGAGGACATGCCTATGCAGGTGCTGGACACGAGGACAGTTGCTGGAGTTTTATTTATATTTTTTGTGCAGCCGGAGGTTTCTTGGGATGTACAGCTTGAACAAGTGTTCTTTATTCTTTGTTTAGTGTATTGAGAGTCAAAACATGGATATGTTATCTTTTATTCGCTTGTTTTTCATTAATCTGCATTGGACTTGCACAACAGCTTCAGCCTCGTCGAATGCAAAGACTGCGATGTGCTGTGTGTTTGTTGGCTGTTTATGGATTACTGTTGTCAATAAGATCATCGTTTGGTTCTAAAGTATTTGGAAAAGCTGGCCACTATTGAGATTGTTTCTCAAGTTTCCCTGTTAAGTGCTCTGACATGAGTATCTGTGTGGCTGTAAACTAAAGGCTATTGGCTATTTTTAAAAATGGGACGAGTCGTTTTACACGTCTCACCCCCACTTCCTGTTTTAGTACGAAATATGTCAAAACACCAAATCAATCTGCGTTCATAAAGGCATTTCACAGGGACTTTAAGAAAAATGTCCCTATTTTTTATTTATTTATTTATTTTTTTTCAATTTGGAATGCCCAATTCCCAATGTGCTTTTAAGTCCTCGTGGTCGCGTAGTGATTTGCCTCAGTCCAGGTGGCGGAGAACGAATCCCAGTTGCCTCCGCGTCTGAGACCATCAACCCGCGCATCTTATCATGTGGCTTGAGCGCGTTGCCACGGAGACATAGCGCGTGTGGAGGCTTCACGCCATCCACCGCGGCAACCACGCTCAACTCACCACGCGCCCCACCGAGAACACATTATAGCGACCACGAGGAGGTTACCCCATGTGACTCTACCCTCCCTAGCAACCGGGCCAATTTGGTTGCTTAGGAGACCTGGCTGGAGTCACTCAGCATGCCCTGGGATTTGAACTAGCGAACTCCAGGGGTGATAGCCAGCATCTTTACCACTGAGCTACCCAAGCCCCCCTCCCTATTTACTTTCTTAATAAATTTCCCTGGTTTTATTGTGCACGATTTATCAGTGTACGTTTTTCTAAAGGAAAAAAGTAATTAAAATCTAATACATTCCTTTGCCACTGAAACCACTTTTCTTTTCTGCTGATGTAACAGATGTAATGGGCAGGGAGCAAAATATTAAGCAATAAAAATGTCCAGGACTTTTCCAGGCCAGGAGAGCAGAGGTAGTTCCCATCAACAGATACAAAATAGTTTGATATAATGGTGTATGCAAACAATAGACTGCTTCTACACTCATTAAATGAAAGCAGGTAATAACAGCACATGGGTTGCATGGTGAAATTGGTTAACAGGGCCTCTCCTTGCTGAAAAGCACAGCCAGATTAGGAGTTCACAGCCTGGGAGAGAGGGGCCAGCCAATGCACCCACGTCAGAGTTTTGAATCCCACAGTGGAAAATACCTGTTATTCCTCTGCCCCATGTTTATTTAGTTGGACAAGCGCTGTTCTGGAACAGTGTCAAAAATCACACTAAACCCAAACTCTCTCTACTAGCACAATAAATTACAGAAATCGAACAATAAACCCAAGAGGCCCTTTACGCCATTGAGTTCTCAGCTTAATTAATAAGGGAGAGCTGGATGACAATTTTCCCTGACATAAAACGCAACAATAACTCTCCCCAATGAGGCAAATCAATATGATTGATGGTAGTTTGGAAGAGTGCAGATGGACCTCATCAGGAATGAGAACTGTGGGTACTATAACAGATAAAACGGGCAGAAATGTATTCACAGTGGCCCCCGGAATGTATTTGGACACTTAAGCAACACTTAAAAGTGTATGCCATTGCGTTAGGTAACAATGTATTAAACCACATGTCATTTATTTTAAAGAGAGATAGCACAAGTAAATTTTCCAAAAGCAAAATTCTTCATAAAATGAAGTTGTTAGGTTTAAAATGATAAATGCAAAACACATACTGTTAAAAAAAGTTTATGTGATGTACTACACCTGTGGTTACTCTGCTAGGTCATCTGTGGAGCGGTTGAGGGGAGCAGACTTCATACATCCACTAAAAATCACCTTGACCCCATTTGGTTTAAAGTCTTTCCAAAATTGTGCTCAGAAAAGTGAAGTTAGTTTTTCACAAAGCTTCATTTCAGAGTCTAAATTATCCATTTTACATTAGTTGTTAACTCAAATGTTATAGTTTGTGCACTGGTGTCATTCTTATTTGTTAGAAATATTCCTATCCTTTGGTTTGCATCCATTAAGTTCCAATTAAAAATAAAATGATCTAATAAGATGAAGTACTTGCACATGCTTTGAACTCCACATGAAAAGCGCTCGAAAACAATGTGTTATTCTGCGTTTTGGTGATAGTTAAGACTTGACGTGTTTCTGTGGTATTTCAATTTTGCCTTACAGAGACTGCAAAGTACTTGATTTCTGTCACATGTCCCATCTGGGCTTGTTTTGTATAACAAAAAGCATTGAGGTGTCCTTTCCCCATCATTTGATCACTAACATGGCTGTTTTGTGTGTGTTTGTGGTGTGTGCGTCAGTGAAATAACTCCGGGTGAATATTTCACAATGGTTTCACCCTATTCCGACCAGCGTTTATGCTAGTTTATGCTTTATTAACAGTAAATGCATCAATCGCGATTAAGAAAAATTAACATGTTAAAACTTTTTTTTAATCGCATGTGTTAACTTTGACAGCTCTAATCTATACACTCACTATTAGGAACACTATGGTCCTAATAAATTCCCAATGTGGTCTTCTGCTGTTGTAGCCCGTCCGCCTCAAGGTTTCGACGTGTTGTACATGCCGTGTAGAAATGCTATTCTACTCACTACAATTGCACAGAGTGGTAATCTGAGTTACCATAGCCTTTCTGACAGCTCGAACCAGTCTGGCCATTCTCCGTTGACCTCTCTCATCAACAAGGCATTTCCGTCCGCCGTTCACTGGATGTGTTTTGTGCATGAAAATCTCAGGAGATCAGCAGTTACAGAAATACTCAAACCAGCCCACCTGACACCAACAATCATGCCATGCTCAATCACTGAGGTCACATTTTCCTCCATTCTGATGGTTGATGTGAATATTAACTGAAGCTCCTGACCCGTATCTGCATGATTTTATGCATTGGACTGCTGTCACACAATTTGCTGATTAGATAATCACATGAATAAGTAGGTGTACAGCTATTACTAATAAAGTGCTCAGTGAGTGTACATCTTTGCAGTGATATACAATTACTCATATCGCAATATAAGATTTTTGTCATACCGCCCAAACCTAGTTCAGTTTAGGGTGTTGTTTTAATTATAGCAGTGTGCCATCTCAACCCTTGGAGTTTTAGTAGTCGGACTCACTTGGTGAAGCGAATCTCCAGGTGGGAGGTCAGGTACTCTCGTGGGGTGAAGGTGTGCTCCCAAACCATCATGTTGGGTACGTAGTTAATGGAGAAGCAGAGCTCTGACAGAGCAGTGTGCAGTTTGTCCAGACTGTAACAAATAGACGACATCATCCAGCATTAAAATCTAATTTCCTTCAGATTACACAGCCAATCAGGCACGGCTTAACCACCACAGGGTTAGGTTGTGTGTCAATAACAGGCTTTAGGATAAATCCCTTTTATATTATATGGAGGATCTGTTTGAGTGTGTGTCCGTATAGGAGGTATAGTATACAGCAAAGGTATTTTTAACGTATCTGTGGGAGGCAAGTGTGTGAGGGTCACTGGGTTTAAGATGTGTGCATTGGTGTGATGAGAGAGAAAGAGAGAGAGATACAGAGGATAAGTAAACGTTATCCTTACTTGGTGACAAGAAGCCTGTTCTTCCTCATGCTCTCCACGCCAGGTTTCTCTCTCTCTGGTTCGCCCTTCTTCCCGGTCTGCTTTTTCGACTTCTTGTTCACGGCCTGACTGATGGTTTTGGCACAATGTTTTGGAAGTAGCTGTGCAAAGGAACAACAGGAAAAGCCCCCTTTAAGACTCTTAAACCAGTCATTCTCAACTGGTTTTGCTTCAGGACCCAGATTTAACATTATTAAAACTGGGTAATACTTACATTATTACCTATTCAACAACCCATCATCAGTTATTAACTTCCATTATCAATAATACATCCATTCATTGACCACGTTTACTGTACATCCACCCCATTCTTTAACTGATGTTCATATTCTTGCTAAACCTTAATTCTAAAGAGTTTTACATGCTCTTTTAAAATATAAAGAAAAATGCATTGTCTACACGGCAGTCGTGTTCTGTATAAACTACATGCATGTTATTTTCCTGCTATTCTCTTCTGCACGCTCTTGCCATTGATTACACTGCATTTCAGTATTTTAGTCAAATCATTAGTTTTTATTTATATCCTCAACAACAGCAGCTAAAAAGGCCGAAGGATGAAATGTAGGTGAGTTTTCAAAATGAGACTGTTGTGGTGCTTTCACCTATCTGTATATTGATTTAACAAGTGTGTAAGTGATGTATTGGAATATTTTTGTTCACGTAAACATGCTCACTCATTAAAAAAAATAAAATACATTTCAGTCACTGACTATTTGTATTTGCATCACTAAAAATAAAAATTAAGTCAGCACGCTAGCACTGGGTACTGATACAGATTTCCTGATTCGATTTGATTCCGATTCACAAGCTTTCGATTAGATTCCGATTTGATTCAATATGGGTTATTTCAGTTATAATATTCCTTTTGCTTACATATTTCTAATGCTGTTAATTATACAGGGGAACTTCTAACTAGGTACATTAAGAAAAAATTTACTAATTAGATTTTATTAGTTTTTTATTATTTTGGTCACATTTTAGCTTTTTAAAAATGAACAAATCCATGAATTAAATTAATAAATATTATATGTGCACTTGCAAACTGTTGTCTGGCTTTTTTATGGCAGTTTTGGAGCAGTGGCTTCTTCTTTGCTGAGCAGCCTTTCAGGTTTTGTCAATATAGGACTCGTTCTACTGTGGATATAGATACTTGTCTACCTGTTTCCTCCAGCATCTTCATAAGGTCCTTTGCTGTTGTTCTGGGATTGATGTGCACTTTTCGCACCAAACTACATTCATCTTTAGGAGGCAGAATGTCTCCCCTTCCTGAGCAGTATGATGGCTGCATGGTCCCATGGTGTTTATACTTGCGTACTATTATTTGTACAGATGAACATGGTACCTTCAGGCATTTGGAAATTGCTCCCAAGGATGAACCAGACTTGTGGAGGTCCACAAGTTTTTTTTCTGAGGTCTTGGCTGATTTCTTTTGATTTTCCGATGAAGTCTTAAAGCCTTAAAATACATCCAACTGACTCTAATTAGCCTAAAAGAAGCTAATTGGCTAATTGCCTAAAGGCTTGACATCATTTTCTGGAATTTTCCAAGCAGCTTAAAGGCAAAATTAACTTAGCGTATGTAAACTTCTGACCCACTGGAATTACGATATAGTCAATTAAAAGTGACAATTGTTGGAAAAATTACTTGTGTCGTGAACAAAGTAGATGTCGTCACCGATTTGCCAAAACTATAGTTTTCTAATATGAAATCTGTGGAGTGGGTATAAACTGAGTTTTGAATTCAACCTAATTGTATGTAAACTTCTGACTGTATATACTGTAAGTCACAACCTGTTACTAGGTTACTCCAAATGTAATTCTACCACCCACCACTAGGGGGAGTTACAGCACCCTATTACTTGGTATGTAACCAGGTGAGTGTTAGAAGAAGAGAGATGTGTTTGGCAAAGGAAGCATGGCTTACCTATTGTTTGTAACTATCTCCGAGTCCTGATTGGGAAACCTTGGTTTCATGCTCAATCAATAAGGACTCTATAGCTCTACCTTTATTCTTAAGCTTTATGCTCAACTGTGGACTCAAAAGTGGACCTTCATACAAGAACATTTGTGCTACATGCCTTACTGTTGCATTTGATTTACATCTGGTTTAGTTATGTATGTGTGTTATAGTTAAAATAAATAAAAATAAACCTAAAACAGATATATAGCTGGTAACTCGTACAAAGTTGTGGGGAACGGTTATAATATATATAATTATGATATTGTAAATATTATTGATAAATGTCTTACATCCGGCCCACAAGAGACAAATGTTTAGCCCGCGCTAAAGGCTTGTTCACACCAAATCCATGACCATTTTGACAAAGACAAACTTCCGACAAAAGGTCTATACACACAGAGTGCATAAAAAATAAAAATGAAAAACAATTTCACCCCTGTACATTAGGTGGCGCTGTTGCTGTTCTACAAACATTTAAACTCTCCTGCCCTAACCAGCAGTCAGTGCTAGAGATTATATTGAACACTATTAAAGCATTAATTTACCTAATTTAGCATATCTGTTTCATTATGTTCTTTCCATGGTGTTGATGCATTCTGGGAGTATATAATCTGTGTTTATATGCAAGTGAGATGAGTAAAAAGCATTTTGACAAAAATATACATCCGATTTATATTTGCAAATGTATTTTGCTACGAGTATATTCCAAACAGACTCCCAAAGCCAGCTACTCTTTTCATAATGTCTGGATTAATGCCTGGATAATATAACACAAGGTACTGTGGTACAAATACACGTGGAATTGTGCACATTAAGAATAACATTGTACAGTAAAAAAATATGATGCACAGCCTAATATAAAAAATAATATATAAGAAAATATTGGCTCACGGTCTTTTCTTTATTGAAATTATTGCAATACTTTGTTATATTATCCTTAAGAACAATAACAATAATGCTTCTAGGTCTAATAATTGAATCTGCAATTAGGGAAATTGCAGGGAGTAGATCCTGTTTGGAGATGAGCAGGAACAGACTCGCATGGAGGACATGGAGATCCAGATTGTTCATTTAAATTTTTTTTGTTTCAGTTGTGTAGTTTTGTATATCTGTACACAAACAAAATGTTCATATTCGTTTGAATAAATAAAACAGGCTACTAATACTGAGAAAAAGAACGAATACAAAAACCTGAATATTTATGCATGACTCTCTTAAAATTAAATACAACAATAGTAATAATAATAACAGCTGCAGCACAAACACTTTGTCATTACATCGAGGGCCGTGGCCCTTGACTTTGTATTGTTGACAGAATTTGGCCCTTGGTGAAATCTAATGGGGGAACCCTGTCTTACAATATCTCTGCAACCTGTCCATGTTGGAATCTGCTTAATTTGGCTAGCTTCTACCAATTAAAAAGATGAATTTGGGCCAAAATATTGTAAAGTTTGGCTAGACGCATGACCTTTGAAGCTTCCTTTATTTTGCTATTATTACTATGCACAATTATATAGTGTTTTAGCATTGTCTTCTCTGCTGTGAATCATTGTAATAAATAACTGAAAAGAGGGTATGACATATGCACCCTCAACCACCCAAAAAAAAGAGCAGCTGTGAGGAGACTTTGTTTGCTTACAAGATGATTGTTTCACTCGACAGAGGGAGATGGGAGTAAGTGCCGGTGGTTTATTAATTAAAGCCAACAGGTTGTGTTCTAATCGGTGTGGTTGTGGGTGCTGCCAGTTCTGTGAGTCAATCAATCACTGTTTTATTTCATTGTGATCATATTGCAACGGAATTGAACATTCCTGGTGAATTTGCACAACTCCTGGTAAACCCAGTTAAATTTGTTAAAATCCCAGAA
This sequence comes from Myxocyprinus asiaticus, assembly GCF_019703515.2. NCBI lineage: Eukaryota > Metazoa > Chordata > Actinopteri > Cypriniformes > Catostomidae > Myxocyprinus > Myxocyprinus asiaticus. The sequence continues at coordinate 43,797,528 of NC_059353.1, read as the reverse complement.
ATGAAATGGAAAATTTCACAACTCCCAAAGAGTCCCTCTCAGTTTTTTGGCAGTGGTGAATGTGTGTGCATGTCACTGACCTGGTCACTCAGGGTGCACTGCTCTGTGCATATGTCTGTAATGAGGTTGCGGGCTTGCTTTGCCATCTCATCCAAAAACATGTTGCAAAGGGACAGGCTGCGGTCTCCAATGTGGTGCCTCTGCAAGGACGGATAGACATGGGAGACATTAGTGGAGAGTTCCCTTAGAATACCTCTGGTTTTAGTTAGACTTTTGCCATAAAATCTAGTCCACTTTGCACAAATTTGGTCCCTATTACGGCTGGTATTAAAATCATATTAATGTCTCAGGTAGTCCAATTACAATTGGACAGTGCTAAATAGCTGCTAGGTAGATAGACAGCTGGCCGATGGCTGATTTCAGAGGTGGTCAGGGATGTATTTGTAGTGTACACAAAAACAGTGTCTTAAAGGGATAGGTCTTAAAGCAAAAATTCTCTCATCATTTACTCATTTAAGTCCTTTTTTTACTATAAATCATCTTCTTTTGTGGATTCAAATTCTTTGTGCATATCGCCACCTACTGATCAGGGAGGACTATTTAAAGTTAAAAAAGGATTAAAATATTGATCTGTTTCTCACCCACACCTATTATATCGCTTCTGAAGACATGGATTAAAACACTGGAGCCGTTTCAAACAAAATTATTTATTTATTAAAGATTCATTGCCATGACAAACATTGGCAAATCCAGGGACAAGTTCTTCCTTATTGTAGCAGATCGGTACCTTGTAAACACAACTATGTAACAGTCTGCACTGACTAGTGGAGATTGCATAGAAGGCTGCTGGTTATTTCGACTAGTACTTGTCATTTTTGTCTGGGATTACTCCAGTGTAAACTGCTCAGGTGAATTTTGCTTACACTGAGGTTCTGTTTTTGACCCTTCATCCATGTCTAAGTGAGGCTCTTTGTTATGGCCCAGCTGGTCTCGTCTCGTCGCCTGAACTCCCTCCCTAGAGCAAATAGTGCATACTCTCTAAATTACAAATGCAAAACAACTTTGGCCCCTGTGTAGAGCTGAACCCTCAATCAACTCTTGCACAACAAGATGGACAAAAGCTGTCATTTAAAGCTTCGATGGCAGATGGAACAGAGCAAAAGCCAAACTTGCCTCACACAAGGATCACTGTGGGCAACTTCTGAGATGGTGCAGATTGGAAATAACACATCTATCCGACATGATGCCGAAACTAACCTTTGCTAAAGCTCCGTGATCTTTTATTGTTACTCTAAAGCGCTGTAAAAAGTTTTCTGTGTGAGGATGGAAATATTCTTGGAAACTTTTAGTGCTTTTCCAACATAAATAAAGCCTGCAGCTGTCCAAAGTTGTGTGGAGTGGACATAGGAGGAAGACCATTTCAGAGACCTGCTGAGAGAGGGAGTTTCATGTTTAAATAAGGGAAACCCAAGCCTTCTATAGCTCAATAAATCTCTTTTATTCATCTAAGTGCTCTCAGACAGCTCAATGTTCAGGCTGACATGAGAACTCTCATTGTGCTGCTAGTGTCGGTGGCGTTTGTCCACCAATTAGGAGTGCAAATGCAGGTTTATTTACCAAATTAAATGGGATATTGGAGGGCAGGATGTTTGGCAGGAACAAACACTCGGTAAATGTGCTGGCCGTATTTCGGCAGGGGGGAAAAGGAATCTGTTGTGCTCCTTGTGTGTGTGAAGGAGCTTCCATAAACCCTCCATAAGCTGCACCAGTGTATGGTTAAATTACACATTTAATAATTCATGCTTTTCAGCATTTGGTTTTCCTCACACATCCTGATACATGGACCACAGCGCTCAATGCTGCATGTTGGGACATTCCAGCTCTAGTTAAACTCAAGAAGCTTTCCGGACTCACAGTAAGACTCCATCCTGAACCCTCGTCTGGGTCGCAGCTAAGTCGTAGCGGGACCCAACCGAGAAGAGAAAAGATCTTTCCGAAACCTCTCTTCTCAAAAGTAATGCAACACTGGTTGTATTCACTGGGGGACATTCACAGACACACAAAAAAGTTTTTTCCCAAAAACACAGAGCCTCCGTGGAAACTAAACCGGAGGTTTCAGGACAAGGTAAAAAGCATATGTATACAAATTAAATAAATTAGAAAGCAAACGGTTACATGAGGCAAAAAAGCAATAATTTATTCCAATACAGTCTATGGCTGGGTGATATACACTATCAGCCACAACATTAAAACCACCTGCCTAATATTTTGTAGGTCCCCCTCGTGCCGCCAAAACAGCGCCAACCCGCATCTCAGAACAGCATTCTGAGTTTCTATTCTTCTCACCACAGTTGTACAGAGTGGTTATCTGAGTTACCGTAGACGTTGTCAGTTCGAACCAGTCTGGCCATTCTCTGTTGACCTCTCTCATCAACAAGGCATTTCCGACCACAGAACTGCCACTCACTGGAAGTTTTTTGTTTTTGGCACCATTTGGAGTAAATTATAGAGACTGTTGTGTGTGAAAATCCCAGAAGATCAACAGCAGAAATACTCAAACCAGCCCATATGGCACCAGCAATCATGCCACGGTCGAAATCACTGAGATCAAATGTTTTCCCCATTATGATGGTTGATGTGATCATTAACTGAAGCTCCTGAACCGTATCTGCCTGATTTTGCGGATGCACTGCAACCACATGATTGGCTGATTAGAAAATCACATGGATGATTGCTGGTGCCAGACGGGCAGGTTTGAGTATTTCTGTAACTACTGATCTCCTGGGATTTTCAAGAACAACAGTCTCGGATGGAGTACGGTGAGAGACAGCACTGTGCACTTTGCTAATTTTTTTAAAATTATTTTTATGATATAATCTGGTGAAATTCGATACACCCAGTTACACATTTACTGTTTGAGGTAAACATGGCAAAGAAGTCAAAATCCTCGGGCTCTGGAGACATTAAAAGACGAAAATTTCAAGATGAAAGCCCAGACAGGCCTGTGGACCGGGGACTCGATTTGGATGGCGTGGCGGGAGAAGGAATCCAGCGTCAACTGTCCAACATGTCGGTGATGTTGATGAAGGTACTTGTAGACTTGGAGGATCTCGCTGTAATACGTTGATCGATTATGACAATGGAAAAAAAATTCTCTGAGCTAGTCACAAGAGTGACAGATGTTGAAAAACGAATCCATTTTTTGGAGTCATCAGAGAGGGAATTAGCCGCTAATCTGCCCACGACCAAAGTTGATTTGGAACATGTCCTTGAAAAGCATGAAGATCTTGAGAATAGCAGCCGCAGGAATAACATTCGAATTGTTGGAATTCCTGAGCATGAGGAGGGAAGAGATATGGTGAAATTCCTAGAGGAGCTTTTCTCGAGTCTGCTCGACATAACAGGCCACAAGCTGGAAATCGAGTGAGCTCACAGAGTCCTGGCTCGCAGATCTGCTGAGAGAGACAGGCTCCAATCGATCCAAATTTCTGAAATCATCCGATAAAGATCTCGTGTTGCGCCAGGCGAGGAGCAAAGGAAAGCTTTCTTGGAAGAATTACAATATTTTCTTGTTCCCGGACTTTGCGAACTCGACAAGACAAACGCGATCGGTTTAGGGAATGCAAGAAACTCTTACATCAGTGGAAGATCACTTTTGCTCTGATGTTTCCATCCAGACTGAGAATAAACACCAAGGATGGCAGCAAAGTATTTACATGTCCCAATCGGGCAATGTCTTTTATTGAAACAATGGGTGAGTAACCATTGGGTGTTTTTCTTGTGAGTGGATTGATTCACTGTAGATACTCTGGCTTTCAGAGGAAGCTGGGTGCCATTTTTGTTTCCTTTTGCGTTGGCTCCGCCAAGTGGTTGGAGTTTTTGTTTTGTGGATTAACACTTTTCCTTAAAGAAACTTTTGCATTGACGGATCACTTTTACAATGAATGGATGACCGTAAAATATCTACATGCCCACACAAAGGATGTCTTTTATAAAGTTGGCGGACTGTGTAAATCATGGGATATACTTTTATGCGGCCTCCGAGTGAATTGACTCTTGACCATCCGAGGAACCAGGATGCGTGTTTCGTTTCCTTTTGTGCTTGTTCCGTCTAGCGGTTGGAGCTTGTTTTGTTAAATAACATTACTTCGGGACAGTTGTGGATGAATCTGTCAGTTCCTTGTGCTTATGCCTCCTGTTGGCTGGAGTATGATTTGTGGAGTATTTTCGTGGGACATTGGAATGATTATGTCATCTGCTGCACTCATCAGCTGGCTCACTGATGATTTGTTTGTCTGACCGAGGAAACTGAATGGCTTTATATCAGCTGGAATTTGATTTGTGAAGGAACACACCTTTGAGACAGTTCTGTGAATGAGTCTACACGTTCTTTGTGTTTATTCTGCCTATTGGATGGGGTTTGTTTTACAAAATATTTGATGTTATGTAATTTTGCCTTACAAATTTGTGAGGCAAAATTGAGCAATCCGATGGCAAAGTTGTCGTGGGGGCTCTCATAGGCGTACATGGACTCTTTGAGTTTAAAGGGACTGACGTCGGTTGGCGCTGTCGTGCACAAGGTTAATGCGCACGTTTTTCTTTTTTCCGTTTGTTTTGTTCGGGGGGAAGTTCGGGGTTTTATTGTTGCATTATTGTTGAAATGTGGTCTTCATAATTTTATTTTTGGCACACAATTTATTTTTTCTATTATATCAAAATGTCAAATGTTAATATGAATGGATTGTCTCTCTCCACGTGGAATGTGAATGGGTTGGGGAACCCCATAAAAAGAAGGAAGGTTATTTCTTTTCTTAAACGTAAGAAATATGATATAGTGTTTCTTCAAGAAACGCATTTTCCCCCGCAGGAAGCTGAAAAATTTGGGAAGACATGGGGTGGACATGTTTTCTTTAGTGTTGGCTCAAGTGAGAACAATTGAGTCATTATATTGATAAGTAAACATCTACAATTCAAATGTCTCAAACATTTTAATGATAAATTAGGAAGAGTCATTATTGTTTTAGCAGAAATTATGGGGCAAAGTCTGATTTTAGCTAATACTTACGCACCTAACGCTGATGACCAGGGCTTTTTTATAGATCTTGAAGGGATGTTGCAAGCCGCTGGCACCCCTCATGATATAATATTGGGAGGAGACTTTAATCTTTTGATGGACTCAGTCCTTGATCATAGTGAAGCAAAAGTGTGCAAGCCCCCTAGAGCAACACTGACAACAGTGTAAAAATCTTGGTCTTGCAGATATTTGGAGACTTTTGAACCCATCTGGTAGAGACTATACATTTTTTTCATCAGTCCATAAGATTTATTCTAGAATAGATTTTTTTTTTTTTTATATCCAAATCCCTCATTTCATCTGTTGTTGATTGCTAAATTGGAAACATTTTAGTCTCGGAACACACCCTGGTGCGTTTAGAGGTGTTGCCACATATAGAGAAAAAGAAATCATATAGTTGGCGCCTTAATGTATCCCTTTTGCAAAATCCTGATTTCCAACAAATGTTAAAGACTGAAAGTGTTTATATGGAGACCAACTGGTCCTCAGTATCCTCTGTGGGCGTGGCTTGGGAGGCACTTTAGGCAGTTCTTAGGGGTCAGATCATACAGTATGCCTCATTCATCAAAAAATCCAAAGCACGAGAACTCGTGGAGTTGGAAGGAAATATTAAAAGTGCAGAGGCAGAGCTGAAGCGCCATATGTCATCTGATGGCCTCAGAGAATTGACCTGATTGAAATATAGATATAATACTATTTTGTCGTAGAAAGTGGAGTTTTGGTTATCCAGGGCAAGACAGTCATACTTTGAGTCGGGGGACAAAGCAGGGAAGCTTTTGGCTAGATATATAAAGCAGAGAGAGTCTTTTTCTACCATTCCCTCAGTGAAATCTGCTGGTGGTGAAATTTTTACCTCAGCCATTGATATTAATAATGCTTTTAAAGAATTCTATCTTGATATTTATAGTTCCACATCTTCGTCTACTGATGAAGATATTAGAAACTTTGTGGAACCATTAGATCTTCCTAAACTGAAGACTCAGGAAAAAAAACTCTCTTGATTCTGAGATAACCTTGGAGGAGCTTGACGAGGTAATTAAGTCCCTACCTACTGGCAAGTCTCCGGGGCCAGATGGTTTTGCCGCAGAATTTTTTAGATCCTATGCTACAGAACTGGCTCCACTTTTGTTAGAAGTTTATACTGAATCATTAAAGAATGGAAAGCTTCCTCCAACCATGACATAAACCCGGATCAGTCTGATTCTTAAAAAGGACAAAGATCCAAGTGAGTGTAAAAGTTACCGTCCAATCTCCCTGATCCAACTAGATGTAAAAATGTTGTCAAAAATGTGGCTAACCGATTAAGTAAGGTTATGACATCTCATATTCATATATATCAGGTGGGGTTTATTCGGGGCTGTCTTGCCTTGGAACCATTAGCAGCCGCGATAAGAAAGGAGGATGATTTTCCAGGGGTGACTGCGGGAGGTGTGGCGCATAAGCTTCTGCTTTACGCAGATGATATTTTTTTATTCGTCTCCGACCCCACTAGATCTATGCCTTGCCTCCACAGAATTATTAATTCCTTTTCCAAGTTCTCAGGATACAAAGTCAATTGGTCTAAATCCGAAGCTCTGGCTTTGACAGCGTACTGTCCAGTAACGGCCTTCCAGCCGGGTGCCTTCCAGTGGCCCAAACAGGGCATTAAGTATTTGGGAATTTTATTCCCAGCAAATTTGTCTGATTTAGTCAGAGTTAATTTTGATCCCTTAATAAAAAGGTTTTCGAGTGATATGGACAGGTGGGCTTCATTACACTTATCAATGATTGGGAAGGTTAATGTAATTAAAATGAATTGTATTCCTAAATTAACTACCTGTTACAATCTCTCCCTATAGATGTCCCCCTCTCTTATTTCAAGCAATTTGATAGCATAGCAAAGTCCTTCATTTGGAATGGTAAGCGTGCCAGGTTAAATTTCAATAAGCTACATAGGCCGACTGACAAAGGTTTTGTTTTATTATTATGCATTCGGTCTCAGACATTTGGCTCATTGGTCGCTTCCACCTGAGAGAGCCCCTCCCTGGTTTCTTATTGAACAAGAAGTTCTTGCCCCTATTTCGCCATTGCAAAGCCTTTCGATCAAACTAACCGGAGAAGTTAAGTCACACCCCATTATTTTGCATTTGCACGTGGTTTGGACTAAAGTGTCCAGAGTGTTTAATTCAGACATTTATTTAAATGTTGCCTCAAGCATATGGCTGAACCCTAAATTACATATTAATAAGTCCCCTTTCTGCTGGTCAGAGTGGATTGGGAGGGGGGTTACTACACTTGGTGACCAATATGAGAGTGGAGTACTGAGATCTTTTGATAATTTGGTTCAACATTTTAAGATTCCTAGATCCCAGTTCTTTAGGTTTTTACAGCTGCGCCACCTGCTCTGTACTGTTTTTGGGAGTAGTGTACACCCCCCTAAAGCAGCAGATACTTTGGAAATGGTGATTACTGCTTAAGGGAAAGGTCATGAAGCTTCTGTGTATTACTCCCTGTTAATTCAGAGTCTGGGGGATGGAGCTTCGTCTTCTCTCAAGAGATTATTGGAGAAAGATTTAAACTTGGTATTAGAGGAGGGAGAGTGGGCTAGGATCCTAAAAGGCATCAGGTCTGCATCTAGAGATGCAAGGATCTGTCTGATGCAATTTAAGATTTTGCATCAGTTCTACTGGACCCCCACTAGATTGTATAGGCTTGGTCTTAAAGACTCACCCACCTGCTGGCAATGCCAGTCAGAAGATGGGGACACAACCCATGTTTTTTGGGGTTGTATTAAGATTCAGGAATTTTGGTTGAGGATCCAGCATTTTGTGTGTGACGTAATGGACACTCAGTTTTCATTTTGCCCCAGACTTTGTATTCTGGGTGATGGAGGGGTCCTGAAAATAGGAGATGAATATATGAAAAGCTGGGTCCTAACCAGCGTGATGATTGGCAGACAGCTAATCCTTAGGGGTTGGAAGTCAACTGATGCACCCTCATTTCGTGAGTGGTGCACTGAGTTGGGTAAAGTGGCAACTTTCGAGGAGATGACTTCCAGACGGCCATGGAACCTGTCGAGTTATGGCAGAAAATGGGGCAGTTATTTGTCTCATTTGGAGAGGTCCTAGTGTGGAGCAATGGAGGGAGACAAATTATTATTTTTTTTAATATATAATTTTTTTTCCCTATATGTTGAACTTTGTCTTTTTTTATGTACTTATGTATTTCTATTTGTGTGTCTGTTGATATGTGGGTATTTAGTTATTTTATATTTGTGTGTGGTTATAAACGGTTATAAGTTGATTCCTAATGCATAATTTTGTGGTTACATTTATTTTTGTCTGTCTTGCAATCAATAAAAAAAAGAAAAAAAAAGAAAAAAAAAAAAGAAAATTCTCTAGAATTTACTCTGAATGGTGCCAAAAACAAAACAAATCCAGTGAGCGGCAGTTCTGTGGTCGGAAATGCCTTGTTGATGAGAGAGGTCAACAGAGAATGGCCAGACTGGTTCGAACTGACTAAGTCTACGGTAACTCAGATAACCGCTCTTTACAATGGTGAGAAGAATTGCATCTCAGAATGGTGCTGTTTTGGTGGCACAAGGGGGACCTACACAATATGAGGCAGGTGGTTTTAATGTGGCTGATCGGTGTATGTTCAATATTCACAATTTTGCTGTCGATATTAAATTAAGCAACACAGAGAAAATTTAAATGCAATTTTTATTTCACCATTATGTTTCTGAAAAAGCATGTCATTAGACTAATTTTGCGATCCCAAACTGTTTTGCAGCTCACAAGGACAAGAGTATAACGACAGATACATTAATTAGTGTCTCTAATTTAAACTTCAGTTACAAAAATGGCTTTAGAGGTATTAAAGCAATATTCCGGGTTCAATACAAGTTCAGCTTAATCGACAGCATTTGTGGCACAATGTTGAACTTGATTACCACAAAAAAATACTTCCGACTCGTCCATCCTTTTCATTAAAAAAAGCAAATATCGAAGTTACAGTGAGGCACTTATAATGGATGTGAATGGGGTCAATTTTTTGAGGGTTTAAAAGGCAGAAATGTGAAGCTTATAATTTTTATAAAAGCACTAATAAAAAGATTAATTCTTCTGTTAAAACTCATGTATTTAAGCTGTAAAAGTTGTTTAAATCGACATTCTTAGTCATGTTAGGGTTTGTTGACATTACATGGTCATGGCAAAGAAGTTGTAAAATTGGTAATAACTTTACACAGAAAAAGTTAGTAAGTGGTTTTATCACACTAAATCATGTTAACAAGCATATTGTTTGTATTGTGGTTATACTTTAGAAATAGTGAGTATTTTAAATTTATGAATTGGCCACACTACTATTGTAAGTGCCTCACTGGAACAAGTCAAAATTAACTTGCGGTAATCAACATTATGCCACAAATGCTGTCGATAAGGTTAACTTGTGTTGAACCCGGAATATTCCTTTAAATTTGTTTTGGTAATTAAACGTAATAAAGGAGAATATGGCTGTTACTATGTATTTTGTATGTAGTTATATTGGTGCATATAAATAAAAAATAATTTATATTAAATTTCTCCCTTGCGTTCATTTGGTGGAAAACAGGCCTTGATTAATTTTAAATACATTTACATATTTGGTAGATGCTTTTATCCAAAGTGACTTACAGTGTACTTATTACAGGGACAATGTGCTTTAGCCCACTACGCCACCACCACTATAGATTTGTACTCTGTTTTAGTTATGTTAAACCTTTTGAATCTACTTAGCTACAATGGCTGTTTGGTTGAAAAGTTTCCTCTGATTTATTAAAAAAATAAATAAATAAAAAAAAAACCAACTTCAGAGCAAATGCATTAATGTTGATCTATGTATTGAATATAAAGGCTGAAAATATCTTGGTAGAATTTTTCGCTCTATTGTCCAGCCCTAGTACAGACTCACAGAATAAAAACATAACATAATTAAAGCCTTTTCAACTTCAAAACACTCTTCTAAATAAAGTATCATGAATACGTGAGCAAGATGACAGAAACACCGTTCTCAGATCAGGCAGAGAACCTGACATACATGCTCCTCGGTGGGCCTGCTGGACAAATTTGATGTCAGTGTGACTCACCTCTTCAGGGCAGAGCTCATGAGTGCAGCTCATAAAGTGGGTACAGAGCAGAGGGAAGGAGATGGAGTACCGCGACTGGGAAGGCAGCTCAAGACACTGTTGGAACATCTTCTCAAAGGCGCGGCTGTAAAAGCTATCAGAGGGAGAGAGGAAATGAGCAGCCTGTTAACTTCTCCGTCTGGTACAGTCATATCTAATCAGTTCAAACACCCCTGTCTGTTCTCTAACTAGCATGAAAGAGAAATATCGAAAAACAGGAGACAAAACAGACAGTTGCTATGGCGTTCTGAGAACAGATATGGCTTCGGCCAATTGTGCAGCTTTTTCCAAGGGTTGCCTATTCTGCAGTGGTGTTGCGCCGCTGCTAAATCTACAGTGTCAAGGCAAAAGAACTCTTATTATAACCAAGTTGTGAGCTTGAAGTCAGAGTTCAAGTTAGTTAAAAATAAGTTAAGGTGGCATTTCTTTGTATTGCGCTGTCTTCGCTGACTGCATGCAAAAACAAACCGCATGATCGCTTTACGGGGTTCTGTGACTTCTCCACTTGCTTGTGATTACTCAATAAGGACTCTTGAGTATAATTTTGATTTAGACCGATTTAAGAATTAAACATTCAGAATGATGTGATTGGGTTTTCAAACTATTTATTGAAAAGAACCACTATGGCTTGTGAGCAGATGTTACTATACACCGATCAGCCATAACAGTAAAACCACCTGCCTAATATTGTGTAGTTCCCCCTCGTGCCGCCAAAACAGTGGCAGCCCGCATCTCAGAATAGCACTCTGACATGCTATTCTTCTCACCACGATTGTACAGAGTGGTTATCAGAGTTGTTTTTTGTTTTTGGCACCATTCGGAGTAAATTATAGAGACTGTTGTGTGTGAAAATCCCAGGAGATCAGCAGTTACAGAAATACTCAAACCAGCCCATCTGGCACCAACAATCATGCCACGGTCCAAATAACTGAAATCACATTTTTCCCCATTCTGATGGTTGATGTGAACATTAACTGAAGCTCCTGACCCATTTGTGCATGATTTTATGCACTCCACTGCTGCCACACGATTGGCTGATTAGATAATCGCATGGATAATTGTTGGTGCCAGACGGGCAATCTCCCAAGTTATTGGTTTGAATCATTCTAAGGAATCATTCTCTGAATCTGTCAGAGTGGTTATGGCATTAATATTTGACTCACTTACTGAACAGCAGGTCATCATAACTTTTTTTTCATTACCAATTTGAAATGAACCAGGAACTGTTTTTAAGTGTCTATGAACCACATTATGAAATGTCGTTTGTCAGACTAATTAATCGGTATAATTACTGACTGGTTGTTCATATGCAGTTAACCTTGTTAAAGTAAAAAAAATAATAATAAATAAATAAATAAATTCCACATGTTATTTAAATAATAATAATAATTAAAAAAACATCAAAACATATCACAAAACAGTATTGTTTTGTTTAGTATGTAGTTAATACCAATTAATTAAGACCAATTGTATGGGGAGTGGGGGGTTCCTACAAAAACAGAGTTTTGTAGGAAACACTGGTGTAAAGTTTTACCAGAAAATTGACAGATCTGAAGTCTCCACAAGCATCTCCACCAGAGAGTCCACCATCTTAGTGTGGAAGATGATGGTGTTCATCATCTTGCCCAGCTCCCTGTGATCTGCCAGTCCGAGCGAGGCCTTAGACACGCTGGTGTAAGCCTGAACAAGAAGATAGACATCAATATTAGTCTAATGACCCATATGAAAGCTAGCCATTCACTGGCTGATTTCCCCCAAAAGTAAAAATACTGTGGTGCTATCAAAACATTGCTTGGTTTCTTTGAGGTGACAACTCTGAACCAATTCCGTGAGTTTAGGGCGGGACTATCTGTTTGTATGACCAATGACAGATGGGGGGAGTTTTTGGGAATACTTTTTGGTGATGCTAGTGGCACAGAAATTACACAATTCAACTTTAATTATCCTGACAACTTTTAGCAATCTTTCCTCAAAGGCTGAGCTTGGTGGTCTTGATTTCCATGACTGAACCCTCAAGCAAATGAAGAGTAACGAACCAGATTGGAAACTGGACCAACGGCAGAGTCTGAACTCAGTGCGGTTTGATGTTTTACCATATCGTTAACTTCTGAGGCGGCTTTCTGGGAAATATTTTTCTTAACTCGATACTGTTGAACCAGACAAATGTCCAACCAACACAATTTCCTCCCTAGCATACATGATCAAATGAAGACAGTATGCAAAACAGATTGTCTTTGGTCTTTAAGTCCAAAACAATTTTTTTTTAGGGAAACCAGAGAAACAGCTGTGCTAGCCAGTGTGAAGAAGTTGATGTTCCTTCAATACACAAGAGTGAGAAAATACAACCAAAACATGGATTCCACACGCCCTGCATTGGCTTTCATTATCTCAAACTCAGCCAATTCAAAGAGCATGGCATGCCAGGATGATGCCACAGGACATTCAGCAGGTGATAAACTTACAAAGCTTGTGGTTATGGAGTCTGCGTATACCAATAAACATCGTATAGCATAGAAGTCCACTGCAGAGTAGGAAAAGTATTGAAAAACAGGGCTTATTTATAGATCTACATTTACAGACTGCTGCTGGTAGTTTAATTTGCCATAGCGATAAATAGGACCGCACCTTTGGAAACACTGAGGCCAAAAGCAGAGGAACAGACATGAACTGAGTGAACCGTTAGCTATTATATACTGGCAAGTGCAATCTCAACAACTGGTCCATTAAACAAGAAGAAAGCATGCTGAACTGATGGAGAAGAGGGCATCCCTGCTCAAAAAGTAGAGTATGGGCAGCTCTTGAGAGCAATGTGCTGCTATCAAACGTGAAACAGAACTGATTCCAATGCCAAAAGAGGACATTTTTGGCACTTTATTATTTGACTTGGTTTCTTGCATCAAAATGAGTTCAAATTTTGTTTGTCATCACCATTTTCTACCCCGTTTTAGACCCTTTTTTGGTACTGTACCTTTAAAACTTCTATATGCAATTGACCAAACAATTGGCTAACTTCTTCACATGTGAATTACACACAGTTGCTGGCACTGATTTTAGCACTGTGATGGTAGAAATGTGTCAACCAGTAGAGATTCTGTTATAATGTTTATATAGCAGTAGATTTATTTGCAAAGCTATCTGGGCAGGACTGCTTTACCATAATTTACACATAACAGCGATGAAGAAACAAACATACAGAACAGGACATGTCCAAAACATGTAATGGAAAGTGGAGTTTTTTTTTTTTTTTTTTACATTAGGTTGAATGTAAATAAAGTAGGGCTGGGAAAATTAAGCCGTTAATTTCTGCAATTAACAATTGACTAATTTACACATTTAATGCAGTATCGGGTTTTTTTTTTTTTTTTTTTAAATCCACTAATGTTTTTCTCCACTGTCTGTGGCTAAAATTGGCATATATAAATTTCCAGGCGGTACACACTCGACTCGAATGCACATCCACACAAACTGATTGTGCGGAGCTGTGCACGCTTATTCATTACACGCGACGCATTTCCCGGGCATAATAAATGCGGATTTACTGTACGAGGAATGGAGACTTCACCCACAAGTGGTGAGCCAGGTGTGGGAGAGATACAGGCAAGCTGCCATTTGTCTTCATATCACCTGAAAAGGCTCTCTCACTGTCATTTATACCAGTCAATGTCAAAAGTGAAACACGCAAGAGACACCCCAAAAAATAAAAAGTCTCCTAAAAATAGGCTTCATTTTCTATATGCAAAATACAGTTTCCCCCTTTTATATTTTCAGGTAAAATGGGACCTGGACATGTTTTCATTAGATTCACCCACAATCACAGACTGTACCACCCACCCACAGTTGCTCTATGGCTAACTGTTTAAATCCTTGAATTTGCTTTATCCTGGCAAACTGAGAGCAGTCTTAACATAAGGTCACACAGTGAATAAACGCTGGCGTTATCAGGGCTATTTTGTTTTTGTAGCTATGTGGAATAGAGGACTCTCACTGCAAAAAGAGCAATGGAGACTGAGAAAAGTTCACCCGAAAATGAACATTTTGTCATAATTTACTCACCCTCATGTCATTCCAAACCTATATGACTTTTTCTTATGAGGAACACAAAAGGAGATATTTAAATGAGTATCATGGTCTGTCAATAGTGACTAACTTTAAAGCTTAAAAAATGTATCGTAGAAGTAGTCCATGCGTCTCGTGCATCATATTTCAAGTCTTCAGAAGACTTAAAGACTCTAAATGTAAGTAATTTTTCAGTGAAAATCTTGTCATCCATTGCATATGCACATTCCAATTTAAATTAGCTTCTCTCAAGTTAAAATCTTGATGTCTGTTCCACATTCATGAGCGCTTTGAGAGAAGCTCGTTCACAGTGCAACAGCCTTCCTGATTTTCAATGAAATTTAAGTGACTTTTTTAAGTGAAAATTTCAGGATGTTTCTCACTAAAACTGTAAAATTGTATGCCTTCAGAAGACTTAGAATTTGTTGCATGAGTTGCATGGACTACTTTTATGACATTTTTGGGTCCTTTATTATATTGTCCATGGCCACTGTATTTAAGAGACAGCCTGTGATATTCATAAAAAAAATATGTTCTGCATAAGAAAGACATATTGAGTATGGAAAGTCATAATGGTGAGTAAATTATAAAAGAAACTTTATTTTTGGGTGAACTATTCCTTTAAGGATGAGGTCATTGACTTCTCTGCTCTGGGACTGGGCTAGTCAACACACAGGAAACCCATGCTGGACCATCCCTGACTGGACTCGACTGTTGGGCTTTTGGGGTCAGCACACACTCACACAGAATCTCAAAAACACATGAACACCCTTGTCTCTCCATCTCTGCTTCTATTCCCACCCACACAGTTACTTGATGTACAAAAAAAACATTCCATATTCCACAGGGATGAAGTCTGATTTATTTGAGCAGGGATAAAAGGCACGAGTTTCTCTTGAATAATCAGAGCTTCAAAAGAACAGCATGCAATGTGGTTCATTTTTTAATAATTTCCAAAAGATGGACATGTTCCAAATCTTACGAATCAAGTCATTTTCCATAGAGCATGCAAAAATGATGCTTTTCATTGAATAACAAAATGAACTGGTAACACTTTACAATAAGGATCCATTTGTTAACATTAGTTAACATGAACTAACAATGAACAATACTTTTACAGCATTTAGTAATCTTGGTTCATGTTAAATTCAACATACAGCAATACATTTTTAAAATTAAAAGTTGTATTTGTTAACATTAGTTAATGCACTTTGAACTAACATGAAGAAACACTGAACAATAATATTTTTATTAACTAACATTAACAAAGATTAATAAATGCTGTAAAAAATATATTGTTCATTGTTAGTTCATGATACCTAATGCATTATCTAATTTTAATTAATGGAGCCTTATTGTAAAGTGTCATTTCTGTTAAACAACCATTTGTTAGTGTGAAGCTTAGCATCCAATTTTCATTTCTTTCTTTTTATGTTTTATTTGCTTTATGCCAAGGATGTAAACCCATATTCAGGATTGAGGGGGACCAAATTGAAAAACCCATATTGACTGGCCACTAATCTGAATATGGGGTGAGTCGCTCAATGTCTACAGTAGTTACAGTCCTGCGTCTACTAATTAGTAAGATGGACGCAGAGATAAGAGCTGTTAATTATGTCTGATTAGGATCAGAGGAAGCAAACACCATGTATTGACTAAGCCCCATTCAGACGGCTGGGTTCATCTTACCTGCAGTCTAAACCAGTCCAATCTCATGCCTCTGAAATCAAACACCTCACCATCTTCCACTGCAAAACAAACACATAGTTATTATGTGACAGGGTACAAACAACAGGAAAGAGACTAAATGCAATGGTATATAACAAAATAAAGTAAAGCAATAAGTAAAACAGGTCCAATGACACGTTACAAGGACACTTTTCAAATATTAAGAAATATATGTGTATAACTTTTTCTTCTGCTGAACACAAACATTCTTAGAAGAATATCTCAGCTCTGTAGGACCATACAATGCAAATGAATGGAGGACAGAAATTTGAAGGTCAAAAAAGCACATTAAGGTAGCATAAAAATCCATGTCTTCTGAAGGGATATGATAGGAATGGGTGAGAAAAAGATCAATATTTATGTACTTTTTTGCTATAAATTATCCTCCATGCCCAGTAGTTGGCAAGATGCAAAAAGAATGCAAATCGCCAAATACAAAAGAAGAATATGAAAGTGAAAGTGGAGATTTATAGTAAAAAAGGACTTAAATATTTATCTGTTTCTCACCCACACCAATCGTATTGCTTCTGAAGATATGGAATGAACCACTGGAGTCATATGGATTCCTTTTAAGCTGCCTATATATGCTTTTTGAACCTTCAAAGTTCTGGCCACAATTCACTTGCATTGTATGTACCTATAGAGCTGAGGTATTCTTCTAAAAATTAATAGTTTGTGTTCAACAGAAGAAAGAAAGTCATACACATCTGGGACGGCATGATGGTGAGTAAATAAAAATAATTTTCATTTTTGGGTGAACTATCCCTTTAAGGCACACCTGAAGATGATTAAAGTGTCAAGTCCTTTAAAACAGAGAATAGGTTCACTACCTTGTTTAACACTGAGAGAGGTCATAGTGTTTACGAAGGACGACATAATAATGGACTCGTCCTCTGGGCAGACAGACAGGTTCTACAAAAGAGAAAGACATGATTATTTTACCATTCATGTGCAACAATGTGGTCCATCATACCATGACGCACATGCCTCCCTCCCAACAGGAGTCTTGGTCTCAGATCTGAATAATAATACTAGTTCTCCATCTAGTGGTCAAGTTCATTCATGTCACCTCCTGTTCTTCTAAACGCCCTCTGCGAGATACTGCCAATGATTCATAATGTGACTAATGCTCATGTCAGATCCACCCAACTGCACATTATTGTCAGAATAACACCAAATGACACATTCAAATCTGACTATGTATCATGAGAGCACTACAAATAATAAATGCTCTTCAAAAGAATGCTCTTCTGGGTTTTTTTTTTTGTTTGTGGTGCAGCTGGTGTCAGTGGAAGTTCCTCACTCCTTTTGACCAATGAATTTCCATGATTTTATCAAGCATGAAAATTACAATTTTAAGATTCCCTGATATCTGATTTCCATAACTGTAGGAAAGCTGTGGTGTAAGCTTGTTGTGGTGGTAGGAAGGTTATCTCGAGCTTCAGTATGGACAGTCTCACCTGCACTAGCTCATTGAGAACCACAGCATCAAAGCCGGACAGGTACTGCACATAGTACCTCTGCATAACAGGGCCGTACTTCCTCACATGTGCCCTCAACTCCTCCATGTAGAAGATGAGTTCTGCAATGTGCCTAAGCAAACAATCATGAATTGAAAAGCACATTAAGGAACAAAATTTGGTACAAGAAGCTTTCAAGAAACAATATTTACTTGTCAATGAAGTCATCTGTGCTTTTCTTCTGGATGTTGTCAGCGTGTCTGAGCAGCCAGATGATCTCATCGCGGGCGAAAGAGAGAGCCATAAACACAAACAGAGCCTTGGGACCCAGTAAGCCAGGCTGATCAGCCAGCACTGTGGCAAGCTCTTTTAGGGCAGATCGCAAGAACTTGCGCCGTTCTCGGTGCATGGAGCCCCTGGACGAATTGATAAAAAATATGAACCATTATAGGGAGTATCAAATGCTTAAGTTTATGCTGAGAAATACAAAGAGACACTTACGCATGTGACAGAGCAGATTCTTTGCATTCACGGATGTCGTTGACACGTTTGTTGTAACTATAATGTAAGATCACAATAAAAACAAAAGTGTAATATACACAGCAAAATTATATGATACTGTATATAAAATGTGAAACGTGTGACCCAGATTATGATAATTAATATGTAATATTTACAAAAAACATTGTGATATTACTGTAAGAATTTTTGTGCGAGAATAAATCGCTGACCCGCGAATGTTTACAAAGAGGTCCTCAGCAGCTTTGTGGATGTGGAAGACCTCGTCTCTGAACAGACAGAGACAGGAACTGCTCTGAAGGGCCAACTTCCACAGACTGAGGGCAGCGGGGTCACTGTTCAGAGCCGCATGACACAAGATGAACCCGACTACAACATAACAGAGAAAGGAGAGAGACACGGTTACATACCCCTAAAACCTGTCTTGCCACTGATCTGTATTGTACACACAGAATCTGCGCATGTGGAACTCTGCAGAAAGTGTGGCAGATTTCCACAGAACTGAAACACCCCAGCATTTACAAAACATCTAGTTTATTTATTATATTCATTGGCTAATTCAGCTACCAATAAGAGTGTAGCTCCCTCAGCTTTATTTAAAAGTGTATGTAAATACATTCTGCATATTTTCCCTTAAAATTAGCAGAGAAAATAAAGAAGTTTATCATCAGATTCAATCTGCGTCTGATAATCCTAAACCACATTTGATAAATTTTACTATTATATTAAAAGAACAGCAATGGTTTTTCAGCTTGGTCCAAACAAATGTAAATAATTATGATGAAAGATTAAGAAAAGAAACATTTTTAAATAATGTGCACTCGTGAATCAGGGACAGTAAGAAAGTAAATAGGGTCAATTTTGATTTCACGTCATCTTTAATAACACTTACAGACGATCCATTTCTCCATGGTATCCAGAGACAGGTATTCACAGGGCATCTGAAACACATTGATCATCAGGTTACATTTGATCAAACACACGTTCACATGCAAATGCAACAGATATTTTTTTTTAAACAAAAAAATTGGGCTTGATTCTAAGTGGTTGTTAAAACAAAAAGAAAAAAAAAAAACGTTGTTAAAATTGACCGACCATTGAAAATGAATGGGAAAGCAATTTTTTTTTTTTTTTTTTATCTGTCAAATACAAATCAATACATCAGCCACAATGCAGAAAAAAAACAGACAGAAATTACAGGGTGAGACTCTAAAACATCCTCAGTGCAGAACATACAGTCCCACTCTCTCTCACACACACACACACACACACACACACACACACACACTTACACAAACACAAGAATGAACTGGTGAGACTTTAACACAACACTTTTTTTTTTTTTACATTTGACAAATAAAACCAATAAATCCACAACAATGCTAAACATACAGACTCAGAAATGAAGGGTTGAGATGAGAACACACACACACACATACACACATACACACACAGAACCATGGCATCGATAAGTGGAGCTCTACAGCCATCTTTTGGTCATTGTTGGCATTACAAGGCAAAAAAAAAAGAAAAGGGTTACACATCTAAACCTTCCGGTCAAAAATGACCATGAATACCAAAGGAAGGTGCCATTTTCGAATACCATAGGAGGGTTAATTGAGATATGGCTACATGCCATTGTTTAAATTTAACATGTAGGCAGTAAGCAGTGTACAGAAAGACAGTTCAATAGATTTTAGAACATCGTTTACAAAAATAGTAAAGGACTGTAGTGAAGCCTGACCGTGTCAGACTGAGCTGGGTTGAGCATTGTACTGGGAGCGCTAATCAAACTGAGCAGCTGAGCGTTCCTCCACTGATCAGCAGACAGATTCCGGCGGGGGTACACCATCTGCAGAGAGACCAGTGCATCTGACAGCGACTGTCAAACATATACAAGGAGAGAGAGAAGAAAACAAGGGGCAGAGATCTCAGATTAAACCATGTCGCCACATGAGTAATAGGATTTTTCTTTCTTATTGCATCATGCAGATTTTACTTTTCCATGAGGGACAAACTCCTCCATCATCTTTTTCAGTGGGTTCTCATAATCCACGATCATCTGTCCAAGCCTGGGGTATTCTCGATCACTGGGCACAAAAACAACAAAGAAATCTTCACATTAGCACTATTTTCAGAATCTGAATGAACTTTATTGCCAAGTATGCTTACACATACAAGGAATTTGTCTTGGTGACAGAAGCTTCCAGTGCACAAACAATACAACAGCAATACAGAGGTAATACAAAATAGAATAAAAATAATATAAATAGCAAATAGAAAATATAAGACTATATAGAAATACACAATAAGGGGGGCCTGGGTAGCTCAGCAAGTAAAGACGCTGACTACCACCCCTGGAGTCGCGAGTTTATTTATATATATATATATATATATACACACATATATACACACACATATACATATATACACACACACACACACACAGTACTGTGCAAAAGTCTTAGGCACATAAGATGTTTCACAAAAGCATTTGTCTTAAGATGGTTATTTATATCTTCAGCTTTAGTGTGTCAATAGGAAATATAAATGTTAGACTCCCAAACATTACTTTTGCAAATAGAAAAGATTAGAATAGAAGAACAGGTAGCCCTGCAACAGATGGCATGGCCCCCACAAAGCCCCCACTGAAAATCGTGTCTGTATGAGATTACATATAGAGACAGAAGCAATTGAGACAGCCTAAATAGATAGAAGAACTGTGGCGATTTCTCCAAGAAGCTTGGAACATCCTATCTGCCAACAACCAAGAAAAACTGTGTTCAGGTGTACCTAGGAGAATTGGTGCTGTTTTAAAGGCAAATGTGGTCACATCAAATATTGATTTAGCTTTTTTATGTTTACTGGACTTTGTATGACATTAAGTGACAAATGAAAACTATTTATTTCATTATTTTTGAAGACATCCTCACTATGCAACATTTTTCACAAGTGCCTAAAACTTTTGCACAGTACTGTATGTGTGTGTATATATATATATATATATATGTATGTATGTATGTATGTATGTATGTATGTATGTACAAATACAAATCTGTTATATACAGATAGTGCAAGGGAATGTAATGGCAGAAGAGGTAGGATATGTTGGATAAATATAAATACACTAAGCTGTGTATTGCACATAATTACTGCTCAATGGGGCAGTTTTAACTGTTCATGAGATGGATAGCCTGAGGGAAAAAAAACTGTTCTTGTGCCTGACGGTTCTGGTGCTCAGTGCTCTGTAGCACCGGCCAGAAGGCAACAGTTCAAAAAGGTAGTGGGCTAGGTAAGGGGGGTCCAGAGTGATTTTTCCAGCCCTTTTCCTCACTCTGGAAGTGTACAGTTCTTGAAGGGTGGGCAGGGGGCAACCAAAGTCCGCTCAGCAGTCTGAACTGTCCTTTGTAGTCTTCTGATGTCCGATTTCATAGCTGAACCAAACCAGACAGTTACTGAAGTACAGAGGACAGACTCAATGAATGCTGAGTAGAACTGTATCAGCAGCTCCTGTGGCAGGTTGAGCTTCCTCAACTGGCAATTTGAGTCTCCCACTTCAGGCCCTGTGAGATGGTAGAGCCCAGGAACCTGAAAAACTCCACTGCTGCCACAGTGCTGTTCAGAATGGTGAGCGGGGTCAGTGTTGGGGTGTTCCTCCTAAAATCCACTATCATCTTTGTTTTGAGCATGTTC
Source organism: Myxocyprinus asiaticus (assembly GCF_019703515.2). Taxonomy (NCBI): domain Eukaryota; kingdom Metazoa; phylum Chordata; class Actinopteri; order Cypriniformes; family Catostomidae; genus Myxocyprinus; species Myxocyprinus asiaticus. Next base: position 43,775,855 of record NC_059353.1, on the reverse strand, counting down.
AGCTCCAGGTTGTTTTGACTGCACCAGAGAGCCAGCTGTTAAACCTCCCTTTTGTATGCAGACTCATCATCATCCTGGATGAGGTCAATGACAGTAGTGTCTTCTGCAAACTTCAGGAGCTTGACAGAGGGGTCCTTGGCAGTGCAGTCATTTGTGTACAAGGAGAAGAGTAGTGGGTAGAGCACACATCTTTGGGGGGCACCAGTGCTGATCGTACAGGTGCTGGAAGTGAATTTCCCCAGTCTCACTAACTGCTGCCTATCTGTCAGAAAGCTGGTGATCCACTGACAGATAGAGGTGGGAACAGAGAGCTGGGTTAATTTAGTCCGGAGAATAGCTGGGATGATGGTGTTGAAAGCCGAACTGAAATCCACAAAAAGGATCCTTGCATATGTCCCTGGTCTGTCCAGATTTAGAAGGATATGATGCAATCCCATGTTGACTGCATCATCCACAGACCTGTTTGCTCGATAAGCAAACTGAAGGGCATCCAGAAAGGGTCCAGTGATGTCCTTCAGGTGGGCCAACACCAGTCTCTCAAATGACTTCATGACCACAGATGTCAGAGCGACGGGTCTGTCTTTGGGACAGGGATTATGGTGGAGCATTTGAGGCAGCAGGGAACTTCACACTGCTTCAGTGATCTGTTGAAGATCTGTGTGAAGATGGGGGCCAGCTGGTCAGCACAGGATTTTAGACAAGTGGGTGAAACACGGTCTGGGGCCCTGTGCTTTCCTTGTCTTTTGTTTCTGGAAGTCCCGGCACACATCCTCTTCACAGATCTTAAGTGCAGGTTGAGTAACAGGAGGGTGGTTGCAGGAGGTGTTGGTGTTTGTGTGATGTGAAAGTCAGAGCGGGTGTGGGGTGTGAGACTTGGCTTTTCAAATCTACAGTAAACCACATTCAGGTTGCCACCCAGTTGTTGATTCCCCACAGTGTTGGGGGATGGTGTCTTGTAGTTAGTAATATCTTTCAGACCTCTCCACACTGATGCACGGTTATTAGTTGAAAACTTGTTTTTCAGCTTCTCAGAGTAGCTTCTTTTAGCCACTGTAATCTATTTTGTCAGTGCGTTTCTGGCCTGATTGTACAAAATTTTATCCCCACTTCTGTAAGCATCCACTTTGGCCGGACGAAGCTGCAAACCATGGTTTGCCATTGCTGAACGTTAAATAAGTCCTAGTAGGAATGCACATATCCTCACAAAAACTGATATTTGATGTCACAGTATCTGTGAGCTCGTCCAGATTGATGTCTGCAGCTTCAAAAAGACTCCAATCAGTGCAGTCAAAACAGGCTTGTAGTGGGGGCCTGGGTAGCTCAGCGAGTACTGACGCTGACTACCACACCTGCAGTCGCGAGTTCAAATCCAGGGTTTGCTGAGTGACTCCAGCCTGGTCTCCTAAGCTACCAAATTGGCCTGGTTGCTAGGGAAGGTAGAGTCAGATGGGGTAACCTCCTCGTGGTCGCTATAATGTGTGGTTCTCGCTCTCGGTGGGGCGCGTGGTGAGTTGTGTGTGGATGTCGCAGTGAATAGCGTGGGCCTCCAGCCACGGAGGCAACCGAGATTCGTCCTCTGCCATACGGATTGAGGCGAGTCACTACGCCACCACAAGGACTTGGAGCACATTGGAAGTTCCAAATTGGGGAGAAAAGGGGAGGGGGGAAATAAGCAGGCTTGTGGTTCCAGCTCTGGTTCATTGGTTCATCTTTTTACAGTCTTTCCTACAGGTTTACCCAATTTAAGTTTCTGCCTGTAGGTCGGAGGATGATGAACCAGACAGTGATCAGAAAGTCTCAAAGCTGCTCTTGGGACAGAGCAAAATGTATCCTTTAATGTTGTGTAGCAGTGATCCAATAGATTTCTGTCTCTGATGGGGCAAGTAATGTGCTGTCTGTATTTTGGCAGTTCACAGGTGAGGTTGGCTTTGTTAAAATTGCAGAGAATATTAATAAGTGAGTCCGGGTATTGTTGTTTCGTGTCTGTGATCTGATCAGCCAGCTGTTGCAGCACTGCACTCACACACGCTTGTGGAGGAATATAAATTTGGAAAACTCCCGTGCCCAGTAGAAAGGCTTACAGTTGATAAAGAGCGCTTCCAAATTAGGACAGCACATCTTCTTTAACGTTGTTACATCTTTACACCAACTTTCACTGATGTAAAAGCATGTTCCACTGCCTCTCGTTTTCCCCGTTAACTCCGCAATGTGATACGCTCTTAAAAGCTGAAAGCCCGGCAGATGTAACACGCTGTCCGGAATGGCTTCACTCAGTCAAGTTTCTGTGAAGCACAAGGGAGCAGAGTTTGAAAAGTCCTTGTTTGTATGGGTGAGGAGATGTAGTTCATCCGTTTTGTTAGGAAGAGAGCAGAGATTCGCTAGATATATACTCGGCAGTGCTGTTTGAAAGCCGCGCTGACAGAACTTGACCAGCACGCCAGCTCACTTCCCTCGCTTGCGTCTCATAGCACGCTTGAACAAAACAGCTGCGCCTCTGACTCAAACGTCCAGCAAAATGTCAGAATAGTCAAAAACCGTGAAAAGATTGTCTGGTATGTCCTGCCGAATGTTCAGCAGTTCGTCCCTGGTAAAACTGATTGGAAAAAATTACTAAACACAGGACAAACAAACAAAAAACAATAAAATAATTGGAGAGCTCCATACCGAGGCTGCCATCCGCTGTGCCATCTTGCATATTATTGACCACATACACACTGCTTGTTCATTTATTTACGGAAGTGAAAACTAAATTCACTCCCGAAAAAATTCAGGTAGCAACTGCATTCCAAAGGCCTTATTCAGAATAGTGCCATATTTATTTTTGACGGGAATGAAAACGAGGCTGTGAGGGATACACTTGTAGCACTTTTCCACCATGGAGCTGAATGGTTCCAAGCACGGTAAGTAACAGTTCCAGTAGCATTTCCACTTTAGCACTGTTCGTTATGGTTCAATTACAAATCGTTCCCAGCCCGGATTTCTCAGCAGAGATAGCCAAGCGCACTCAGGACAGAAAACCATTCTGGTGGAATGGCTATAGTGACGTGGTGCCTCGTGATTGGACACTTGAACAGTAGGGCTGGGCAATATGGTTACAAAAATAATATCTCAATATTTTTTAGCCTATTGATGATATTCAACATACACCGATCAGTCACAACATTAAAACCACCTGCCTAATATTGTGTAGGTCCCCCTTGTGCCGCCAAAACAGCACCAACCCGCATCTCAGAATAGCATTCTGAGAGGTTATTCTTCTTACCGCAATTGTACAGAGTGGTTATCTGAGTTACTGTAGACTTTGTCAGTTCGAACCAGTCTGGCCATTCTCTGTTGACCTCTCTCATCATCAAGGCATTTCCATCCGCATAACTGCCCCACTGGATGTTTTTTGTTTTTGGCACCATTCGGAGTACATTTTTGAGGTTTTACTCAAACCAGCACATCTGGCACCAACAATCATGCCATGGTCCAAATCACTGAGATAAAATTTTTTCCCATTCTGATGGTTGATGTGAACATTAGCTCCTGACCCATATCTGCATGATTTTATGCACTGCAGCCATACGATCGGCTGATTAGATAATCGCATGGATGATTGTAACCAGATGTAATCATCTCCTCCTTTTATACTGTGCCGCGTTTGTAGATTTGTATAATAATTTTAATGCTTGAATCTGATACGGTACAGAATGCCATGGTTGCACAACAAGAACCATTCAGCCCGGTGGTGGAAAAGCACATATACAGTTTCTTCAATGGGTTGTACTGTTGTTTTAATTTATATTAAGGATTCAGCTGATGAAACACTGGGAAAAAAAAAAAAAAAAAAAAAAAATCTCTCCAAAAAATTTTAGAAGACAAATAAATTCCAGAAAACAAGAGTTGTGAAAATAAGACATATACAGCTTATAGTGTAGTTTATACAAACAGTAATTTAGGGGATTTACTCCCTCATTTAAATGCAGATGTCCAGATAAGATGCTGCAGTTTTATTACCTTGAACCGTGTGTCATTTCATGTGCATAGTTATAAAGGCCAATTATCGCTTTGCGCTCCTCGATTCGAGAAAGCAACATCATCAGAGTAGTGTACGTCACCACCAAGTCCAGGTAGTTCTTTGTGAGGTCAAAATTTACAGTCTGCATCATGAAAAAACAAAAACATTTTGTTATACATTTGCCATGTCATTAGAAAGAAATCACCAATTCAAGAAAATGATCTAATAATTAAATAAATTCAACTCACAATGTCAAAGAAAACTTGGCAAACATCAATAGTGTTCAGCAATTCACTAACGTGGTCCTGTAAACAAAACAAAACAAGTGTATAAATATCCATTTTAAAAGTGGTCATTCAGCAAAAATCCTTAATTAAAATAATACAAACACATGGCTTAATTCACAAAAAACAAGCAGAACGAATGTGTAAAATGTATGTAAAACCATTCAATGTGATGACTCACATAATGCATTTACAAACTTTGTTCTGCTTTTGTTTAATGAATGAGGTCCACAGAGTGGGGCTATATCCATACCTTAAATTCCATAACATCCACGAAGGTGAAGTAATATAGTGCTAAATTCTTCAGTATTTCTGACTTTTCTTTTTGTAGTTGTGCAAGCTGTTGCTGTAATGCAAAATAAGGACATCAATTAAACACTGTCACATTAAACTAGTTCACATAATAGTAATGTTAGAAATAGAAACTTATCAGCAGGGTTCACTTCAACATGATTTATGCCTGATAAAGTCTTCTAAATATATGCTATTTGGCTATAGTTTCTTCAGTATAACTGTATTGTACTTTTATATTAATTCAAATAACCTCAGTAACAGGCATGTAAATGAGTTTAGAATTAAGTTTATGCTCTTTAATTGGTGAACACAGCCTTTACTGTAACTATTAAAACATTAAACTGTCAAATTCAGATAAAACAAATAAGGGCTCAGCAATAAGGATTGTCCAGAGCTAGTGTAAAGCCACATCCACACTAATCTGTTTTTCTTTTTAGTTTCCGAATGTCATCGTTTTACCCAAGCATTCGGTAATGGAGAGCATTTTAGAAAAGCTCCATTTCGGTAGAGGAAAATGTGGCCTAAGTGTATTTCTGGCCATTTGACATCAGAAATGTCATTTGCCCCATAAAGCAAGTTCAGTGTTTTCACTACAGCTTATGATTGTTGATCATATTCATGTATTTTTAAGCCTTGCCAACTAAAACATTTTAAGAATGATTTTTTTTTTTTTTTTAAACAATTTGCTTTATGAACTGAACACAAAGTAATTTGAACAGGTAGGGTCAAAACCGTAGAGGCAACAATGCAGTCAAACAAACCCAAAACAGTAAGCAAGGTGAGTAATCCAGAGAGCCAAACTAACCGGAGAGACTAGAAGATACAGCGCTCAGAATTGCAATACAGAGATTAACAAGACTTCGCAAGGAGCACCGAGCATGTTTACTGAATATATACAGTATACAGCACAAATGAGGCACAGGTGCAGCACATAATGAGTCCATTTCAGAATTCAGGTGATGGAGGCCTCTGCTGGTGAGTGGTGGAATTGTTAGGGGAAGGTGTTGTCTGAGTGGGCATGACAATAACTTAAGCCCTATTCGGATAAGTTTTCTAAACGACGTTTGATTTACAATTATTATCATCACCCGACAGAGGTGGGAGCAGGGGTGGGGCCAGAAGGGTGGCAGCTGCCACTCTAAAAATTAGCTTTGCCACCCCACAGTGCGCAACGGCTTAACCCGACTGTGTCACGCATGGTCCATAACAACGTTCCGCCCGTGTCTGGGTGGAGGACACAGCGTTCCGCCTCGGTAGACAGCCCCCACCTTCAACTTGGGAATTAACATTACTTGCGTTTGAACATCATATTTACGTGCAAATTGGCGTAATTTTTTTTAGACATTTCCGTTGAAGCAAAGAATTGTGGGTTGTAAGTGCCCACGAAGGATACTCCTCATGACCGTGAAAGAAGGTCGCATTTGAAGGCTGCATTCTAAGTGTCTTACTCGCTTTTCTGAAACGAGACAGCCTTGATGACGTATGCGGCCAACAAATGCGACCTCCGGAAGACACAGCTTTCCAAACGAGACACAGCCTGTATTTCTCAGTGGACCCTTGAGTTAGCCGAAAAACAGTAGGTAATTTGCTCTGGAATTTTTACAGAGGTTGTGTGAGCAAAACACAGACTTGTCAGATTCGGACAGGATTAAAAATCACAAAGCACGTCTGTGAAACACAAATTTCTCTAACCTCCTCAGGGAAAACAAGTCCGAATGCTTTAGAAGACAATTTGTTGGAATTGCGAGAATGACTTATGATTTTTTTTTAATGACATTTAAGTAAAAATCTGAACCACTGCACATTAAATCCTTATTGTTGAGTCCTGACAGAGAGACTCTCAGACTTTCTTTTTGACAGCCGAACTAGTGAATGAACCCTGCATCAAGTCCTGACACCAAATGACCCCTTTGGCTGCCTTTGCGGTATTTGCGACTCTAGAGCAAAAATGCATTACCACCGCACCTAGGAAGGTACTCTGTGAAAACATAAATATAGCATAACTGTTTTGGCCACATTTCAGACATCCAAATCTATGTTTGGGTAAGACTGCAAGCTACTTCAATTAATTCAATTACAGTATGTTTTTAAAACAGCATGGTTTCTCTAAAGTGAACGATAGTGCAAAAATGCTCTAGAATCAAGTTAGTGACGGAATCCTTTTATCAGGATTTCCAGAAAACCAGGTTAGAGCTAACAGTTAATGATGCATTGCAGATACCCCATAAAGCCCAATATCAGAGACTCTTTTAACCAAAAGACACAAATACCATCAAACCACACCCCCATCCCCACCCTGCAAACTTTTACTGTAGATAATATATTCACTTCCAACAGAGTGATGTAATTTCACTAGACCAAGAGGTTAATTGTAAAGCACATCTGATATGTACGTAAATATTTCGAAGTAGAGATGATGTCAAGAAGTAAAACAGCAGAGAGGGAGATAAAACTGTGATACAGTATATACACTACCGGTCAAAAGTTTTGAAACACTCATTCTTTATTATAATTTTTTTCTTCACATTTTAGAATACTAGTAAAGTAATCAAAACTATGGAATAACATAAATGGAACTATGGGAATTATGTTGTGACTAAACAAAATCCAAAATAAATCAAAACTGTGTTATATTTTAGCATCTTCAGAGTAGTCACCCTTTGCCTAGAATTTGCAGACATGTACTCCTGACGTTTTCTCAACCATCTTCTTGAGGTATCACCCTGGGATGCTCTTTAAACAGTATTGAAGGAGTTCCCATCTATGTTGGGCACTTATTGGCTGCTTTTCTTTATTATTTGGTCCAAGACATCAATTTCAAAAACTTTTTTTTTATTTTTTATTAAATTTTAGTTATATAATGAAATAAATTAATATGGTGGCACAATTATATTTTTGTCTACAAAACTAATTTCAAACATTTAAACATACGCCTTCAGATCAAAAGATTTTTAAAATCACGAGAAACATTTCAGTCAAGTGTTTCAAAACTTTTGACCGGTAGTGTAGATTGGGGACTGGAAGGTGAATCCCATGAAAACATGTCTAGGCCACATTTCACTCCAACAATCAATTGTTTTAAGAAAATGTTCCAGGACTATTCAATTTTTGTTTTTTGCATTGACATTATCATCATGACAATTAAGCAGGTTTCATGAAATTCACCCACAAATGCAATGAAATTGTGAATAACAGACCATCTCTTCTAATTTGTCATAGTTTCAAGTTCTAAAAATGTACTTATCTCCATCTCCGCTCTTTTCGAGTAGAGTGTGTTGAGCCAAAACTATGTGATGCTGTGCACACCAGACTAAACCTCATTAGATACTTGCTTTGAACATACTGGATATTTAGTGTACATATATATTGAAGAAAGCATGTATCCATGCAATAACGGATTTAAAGGAAGCTCAGAGCACATCCCAATCATTGTAAAAGATTAGATCACAGCTGTGCCAAATAATTGCAATTCACAGGTTTTGTTAAAAAGAAAGAAGGCAAATCTGAGATTCCTTTTGTCCGTGTAGTTGACTTGAATACTAACATGTATATATATGTGAGTACAACTGAAATGTTATAGGAACTAAATAAAGCAAATGGGACTCCACATGGAGTCCTAACTTACCAAAAGAATAATCCAGAAAATAGCCATGTTAAGCATGCAAAAAATGCAAAAGAACAAAAAAAGGAAATATAAAACAACACTAAAAGGCAACTCAAACACAGTTAAACATGACACAGCTCCACATCATTGCGAGAAGCATTTAAACATCTTTAACACAAAGTTCAAGGCAAAGCAGCATCTGAAATATACAACACTTCAAAAGGACAAAAATGGTGGTTTGTTACTACAGAGAACCCAAAATGAAAACATGAACACAGAACACATACTTAAGACATGGAATGTATGTTTAATAGCACATATGAAATTGTATATATTCACACTGATCAGCTACAACATTAAAACCAACTGCCTAATATTGTATAGGTCCCTCTTGTGCCGCCAAAACAGCACCACCCCGCATCTCAAAATAGCATTCGGAGATTATATTTTTCTCAACACAATTGTACAGAGCAGTTACCGTAGACTTTGTCAGTTCGAACCAGTCTGGCCATTCTCTGTTGACCTCTCTCATCAACAAGGTGTTTCCATCCACAGAACTGCCGCTCACTGGATATTTTTTGTTTTTGGCACCATTCAGAGTAAATTCTAGAGACTATTGTTTGTGAAAATCCCAGGAGATCAGCAGTTACAGAAATACTCAAACCAGCCCACCTGGCACCAACAATCATCTATGCAATTATCTAATCAGCCAATCATGTGGCAGCAGTGCAGTGCATAAAATCATTCAGATATGGGTAAGGAGCTTCAGTTAATGTTCACATCAACCATCTGAATGGGTTAAAAAAGTGATCTCAGTGATTTGGACTGTGGCATATTTGTTGGTGCCAGATGGGCTGGTTTGAGTATTTCTGTAACTGCTGATCTCCTGGGATTTTCATGCACAACTGTCTCTAGAATTTACTCAGAATGATGCCAAAAACCAAAAATATCCAGTGAGGGGCAGTTCTGTGGATGGAAATGCCTTGTTGATGAGAGAGGTCAACAGAGAATGGCCAGACTGGTTCGAACTGAAAAGTCTACAGTAAATCAGATAACCGCTCTGTACAATTGTGGTGAGAAGAACAGCATCTCAGAATGGTATTCTGAGATGTGGGTTGGTGCTGTTTTTGCAGCACAAGGGGGACCTACACAATATTAGGCAGGTGGTTTTAATGTTGTGGTTGATCGGTGTGTGTGTATATAAATATACACTACAGGTCAAAAGTTTAGGGTCACTTACTCATTCTTTATTATTTTTCACATTTAAGGATAATAGTAAGGTCATTAAAACTATGGAAGAACAGAAATGGAACTATAGGAATTGTGTTGTGACTAAAAAAATAAATAAATAAATCAAAACTGTGTTATATTTTAGCATCTTCAAAGTAGCCAGCCTTTGCCTATATTTTGCAGAAATGTACTTTGGCATTTTCTCAACCATCTTCTTGAGGTATCACCCTTGGATGCTTTTTAAACAGTATTGAAGGAGTTCCCATCAATACTGGGCACTTATTGGCTGCTTTTCTTAATTATTCGGTCCGAGTCATCCATTTAAAAAAAAATATATATATATATATATTTTTATAAAATTTTAGTTTTGTAATGAAATAAATTAATATGTTGGCACAATTATATTTTTGCCTACAAAACTAATTTCAAACATTTAAGCATACGCCTTCAGATCAAAAGGTTTTTAAGATCATGAGAACATTTCAGTCAAGTAACCCCAAACCTTTGAACGGCAGTGCGTATATAAATATATAGTGCGTTTGGTTAATTTGTTACGCGACAAACTCTGTAAATTAATTAAGAGACATTCTGTAGCTTATGAACAGAAATCCAGCCTGACTGTCATTTAGCCTAAATGTCCTCAACTAATCCTCAGCCCTTTTCCACCAGAACTGTGCTGGTTCACAGCAGCACACAGCAGTCATACTCACAGTTTTGTAAGTATTTCATATTTATATGAGCTTGAATTAACAGTCAGGAGTTAGGTAAATAAATAACAAATACAAATTAATGCAATCAACTCACAATTATGGCATTAAACAAAATGTTATTTCAAACAGACGTGGAGAATAGAGACTTGAGTAGCTTTGCAGTGCAACAAAAATAGGAATGGATTGGCCATTAAGTGACTGCGCATTGACGTGCGCATTGTACACACAGTGTAGACAACATTGTTGATTATAAAGGCTGTGATTTAGTTTTGTTTCGCATTTTGAAAACTGTACTTTGTGCGGACAATATCCTATCCACAGACTCTAACGTTAGTGGTTCCTGGTTTAATGGGTCAGTGCAGAGCCCAAACCACCTTTTCTTTGGTGAAAGCATGCAAAGGGGCCAGATTGAGCAGCTGCATCCTTTATGTAGCCTTGATGGATATCATAAAAATGTCTCAAAGGTTGAAGTCTGCAGGCTTCAATGTGTTTTGCATTGTTTCCTCTCATGATGTTAGTGCTACTTTCACAATAAAGAGATGTCACAACCGTAACACCGATTTTTCCCCATTTATTTGAAAATGACAATGAATTAAAATGTAATATTACATGTTCTTAAGTGATCTGGATTGTGAATTTCAATTCACAGAGTTTTTACAAAGTGTGTGGTCTCCCAAAAACTCCATATTTATCATATTTATCTATAACAATGTCCATATTTGTCACGTCCGTAACGCAAGCTCATTTCCCAATCTAAACTGGAAAAATACTTGTCTAGACTGAAACTTTTCTGAAGTCTGAACTTTATCTGTAAGGGTCTATGATTATACATATAAACAGTTTGATATGATGGCAACAAGTACTTTATATATAAAGTCAAATTTCAAATTCACGTAAAAAAAAAAAAAAATCCCCACACTAAAACCACTGGAGTGCACAGAGATCAACCTTGAATGACAGATGGAATGCACGATAAAAACCAGTAGAGGTGTGGGAACGTGACACTCCTACATTCCTAAAGCAACACAGGATGAACTGATGTCATTTCCTCAGGCTTGACAACTGAGGCCTGATCTCCACAGATTCTGAAATAAAGGGTAACTGTGTCTTCTATGTAATATGGATTGTCCTTTGGTTAAAACCACAAAAACTATTCCACATCAAGTATATATGCTATATAAAGACCCCATGCAATAAAAAATTATGTTTTATGGCTTTAAGTCTGTGTCTGCTTTGAGGCCATCTATGTGCTTGTGCCTTCCTAAAAGTTACAAAATGTTATTACAAAATAACCTTTTAGCAGATGTACGCATTTACAAAGTACAGCCTTTTTCTTCCGGGAATATGGACTTAAAATACTGGTGACGCATCTTGCACTAACACCATGGGCAAAATTTCCATATAGAGTGCAACAGTTTGGCTCCGAAAGTAAAACTCCCATTATCTTTTTCCATAGGGGAATTGATTATTACAAATAACTTCAAAACCTATATAATGACAGGCCTACCGTGAGCTCCGATGTTGTAACTCGATAGTATGTTTATGATGTATTTGTGTTTTGTTTTTTTTATATATTTTTCTCAATATTTTGCAATATAATTAAAATAATACTTCTACACTTCTAATCAACTTTAAATGTATTTATTTTTTCATTTTTAACCCAATTATATCATTTGCATTGCTTCATAGAATTGTAGTTCATTCCCTTGTTAAAGTACACGGACATGTACCTTTGTCTTTTTGACTGATTTCAAATACTTTTATGCTTTAAAGGGTAACATTTTACAATAAGGTTCCATTTGTTAACATTAGTTAATGCATTAGGAATCATGAACTAACAATGAACAATATCATTTTACAGCATTTATTAATCTTTGTTAATGTTAGTTAATAAAAATACAACTGTTCTTTGTCAGTTCATAGAGCATTAACTAATGTGGTAACACTTTATAACGAGGTTCCATTCGTTAACATTAGTTAATGCATTAGGTAGCATGAACTAACAATTAACAATAGATTTTTTACATCATTTATTAATCTTTGTTAATGTCAGCTAATAAAAATACTACTGTTCATTGTTAGTTCATAGTACATTAACTAATGTTAAAGCATATCATTTTTTATTTTAAAAATGTATTACTCTGTTGAAATGTACAATAACTAAGATTAATAAATGCTTAAAAAGTATTGTTCATTGTTAGTTCATGCTAACTAATGTTTTTAACTAATGCTAACAAAGGGAACCTTATTGCAAAGTGTTACAACTAATGTTAACATATACAACTTTTAATTTTAAAATTATATTACTGTATGTTGAAATAAACTAAGATTAATAAATGCTGTAAAAGTGTTGTTTATCGTTAGTTTGTGTTAACTAATGTTGTTTAATAATGTTAGCAAATGGAATCTTATTGTAAAGTGTTACCAATTAAAGTTTGTAATGTTGTGATTCACCTCAGAACTGGTTGGTTTGGTTCATGGCTTGGAACTCTTTTATGAATAATTTTATTAGGAAAAACACTTCTGCAACCAAGACGCCTGAAAAAGTGTGCGGACACTGTTACAATATTATAATGAGAATATGGCCTTCCCCAACACTTTCTTCTGACTAGCAATATAAAGTATGGTTCATGAATCTGATGTAAACTAAAGGCTATTTTTTAAAAAGGGACAAGCCTTTCGATATTTCCTGCCCAAACTTCTTATATCATTTGGAAACATGATACAGTAAAGATATTTCATGGGGTCTTTAAAAAAAAAAAAGAAAAAAAAAAAAAGACTAAAACACTAATCCACATTAAGAATAAACATTATATGTAGTGTTGTGGTTGAGGTTCCTGGAAAGAAAGACAGATGTGCAGACACCACCTTGTGTTCTATGACTTAAAAAAAAAACGCACACTACATCAAACGTTTGAAAAGTATCGGTTAGGCAGCATGTCAGAACATTGTGTTTATACAATGGAAAATATGACCTCAAAACTACTTTATATCTAAAGACCAATAGCAGTGATGTTTGAATCACTTTGATGGTCAAAGCATGGGCGGCATGATGTTCAGGGTTGTGGTAATGGAGGAAAAATTATTACAGCAAGGACTGGGCTTGGCGATTGTGGTGTTGGAGAGGTTATGATGGTAATCAGATAGGAGACTAAAACTGCTGAAACACAAGACAGAAATGTTTTGTCATTTATGCCACTACTACAACAATTAGGTCAACCCCCATCAGTACAAAGTCTCCTTCTCCACCTAAAATCAGCACAGAGGATGTATACAAAGTTTTTTGTCTGCTAAAAATGTACAGTTATCATAATATAAAACTATTGTTCTCCAAGTTTGCTGTTGAACGACCACTAATGGCAGGTCAGATACAGCATTAAACATATGTACTTCCAATACTGAACTAGGAAAAAAACATATATCCAGTGGCACATTTCTTACAGAGTTTAATGCTATTATAGAGATACTGTAATTAGAGCCCCTTTCAGCTTTCCTCGTTTTCCCAACATCCGAGATAATAACGTGCATTAGATGATGTAATGTGGGTCACGGCACTGGATTTAAATAAGGAGAACTGTATTCAATTGTGCCTTCAAGCTGTTAGCCACATTTCTACTGCAAATAATACTCTATAGCATTAAGAAGCTTTATTGTGGGAAGAATTTATCAAGTTTTGCGTGACATCCCTGGTTAAACATGCAATACTTGGGCTAATTCTCTGGGCAAATAGGTAATAAGGACACACATTTTATCTGTGGTAAACAAGAAAAGAAAATGGTTACAGCACCTTTAATACAATAAAAACAGAATGAAATTATAATTTTCTGTATAATGTAAAAATAATATTCATAAAACACTCTACTATTATTAACAACATCATGCCATGCCATCAGCAGGGTCATTAGAACTTAAACATACTTGATTCATCATATGAAACTTACATTGTTGTTGCGTGTCTCGACAGCGGGAAATTTTCTGACAATGAATTTCACGGCTGACTCCAGGTTTTTATCAATCAGGTAGGAGGGCTTTGCCTTGGGATCTCCACAGGCCTACAACAAACAGGGAAAAACATCACTGCTAAACGTGCAACAGCTTGAACAGGACCACAATGAACGTGCACAAAACTGACTGATATTCCATTGATCATGAAACAAAGAATCAAACCATTTGAGACAGATCAGAGAGGATGAACAGTGAGGTACAGTGCAGGGATTTGGTTACAGTTAGAAGATGCAGTGGGCGAAATGAAGAAGAAAGAGTCGGAACGTTAAAGGGAGTGAAAGATCGGGCTGTCAGGATCATAGCATTTTTGATGACTATAAATTGTCATTCAAAAAATCCCAATATACAATTTCATTTTAAATGTCTTATTTGTTCATGTCGCTTAGAGTGTAAGATAAATACACTGTAATTTAGTTACACTGAAGCATAAATAAAAGGTATGATTTCTTAAAGGCTTGTAAACAATTAGGGATGTGCACGAGTAATTGACTAATCATTTGAATATTAAAAACCCTACACGTAAATGAATTTTGAATTATCTGAATTACACTGTTCCCTCTGAATCTCGCACCCCATCTCGCAGTTACAATTGAGTACACTGAGGGACGCTGTGGATATGCGTGTTGTTGAGGTGTTCGATGAGAGAAGATATGAAGGTATGTGTGCTTTTAAGCAAAGCCATATTCGGTTCTTGTTGGAGTCATGCAAAACAATGGACAGGATCTGCTTTTATGGTGGAAAAAATATGAAGCGGTGCGTGAAGCTTATCAGACCAGTATGTGTGTATTTGTGTCCTAAGACCAGAGCGTGACTGCGGTGTTCATTTTCCATTTCCCTTTTTGATTTGTAACTAGTCGCACTTAATAAACAAGCAAAAAAATTTTTTTATAAATATATATATATATATATATATATATATATATATAAAATATTATTTATTTTTTTCTCCACAACTTAGACCTGTTGCCCACATATGTGGACATCAATTTTTAGGAACTATTTGCTCTCAAAATAAATAAATAAATATATATATATTTTTTCCTAGAGCAAACACTTTTCCTAAAGTTTGATGTCCACATATGTGGGCAACAGGTCTAAGTTGTGAAATATAAAATAACACCAAGCTACAGAAAGTTTTTTTTTCATCAATTTGTTTTAATGTGTTCAACATGTTGAGTGGTCCAAACATCATCTGCAGCCTGAAACTGAACTTTTGGTCAGATTTGAATGCACTTCGCTGCATAGAGCACTATAGGAGGCTCCCTTACTCCCTATTTAGTGAATGACTTAGCAGTTTGAAATGCACTCCATATAAAGCCTCTGAAAGCAACATTTTAGCGAATTATAATTGTTTTTTCCGATTAGCCTCACTAACAAGTGGCTCTCTTGTGGCCACACAGCTGTTTAGTCCCAATCCTGCAAGTTCTCGTCGCATTGTGCGTGTGGAAATGCTCTTACTTTCACTATTAAACATAGCCATGAGTTCTACTGACGATTTTTTTATGATGTGACTTCAAGCGTTTTAGTGATCTCTGATCACGATCATTCAAGATTTTTTCCCGACCACATTTCATCCACGAAGCTGACGGTCCACCACTATCCTTCCAGGTTTTAATGATGCATTGGACAGTCTTTAACCCAATTCCAGTGATTTCAGCAATCTCCTTAGATGTTTTCTTTTCTTGATGGAGGCCAATAATTTGCCCCTTCTGAAACACAGTAAACTTTTCCACAATCACGGGATCCATCTTCTGACATGGTTGTTAAAGAAATGAGAAGTTACACTGCATCAGTTAGGGTTAAAAGAATTGTTGCCAGCTGAAACATTAATCACTGCAATAATGATCCAATCGTAAGCTCTTAAGTATCTGCTTATTGAAATCCAAACAGCGACTTTTTTTTTTGGCCAGGCAGTGTACAACGTCCACTCAACGGGTCGCAGGAGGTTAAGTCTCTGAACAACGAGCGCATTTTATAACAAGCCAACTTTCACCACTTGTTTTATTGAATATTAACATGTAAAATAATAAAAATGTGATAGCATGTAGAAAGTAGACTCAAAGTTTTTATTTGTGTGTTACTCTAATGCTGTCAGTATTGATTTCAATGTAAATTACGATTGAGTAAATTTTTTTTTTACACCATTTTTATTCATGCATATTCTTCATTTCATTTTCCCCTCCCAAAAGAAAAGCATAGTTTGTTGAAGTTATCTTTTTTGAAACCGCTCTTCTTAACATTTGTGAAAAAACTAAATATAAATTTCATGTACATATCATACTTGTTATTTTTAACGTACATTTTAATTCACGTGTAATTGATTACTAGTTTTTTGTGGGTTAGAGGACTACAAAATTACTCAAAAATGCCAATCCCTAAAACAATATTCATATTAATAATAAATATATCTTAATTAAACCAGATTAAATGCCTCTCTTTTTGGTCCATTTTAGTTGTGATACGGTCTCAGTTTTTTAGAATCCAGACCAGAAAAAAATGTCATATTTCTGTGGTAATTTCATCACTTTCATGTGGCATTTTACAGTTGTCTGGTTGAACCCTCAAGCCTTCATTTCACAAGAAGGATCCCCTTTCTATTCTAAAGATTTCTATTCTATGTAATTGAAAAGTACACCAAGATTGTGGTTTTAGCAACTAAACATGATTAGATCAAATTATCACTATGTAGGGATTATGTAATAATTGCGACAGGCCTAGTGAAAGTGAATGAAGGAAAGAAAAGATAGACGGACAGGTAAAGGCAGGAGAGGAAAGGAGAGAAAGAATTTTAAGAATGCTCTTCAAAGGTGCTTTGTGAGAAGTTGGAGAGCAGTTAGTGAAACAAGGACAGCAGTGTATGATCAGAAACAGTCCTAGGAAAACAGAGAGATGGTGGGTTTGCTGGAAAGTGTGTCTGATTTTTCTGTAAGAGGTGAGTGTCTTACAGACTTAGGGAGCTGTAACGTGTCAGTGGACGTGCAGCTGAGGCAGGGCAGCGTGTATGGTCACATGACAATTTACATGATGCTTAACATGCACCTACAGCTAACGCAACCTCAACACCTTTTCAGTGTGCACGACAAAACACAGAGGCTCTGGGTGTAGTAAGACAACATGGGATTTTTAAGAAGCTCATTAGGTCGTTCCCAAAAAAAAGACACCGCATGGCTGGCAAACTGACTGGGGTAACGAGCACTCAAATCGGCACTCAAAATTCACTGTCCTTTTGCGCTAACGAGCCAAACTGCCCAAAGTAACATGACCAGCTAACTTAGCTAAATTACTCCTTTACCCACTGATAATGATTTACACAGCCAATCGCAGCAAAGTAAATAAATAAACCCATAGAAAATCTATACTAGTCTATGCCTTATAAAATCTTATAAACTATTGCTGCCTATGTTTTTTTTACTACTGACATCCAATGGTGCTGAACTGTTTTGCAGTTTAAGCAAACTTGCAGCAAAATAAAGAGGATGGCAAAAATAAAACAAATAAGGAAAAAAAATTGAAAATTAAAGAAAAATAAGCCTCATGCATTAATAATAATAATATTACTCAAATAAAATATGGGCTAAGCAAAAGTTTGTAGTTACACATAGTGCTGGGCGATATATTAAATATTCATTATATATCCATGATGATTTTCTGGCAATATAAAATTAATCAACAATTGAATATCTCAATAATTTTATTTATCCATTAAGTTTCCTAAAAACAGCATCATTTAAATGGTTTTGTGATTCTTTCTTGCAAGTATGGAACAGAGGCAGAAATGTTCTAAAAGTGTCCATTCATTTCTGTGAATCCGTTCAAACAGCCATTTCAATTAATCGATTCATAACTGATTAAAAAAATATATATAAAAATAATTGTGCCATGACTTAAAAATATTCTGCTTCTGTGTGCCATTTTTTATATCTTAAAATGTTTTTGTAAAATATATGTGGATAAGAATTTATATTCTTAAGTATTGTTATATTGGTGCATATAAATTAAAATAATTAAATATAATTTTTCCTTGCATTCTTTTAATGAAGAACAGTGTGGAAAACATGTCTTGATTATTGCTGACTAGATTTTTAATGTATTTTACTTCTTGCATTAAATATTTTTAATTTACTTCATAACAGTAAAAAAAAAAAAAAAAAAAAAAAAAAAAGTGCACTCATATACACTCACCGACCACTTTATTAGGAACACCTGTACACCTACTTATTCATGCAATTATCTAATCATCCAATCGTTTGGCAGCAGTGTAATGCATAAAATCATGCATACGGGTCAGGCGCTTCAGTTAATGTTTACTTCAACAATCAGAATGGGAAAAAATGTGATCTCATTGATTTCAACCGTGGCATGATTGTTGATGCCAGATAGGCTGGTTTGAGTATTTCTGTAACTGCTGATCTCCTGGGATTTTCACGCACAACAGTCTCTAGGGTTTACTCAGAACTGGTGCAAAAAACATCCAGTGAGCGGCAGTTCTGCAGACGGAACTGCCTTCAACGGAGAATGGCCACACTGGTTCGAGCTGACAGAAAGGCTACGGTAACTCAGATAACCACTCTGTACAACTGTAGTGAGCAGAATAACATCTCAGAATGCACAACACATCGAACCTTGAGGCGGATGGGCTACAACAGCAGAAGACTACATTGGATTTCACTTCTGTCAGCCAAGAACAGAAAGCAGAGGCTGCAGTGGGCATGCCATCTTTGTACCTTTGTAGAAATCGAGATTCATCAGACCTTTCTATGTTTTTCCACTCTTTAACTGTCCAGTTTTGGTGAGCTTGTGCTCACTGCAGCCTCAGCTTTCTGTTCTTGACTGTCAGAAGTGGAACCCGACGTGGTCTTCTGCTCACTACAATTGTACAGAGAGGTTATCGCAGTTACCATAGCCTTTCTGTCAGTTTGAACCAGTCTGGCCATTCTCCGTTGAAGGCGTTTCCGTCCACAGTACTGACGCTCACTGGATGTTTTTTGTTTTTGGCACTGAGTAAATTCTAGAGACTGTTGTGCATGAAAATCCCAGGAGATCAGCAGTTAACAGAAATACTCAAAACAGCCCGTCTGACACCAACAATCATGCCACAGTCGAAATCACTGAGATCACATTTTTTCTCCATTCTGATGGTTGATGTGAACATTAACTAAAGGTCCTGACCCGTATCTACATGATTTTATGCACTGCACGGCTGCCACATGATTGGCTGATTAGATAATCGCATGAGTAAGTAGGTGTACAGGTGCACCTAAAAATGTGGTCGGTGAGTGTATATATGTATATTGAAAAATATATTGTTTTAGCAATATCGCCCAGCCCTAGTTACATACACAACTCTTTATCTGTAAGGCTGGCATAAGATCGAGCTCGTAAAGCAACAATCAAAACAAAACTCACTCCACTAATTACCAACAAACATAAATTGAAAAAAATCTATTTAAAAACAGATTAAACGGAAGAGTCCTGCTGGTGCTACAGTTTGGGAAGGGCCTTTTTGTGAGTTGTGTACAGAAAGGTCATGGGACATGAGACTGGTAGGAGAGCAAGGGTGGGGGGAGAGGGGGGGGGGGGGGGGGGGGTACTGAGATTTTAGGAAGGTGAAAAGCTGTGCAAACCTTCCAAACTTGTCCTTGCTGGGGGAAGCATTGTAACAGAAAGAGAGAAAATTACACATAAACACAGGTTCCAACGTCTACCATGCATGTTCACTTCAAAACAAATTAGCTTTGGGAACTAATTGTAAGTCGTTCTGGTTAGTGTGTTGGTTCGGATCCTAAGGAGGGACGCAAGGGGTCAGTTGGGTCACATAGTGCATTGAGAGGCAGTCGTTCCCAGAGCTAACATTGACACCATGCAGAATTCACTCCTCCGGTAGCAGGAACACTGTGGGCTGAGTTCAGAATTCCATGTTCAAGATAAGACCAGGAAGTTTGTGATTAGTCAACGAAACATAATACATGCAAGTAAAAGGGAACCAAGGCCAACATGTTCACAAAATGACCGAAAACAGATCTGAACTTATAAAAGAATGACAAACAGAAACACACACACTGCAAAAACAGAGCGAGCAGGCAAACAAACAAAAATGTCATTATTATCTGGTTAAATGCATCAAATTATCTCATGCACAGAATTACTCCTGACCACCAATGATTTCAGACTGTTACAAATCCTTTCACAACACAAAGATGAACTCGTCTTGGCCTATCCATGTCATTTCAATCACTCAAAACAAACTGTAAATTATTAACCAAATCGTTTTTCTCTTTAATTCCACAAACTTCAAACAGGAAATATAATTCAGTGTGGTTGTATGGTTTAAATGAATACTAATGGTGCAAATGTGCAACATTTTGTTAGTGTTTCTGCCATAAGTGTTTTTACCAGTACATACCTGCAGTGGCCAATCAGAAGTGAAATAAAAGAAGGTGAAGGTACTAGAACCATATCAAGCAATGCAGATGAGACTGCTAAATGTGCTTGATCATTTGAACTCAAAACTACCCTGGGTGGTACAGGCCTACCTCTTGAAAAAATACAAGCGTTTATTTTTTTCCACCACAAATCTGTCTGGATTCTCTATATAGTCTCTTACCCCTTTTCCACCGTCAAGTGAGTGGTGGACGATGACATAATTGATCACATTATTACATAGCTGCCCACAAACAAACCTGCTGCATCATGGCCTTTGTAATGTCTTTATGCCATCACAAGCTTTTGATGTAACAGCCAGAAGTTATTTAAAGGAATATTACGCGTTCAATACAAGTTAAGCTCAATCAACAGCATTTGTGGCATAATATTGACTACCACAATATACAAATTACAGCCTTTAAACCCTCTAAAAATTGGCCCCATTCATATCCATTGTAAGTGCCTCACTGTAACTTTTTTTATTTTTTAAAGAAAATGAGGGGTCAAAATATTTTTTATATGGTAATCAATATTTATGCCACAAATGCTGTCGATTGAGCTTAACTTGTATTGAACCCAGAATATTCCTTTAAATATATAATGGGGAAAAAAATTGCAATCAAAATTTACTTTTTAGGTGGCTGGTAAATGAAAAAAATAACCAGCTAGTCAGATTTCATACCACCAATTTTTTTTTTTTTATTATTATTATTTTATTGCATTTTATAAGTGGATTTAACAGACATGAGGGACGAATAAACAATACTGTAAGCATGTTTAAAATTAAACTGCTTTTTTAAAGAACTGTATTGTTTTATTCTATTATTTATGAAATATTTAATTGCCAGATGGTCCATATAGAATTCTTTTTCAGATTATTTCCTTATTACAACAAAACTACATTTGTATTTTAAACTAATTGCTTTCATATGAACAACGAGTAAGTAACTCTCATGAGTCTCCTGAGCCGTAAGTACACAGAACACAGTAACAGTTCTTGGTTTATTTGGAGTGCGTTAATTCAGTCAGCTCCAACTGATTCTTTGAAAAGAGCCGGCTTATATAGCTGTTCAATTGGGAATTGGACAACACTGGTAACGCTGTATTTGTCAATTCACTAAAAAGAACCGGCTCAAAAGAATACTTGGGAATCAGACTACACTGTCGCAGGTGGTGGCGTAGTGGACTAAAGCACTGCACTGGTAAGCAGAAGGTTGTTGGTTCAATCCCCACAGCCAACACCATTGTGTCCTTGAGCAAGGCACTTAACTCCAGGTTGCTCCAGGGGGACTGTCCCTGTAATAAGGGCACTGTAAGTTGCTTTGGATAAAAGCGTCTGCCAAATGCATAAATGTAAATGCATGTTATGTCTTGTGCTGTAGATTCAAAATACCCGGCTCAATGGGGTCATATGATTGGGAATCGGTCTACTCTGGTAGAGCTTTATGTCTCACGCTGAAGATACACAAAGCAGTGAGGGTTGCTGCGGAGCTTAATGAGAGTACATGAAACACTAAGAATTTTATTCCAGTTTTCTGTCCGCATTGACGGAAGAATGCAAGTTCAAGAACCGTTAACGAAACTGAATGTCATGAAAATCATTCGGTTGCTGTATTATAATGCAATCATTACCAGAGAATTTGTATGTGTGGTGGTGGGTTATTAAAACTTACTCGCACATCCACTGGAAATACGAAAATGGTCTTCCCTTCACCCTGATCGCATGAACGCTCCTGGCCATTATCTTGCTTCTAGATTTACAAATAACCGAGACTATCGATGACTAGCTAATGAGAGCCATTCTATGTAAACACCTGCAACATTACTGGTTGTAGGCCTACAGATTACCCTTGAGGACAAAACCGGAACATGTTACATTATTTTACAAGCATTCGCCAGAATGGATTTTTTAACATTAGCGCATTCTTGTTCGAGACTAGCAGATTTAAGGGAGGTTTCTTCATTTTTCCAGCCCAGAACAACACAGAAGTATTCTAGATTGGGAATCGGAGCCGGCAACAGCTCCATTTCAGTGGAAAAGAGGTACATAGGGCATGGGTCGGCAACCTTTTTGACATGGAGTGCAATTTTTTATTTTCCTGGTCAATGGCTGTGCCGTTGCTGGCGTGCCAGTGATTAACCCTCCATGTGCCAATGTTGGCACGTATGCCATAGGTTGCGACCCCTGATCTAGCTAAACATTTTGTAAGATAAGAGCACGCTTCCTGAGGTGGTTTCCAGGGAAGGGTTCTGCTGTCATTTCCTGTGGCAACATTTTGCTACCAACTTTTATGCTGCAGGCATTGCACAACTTGTGCTTAAAACAAAACCAGTAAGAGCAATTATCAGTTTGGGCTTAAACTGCACAAGCAAGATAAGAGAAGCTATGAATGTACAGTATGTCTACTGATGATACAGTATACTGATGTGCATAGAACGGAGGTGCCTTTAAGAGCGCGGAGATGTCTTTGCTACAGCACAAACCCTAATACCCCCCCCCCCCCCATATGAACAGCAAGTGTCAAATTCTTTTGGGTTGTAATTAACTAATCAAGCATTACAAAACAGCAAAAACAATAAAAACATTGGAATTCTGGAATTTCTGGAACTCACTATCAAAAGAGATCTAAACTGCCTGTCCGTATCCAACACAACGCCACACAGATCTTAGAACACTCAATGCAATGCCTGCCAGTTGCTAGGCAACAGGACTACCAAAAGCCTGTATTTCAATTTCTAGTCCTGTGGAAGAGCAATCTCTCAACTAAATTAGACAGAAAAAATAAAATAAATGGGCAGTCACACTTGACTAGTTCAGTCAACACACTGAAAAAAATTGGAAAACACAGGTTGTCAGATTTAATCAGTCTTATTATTTGTGATCTATACAACAAATTGTGCTTCTTGCTTTCGATTAAAATAAT
Organism: Myxocyprinus asiaticus; assembly: GCF_019703515.2. Taxonomy (NCBI): domain Eukaryota; kingdom Metazoa; phylum Chordata; class Actinopteri; order Cypriniformes; family Catostomidae; genus Myxocyprinus; species Myxocyprinus asiaticus. The sequence continues at coordinate 43,752,381 of NC_059353.1, read as the reverse complement.
TCTCTAAACTGTGAACTCTACTACATTAAATTATATAGGGTGACTGTGAAGTGTGAACCAATCAAGTATGTTCAACAACAGTGCAAAATTATTTTAAGCTCATTCAATTTACTTAATTAAAATGAGCTAATGCAACAATTCTTTTGAACATTTTGTAATTACATTGCATTTAATCTAGGCCTACTTTAATTTTTGTTTACTGAATTTTACTAAATCCATTTGTGTTGGGACTACATTAATCATTTTTGTTGACAACTGAAACTGGGCTGGGAATTTGTATTTCCCAGCATGCTTTGTGTGGAATTGATGGGGAGAGTAAAAATGTTGAAGTGTTATTGTATGTGCTTTTTGAGCAAGATGAGAAAAGGGGGAGACTAGTGTTTAATGTTCAGTTATTTTGGGATTTACAACAGATTCTGTTACATTGGTTTACCCATGGGGTGAAGAGTGGAGCTTTTGCTTAAGTTGAGGAAGGGTATGCAAAGAACATGCTGTAGGCCTATGTTGCTAACTAGCATAAACATATTATATAAATCAGTTATGTGACACAAAAAGATTATGTAAAGCTAAAGAAATTATGTCAGGGACATATATAAAATCACTTTGAGGCTACTTAATTGGGTCATTAAAAATAGCTATTATTTTGAAATTACTTAAAAAAACAAAAAAACAATTGACAAATAATTAATAAACAAAACCAAGAAAACATATTGTTGATGTAACTTAATTGATTCATGTGAAACCGATGTACATGATTATATCATGTAAATTCAAAGCATCTTTTACTTTCAGTGAAAATGACCAGAGTGTGCTCTTCAATGTATTCTGAATGTAAATTGTCAATAGGAGTTAACAAGAATGAAAGAATATGACTAATATTTTGGATAGACGGTATTGCTGTATTTACATTCTATGCTTATTTCAAAGAGTGAGGTCAGACATATAGAGAAGTGAAATCAGTTGGCATGGAGAGACAGACGGCACTCCAGAGACCTTCTTGCAATCGATGACACCGTTTCCACCAGGTATTAAGATGCGTTTCGAGTGATCTGATCAAATGTGGTCAGCCTTAAATACAGGTCTAAAACATTTTGTGATCGGATCACAAAACTACATACGAATGTGGTCAAAAACGCATGTGAACAGATCGCATTTGAAGTGTAAACGATGATCCGTCCTGTATGTGTACTGGAAGCAGTGAAACGCTGCCCCTCACCAGTCAATCAACTGCTGGGCTAAAACAAGAGTTTAAACTTTGCCATTTACAAGCAGTTTTAAAATTAAATAACTGTCCGATCTGAAAATGTTAAAAAGCGGATACATAGACAATCACGAGAACATCACGGATCTTCTTTAGTGTGTCTGATTTCAACACAGATGACAAGCACGAACACCTGAAACTCCTTGAATACAGATAATCCACTAAAATAACGGATAATTCTGCTTGACATGTTGCGTTTGTGTGTAAATTTCAACCACATCTGGGATAAACAACGTGCCATTTTTTTCTCGCTTTCTTTGTCTTTTCTGACTTTGTTGCACTTTAATATTATGCAGTAACACACTGACAAGGTGACTGATATATGTCGTCATGAAACAGAGACCCTCCCCTCCAAATCTGAACACAAGTGGTTACAGGAGACGCATTTAAGTGACCAGGTGTAAACAGCGATGTGTCTCGCCTGAACACGTGATCTAGGAATGCACGATATATCGGCGGCCGATATATTATTGGCCGATAACTGAGAAAATAAAAATATTATTATCGCACCGATAATGGAATTACCGCCGATATTTTCGCCGATAATTTGTTATGGTATATTCTCTGACTGCCTGCGGCTTCTTTCCTTCAGGCAGGAACTTGGGCAGCTTCAAGCGACAGTGCGCGTGCAGGATGCGTCCTTTGAAGACTGTGGTATACTGAGCGTCCTCCTTTAAACAAGCCTCGTTTAAACGAGATGGCCTTCGTAGGACAAACGGAAACAGGACTTATCATGGTTGCTATTACAGCACACCACTCTTTAACAAGCGCGAGCGCTTTGAGTGAGAAGGGAACAAAGTCCCTTTAGAAGGGAATGTATTAGGTAAAATTTAGGAGCGTTATAATGATGTAAAGAGAAAAGAAAATTGATTTTACAGGTGTACTTTTAGTCTATAATATTTATTTTAATTATATATTAATATAATTACACATATTATATACTCTGCACCCATCTACTGAGGTACTTCAACTTGGGAATTAACATTCCTTGCGTTTGAACATCATATTTACTTGGCGTAATTTTTTTTTGACATTTCCATTGAAGCAAAGAATTGTGGGTTGTGAGTGCCCACGAAGGATATACCTCATGCATCCTCTGAATTCCCGGGAAAGAAGGTCGCATTCGAAGGCTGCATTCGAAGTGTCCTACTCGCTTTTCTGAAACGACACAGCCTCGATGATGTATGCGGCCGACAAATGCGACCTCCGGAGGACGCAGCCTTCCAAACGAGACACAGCCACAGCGTGTCTGTGTGAATGAAAGCCAAGCTTATGTTGTTCTGTGAGGATTATTTTAACATCTTTGCACCTTGTTACGTTGTTTTCATCTGCTGTAAGTAACGACTTGCCATTTCCCATATTCTGTTTATATTTCACGAGGCAATAAATGAAAATGCGACAAAAACATGTATGTATGTTACTTGGGGGTGATCATTTTCACTTATTACTTCATGAAACATAAACAGAATGTGAGAAATTGCACATCGTTACTTGCAAAACAAGCCCCAAAAGAACCTAACGGTTCATAGAAATATTTTCACAGAGTGACTCAAGATGGCTAAAAACTCGTTTGTGAGTGAAATGAATCTGCTTGTTGTATTTTACGAGTTGAGACTTTTCTAAAGTTATGACTCATGACTATTTAATCTGTATGATATTACCTATTTCCATTATGATTGTTGTGTTCACATTTCATAAGTTATACAGTGGAACTGTTAGAAATGAGCGCTGTAACAAGCATCTGTGAATGTAACGCGCATAAGCGCATGCAAACACACACACATAATCACACAAACCACGGGTGCACTCGCATTCTTGCTGCTAGCATAAATATTACACCATGTTTACAGAGATTAGGGTTTGTATTGAGCGTTTTGTTGTTTATTTTTCGTTACACGATGTTTATCGCCTCATTTTGGTTTAACGCATTATCACAGCTGTTTGAAGTTCATTATTCTCTCTCTGTTAGCGATAGCAAGTCATCAGGATTACCGTAAACATATAAATGGGCACCATACAGTTTATGCAAGTGTATTTTCATTTATTTCTCATTCAAATCAGTATTCACCTGTAATATAGGCACATTTCTTGTTCATGTTACATCTCCCGAGACGTATCTTAATACCAGGTGGAAATGGGGTCTAAAGGCAGTGCCCTCAATAAGTATTTGGTCCGTAAAACACTTTTCATAATTTTGTCTCTGTACGCAATCACAATAGATTTGAAATGAAGATATCAATATGTGATTAAATTTGGAGGGATTTACATCCAAATTGGGTGAATGGTTCAGGAATTACAGCATTTTACATACATACACCCCCCATTTTCAGAGGCTCAAAAGTAACTGGACAATTGACTAAGAAGCAGTTTTATGGCCAGGTATGGGCTGTTACCAGGTTATTTCATTACAAATTAAGCAGTTAAAAGGTCTGGAACTGATTCCAAATGTGGAACTTGCATTTGGAAGCTGTTGCTGTAAACTTTCAATAAAACTCGGCAACACCCAAAGGCCTGCACAACCACGGAAGACAACAGTGGTAGAGGATCACAAAATTCTTTCCTCTGTGAAGAAAAAACACTTCACAACATCAAGCCATGTCAAGAACACTCTCCAGGAGGTAGGCGTATCATTGTCAAAGTCTACAATCAAGAGAAGACTTCATGAAATTAAATACAGTGGGTTTACCAGAAGGTGCAAACCGCTTGTAAGCCTCAATAATAGAAAGGCCAGCTTAGACTGCCAGAAAGCATATCAAAAAAGCCGGCCAAATTCTAGAACACTTTTCTTTGGATGGATGAAACGAAGATGAACCTGTACCATTTTTTGGCCAGAATTATGGGCAGAGTATGGAGAAGGAAAGGAATGGCTTATGACCGTAGCATACCACATCACCTGTGAAACATGGTGGAGGCAGTGTTACGGCATGGACATGTATGGCCGCCAATGAAACTGGTTCACTAGTGTTTGTTGATGATATAACTGCTGACAGAAGCAGCAGTGTGAATTCTGAAGTGTTTAAGGCTATACTTTCAGCTCAGATTTAGCCAAATACTGCAAAACTGAGATGACGGCACTTTACAGTATTGATGGACAGTGACCCAAAACATACTGTGAAAGCAACCAAAGAGCTTTTCAAGGCAAAGAAGTGGAATATTCTTCAATGGCTGAGTCAGTCACCTGACCTCAACCCAACAGAACATGCATTTAACTTGCTGAAGAGAAAGACTGAAAGCAGAAAGACCCAAAACAAGCAGCAACTTAAGACAACTGCAGTAAAGGCCTGCAAAGCATCACTAGGGAGGACACCCATAATATGGTGATATAAATGGGTTCAGACAGTCATTCACTGCTAATGATTTTTGCTAATGAAGTATTAAGAACGATCATTTTATTTATGATTATGTTAGTTTGTACTTTTGAGCCCCTGAAAATGGGAGGTCTGTAACTTGTGCTTTAACTCCTAAACCGTTTACCCAATTTAGATGCAAATAACTTCACATTAAAGCTGACAGTCTGTACATTTATAACATATTGATTGCTTCATTTAAAATGAATTGTGGTGGTGTACAGATCCAGAATTATGAAAAGTGTCTCAATGTCTAGATACGTATGGAGGGCACTGTACTTTGCAGTTGAGCGTTCAGCCTTTCAAAGTATACCATTTACACTGTTAGCGAATACGAAAGTGTTCGACACTATGACTGCTTTGTGATACTGGCAAATATTTTGTAAGACAACAAACTTGATTATTAAAGCTCCAGTGGAAACAAGTTTAAGTGGAACTAATATTGCCAACATCCAACGAAATGAGACAGTGAACAAATTTATAAATATATTAATTTTATACACAAAATTTAGATACAATGCTATGATGTAATAAAATTATAAATAACAATAATTGAATGAAATAGTGAAAATTAATAAATAACCAAAAATGTCAAATTAAGTTTAATTGGGTTATCAGTTCGACTTCAGCTTGACACTAAGCCTCATTCTTTAATATAGGGCTATCTATCCAAATATAGAGAATATTTTGAGATTTAACATTTATATTTTTGTGTTTGATTGTCTATTAACCAGCCTACAGTATTTTTGTCAGCATAAACTAGGCAACAACTACTGTATTACCAACACGGAAATTCAGTTAATAGTGACAGTAAGCAGAAAACTTATAACCAGTTATGACAGAGCTCCTGATAAAAGGTTATGATTATGATCGGGATCGGCCAATCAAATGACATGAAAATCTGTAATCAGCTGTAAAAAATCCTGATCGGAGCATCCCAAGCTAACAGTGATGGTCCTCCACTAGCCCACTGTCTTCTGTGATCTGGAATGCTTCCACTGCTGCTAGTCTCAGTGCCAAGCCTTTTTCAAAGGCCTAAGAAGTGCAAAAGTAGCAAAGGGAAAGAAATAATTAAATACACAGACTAGAATTGACAGGCTTTACTTTGTGTGCAAGGCTCTCATTTTCCTATTACTTCAAGCCCCTGAAAGTCAAGAATGTATAAGCATCTATTTCACCCCAAAAGAAAAAAAAATAAAAATAAACAGAAGTTATAATTTGCAACAAGAAAATGAAGACTGTTTTAGGATCATTCAGATTATTATTATTTTGCATTATGACATTATTTTCATGCAATTAAGCACATTTCCCACCAAAATTCTTAGAACTGTATGCATATGGAAATTTACTTTTTTTTTTTTTTTGTAATTCCAATTATTCTCAGTTGTGATCCTCATCCTTATATATATATTTATTTTTCTCATTTAAATAAGCATAAAGTCAATACAACAAATACTATAATGCAGTATAAACACTTTACCATTTAAATATTATATCTTTTTTTTTTTTTTGGCAATACAGTAATGAGAATTGGGGGAAAATATGCTTATCCCTCACAGGGCTTGACATTAACGCTTGTCCGCTTGTCCAGGACAAGTGGATTTTTGAAGGGGCAAGTGAAAGAGAATTTTACTTGCCCGACCAGACAAGCAGACTGATTAAAACGTCAATAACAAAACAATAACCAGCTATATTTGTGAAAGCCTAGGCCTTTGTCACTTATTAGAAAATTCATATATTTATTCTGCTTTTGAAAGTAATCCAGAGCACGTAATTTTATAATTCGCTACCGATCTAGTAACAGCTGCGCCCTGTTTGACTGACAGGCGGCGTATATGTGTGCTGAACATAATGTGTGTGCTCAAGATAATCAGGGCTCCAGACTGCGACTAAAACAGTCGCAAATGCGACCAAAAATAATTTATTGCGACAATAATTTAAAATCGACAATTGGCGACAGTCGGATTGTGTGTGTCCATATGCGGTTTCGTCAGATATAATCTTGTGAGTTATTGAACACATCTTTAGAGCATACACCACCAGTGTGTCTCATGGTGCTTTACACCCGTTCTGTTTTGATGAGCTCGCTGCACCGCACACAACAACAAACCCAACCTGAGAGAGTCGTCTTCTTTCTTTTTTTAATGGCGGTTCGCAAGCTAAAATAGTGCATTACCGCCATCTACTGTAGGCATTGGATCAGAGACTGGCACTCTTTGAACCATCTTCCCCCTGGACCTATTCAGGGCTAAAGCCTCCGCTGGCACTGCATGTTCAGCTCCTCCAGTGTTTGCGCCGAGCCCCTCACAGCCCAGAAAGCGCAAGAGAGTCATGACCAAATGACTCTTTTTCATGAATCACCCGAAAAGAACTGAGGGTGTGAAGTGAATGCAGGAGCTCAGGTTAGCAGTTTGAATCAGAGTCACTTTCTCAGCAAATCATCCATCAGTGTGTTCACAACTGGGAGCGCAGACATTTCAAAATAGGAGTCCCATGTGTATTATGGGCTTCTTTATAATTAAAAGTCCCACACAACATATGTACCATTTTTAAAGAAAACATGAGTGAGCAGGCAAAACACATTTCTTTTATTTCTTATGGGATTCATATTCAACTGTAGGTTATAACAGAATGGCACAATCATAAAACAAAACATGGCAACAAAGAAAAAAAAAACTTAATGACCCCCGTTCAAAAGTCTGCATACCCTTAGTTCTTAATACTGTGTATTGCCCCCTTTAGCATCAATGACAGCGTGCAGTCTTTTGTAATAGTTGTCTATGAGGCCCCAAATTCTTGCAGGTGGTATAGCTGCCCATTCGTCTTGGCAAAATGCCTCCAGCTCATGCAAAGTCTTTGGTCATCTTGCATGAACCGCACGTTTAAGATCTCCCCAGAGTAGCTCGATGATATTAAGGTCAGGAGACTGTGATGGCCACTCCAGAACCTTCACCTTTTTCTGCTGTAACCACTGGCGGGTCAACTTGGCCTTGTGCTTAGGGTCACTGTCGTGCTGGAAAGTCCAAGAGCATCCCATGCGCAGCTTTCGTGCAGAAGAATGCAAATTGTCTGCCAGTATTTTCTGATAACATGCTGCATTCATCTTGCCATCAATTTTCACAAGATTCCCTGTGCCTTTAGAGCTCACACACCCCCAAAACATTAGTGAGCCACCACCATGCTTCACAGTGGGGATGGTATTCTTTTCACTATAGGCCTTGCTGACCCCTCTCCAAACATAGCGCATAAGGTTGTGACCATAAAGCTCTATTTTGGTCTCGTCACTCCAAATTACAGTGTGCCAGAAGCTGTGAGGCGTGTCAAGGTGTTGTCGGGCATGTTGTAACCGGGCTTTTTTGTGGCATTGGCACAGTAAAGGCTTCTTTCTGGCAACTCGACCATGCAGCTCATTTTTGTTCAAGTATCGTCGTATTGTGCTCCTTGAAACAACCACACCGTCTTTTTCCAGAGCAGCCTGTATTTCTCCTGAAGTTACCTGTGGGTTTTTCTTTGTATCCCGAACAATTCTTCTGGCAGTTGTGGCTGAAATCTTTCTTGGTCTACCTGACCTTGGCTTGGTATCAAGAGATCCCCGAATTTTCCACTTCTTAATAAGTGACTGAACAGTACTGACTGGCGTTTTCAAGGCTTTGGATATCTTTTTATATCCTTTTCCATCTTTATAAAGTTCCATTACCTTGTTACGCAGGTCTTTTGACAGTTCTTTTGCTCTCATGGCTCAGTATCTAGCCTGCTCAATGCATCCATGTGAGAGCTAACAAACTCATTGACTATTTATACACAGACACTAACTGCAATTTAAAAAGCCACAGGTGTGGGAAATTAAACTTTAATTGCCATTTAAACCTGTGTGTGTCACTTGTGTGTCTGTAACAAGGCCAAACATTCAAGGGTATGTAAACATTTGATCAGGGCCATTTGGGTGATTTCTGTTATCATTATGATTTAAAAAGGAGCCAAACAACTATGTGATAATAAATGGTTTCATATGATCACTATCCTTCAATAAAAGACAGTTTTTTTGTATGATCAGTCATATTTTCAAAATCAATGCCAAAATTTTACAATTTCTGCCAGGGTATGCAAACTTTTGAGCACAACTGTATATGCATATACATACTATGATTTATGTAAATATCTGCTTATGTAGATTCTGAAGGGCAATACTAAATACAAAAGGAGAATGCAAACTTACGTATCTTCTCAACTATATGTACTGTTTATTAAACCTCCAATTAATGGGTTATCAGCTGTCTTCTGCTTTCTATCTTGCTTCTGAACAACAATCTAAATCGAGCAATTATATGATTTGGCGACTAAAAACAGCCATTTGGCTCCTTAATGTTTCAGTTAAGGAACCAATGGCTCCTAAGTCATTTTTTTTTTTTTTTGTCTGGAGCCCTGATGCACAACTGAACGGACAAATACATTTCAAAATTCTGCCAAAATGCCCGTCTTGGTGAGGTATTCATGTAAACACAGAGAGTGATGTCTAAAGTGAATGTAAACAGCGGAGAAAAAAGCAGATTTGTATTAAAAATGTAAGCTAACAGACCTGCTGCCATCTAGTGAGTCATTATAATAATCAATAAGAAGAAAATGAGAAAACAATCACTGCTCTTGAATGAATAACTATAGTAGCTTTAAAAAGTATTCATATAAGCATACAGTAAAGACCAGTAGCAGTTTTATGTTGCATTTCATTCTGAATGTTTCCTTCAATACTTGATAGCCTACTGCTGTTAAAAACTTTTAAAGCTGTTAAACAAAGCACTGAATTTTCTTAATTTGTAGTTTTTATTGTTATTTTATTACTGACTGTTTACTAGTCTTGAATATTTACTTAAGTTGAAACCATTCTTCCATAATTAACATATTAGCTAGTGTTATTATTTGTTGTAGTTTTGAAGCTGGTATTTAGAATCGTCAAATTTCACTACCGACTACTGAAATTTTGGTATTGTGATAATATATAGCCATTATTGTACATGGTAGATCTTGCTGCAATAACTTTTTTACTCAGACAAGTGAATGACCAATTTACTTGTCCGGAGAACAAACACATGACAATGCTCAATGTCGAGCCCTGGCTCAGACAGCCATGAAGCAGAATTGCAATGTTCAATTGAAAAATACCTATTTTTTCATATAAAATAGTATAAAATAACAACAAAACAACAACATAAAACTGTAGATAATGCTCTAAACTGTATACGTTTTAGTGGGAAAAAATTAATGAATAAAGCACAGCTTGCTAAAGTGACCTTAAATCAAAATGTGCTTAAAAAAGTACGATTTCTCTGTGTCTGTCTCTGAGGGTTATTTGTCATTAAATTTACAAATCACAAAAATCGTAGGCTAATTGTCTTAAAATAGGCTTCATATTCTTTAAGCAATATGTATGTTTTTTATTTGAAGTTTGAGGTCAAATATGAACTAGACAAGACAGGTTCCTTCAGATTCACCCAGAAATTTTAAAACATCTCTTAATTCATAATAGATTATAGTGACCCACTGATGATCACATTATTACAGCTCAGCAATAATGAAAGGGGTTGACCACCAACATCCTATACATTTGACATATGTCAAAAGTGGTCTGGACTTTATGTATGGCAAGTGCAAGGGCTCAGAATCAAGACTAAGGTCCATGGGAATGTAAACATATCAGTTTCAACATGGATCCCATTAAGATATACAGTATATTCATTATATCCAGGACTGTCTTCAACAGCAGCTACCGATTATCCACAATTACATTTTTGTGTGATGTGATGTCTGGATTGGCTATTTTTCATCCACAATTGAGATATTAAAGGTGCTTTTAAAAGCTGGGTCACGGTGAGGGTGTTCAGAGGCCCAATCATGGCTTTGTGCACTTAACCCCGAATAGAGACTGCCAGTATATGCATACATAGCATTACATCTGCTTCAATCTCATAGGAAGAGGTAAAACTAGGACATTTGGCTTCCTCGTCATCACTATTGCCATCATAAGCATTACTATTATGGACTAGATCGACTCATAATGTCTGTTTTGGCTGACGATTCACGAACCTATTCTACATATCAAGCAAGAGCTATATCAGACACAGCAATGCACTATGCAACCTAAACATGGATCATGGATCGAACGAACACACGAACGAGAACACGAGAACACACACACACACACACACACACACACACACACACACACACACACACACACACACACACACACACACACACACACAGTGTGCCTTTCAATCAGGGCCTGGCCTAAATCAATCGAATGCGAGTGTTTATCTGTGAATATGAGTATTAGTGTCTGTTATTGCAGTCCACCGTAACACACATGCATGAAGCGCTTATTCTCACCTTCTTGATGTTGTAGATGCGCGTGAGCATCCCGACGCCTCGGTCGTTGAGGATCGTCAGTTTCTCCGCGAGCTTCTGCTGGCTCGGCTGCAGCGCGCTCCGCGACATGGCTCAAACGACCGTTAAAACGAGCTAAATCACAACCGAACAGGTTCCTCGTGTATTATTAGAGGGTAAAGTGGCGACACGCGTAGGTTTGTAGTGTTAAAATGGGCCCATATTATGGGCTTCGGGCGCGTCGTCGGGGATGTGTATTTTTTTTCTAGGTGTTGCCCTGACGGCCAGAACGGGGCTTCTTCCGGAAACGACGTCACTTCGTCATGTGACCGCAACCCTCCGCAGGACCGCCGCCCCTCCGCATGCTGTTGAAACTAACCATATTTATTTATTTATTTATTATTTTAAACCTTATGGTTTTGTTTGGTAAATTTAATATACGTGAAAGCAAATTTGACAAATCTAATATACTTAATTTATACTTATACTTAAAAATACTTATTTATAGTCTTATATATATATATATATATATATATATATATATATATATATATATATATATATATATATATATATATATATATATGTATATATTCTTTTTTTATTTATTTTTTTAACTTTTTTTTCCTTTAAAAAAATCTGCTGAACATAACACATGATGAAAAACATTAATGATTGGTTTATAATTTTTCAGTCACAAGCAGTGGCGGATTTAGGCATGGTGACATGGGCAGTCTGCTGAACACAAACAATGATTTTTAAAAGAATATTTCAGCTTTTTAGGTCCTTATAATGCAAGTGAATGGTGGCTAAAACTTTGAATTTGAAGCTCCAAAAAGCACATAAAGGCCACATAAAAGTAATCCATATGATTCCAGTGGTTAAATCCATGGCCGAATTCCAATCGAAAGTGATCATCCCTATGCCCTACTCACTACAAAAGACAGAGCTCTTGATGTAGGCACTCTGAAGGGAGCATGGCATTACAGTTTGAACATAGCCTTCACTAAAAATCTTATGAAAGGGGCCTTTATGATAAAAATGTACATTCTAACTTTTGTTCGGAACGACCCTTTTGAGCCTTCAAGTCTTCAAGTCAGCAGGAGACAGAAAGTCATACACATCTCAAATGGCACGAGGGTGAGTAAATGATTAGATAATTTTCATTTTTGGGGTTAATTGTTAATTAAAATAACTGGAACTACCTACATAACCTTTAATCATTTTATGTACTTGTATGCTTCTGGATCTCCCCCCACCCCCTTTAAACTTTAAAATATCTTACATTTCAAATTTCAGTTTGTGTTTGGTACATGCATGATGCAGATGGCACATTATGGCTTCAGAAAGCTTGATTATTTGTTAAATTTTTTACTTTTGTATCACCAAATTAAATATGAAGTTGCATTGATGACTTCAAATAGTGCAACTGATTTAATTCATTATGTGGATATCATGTATATTTCACTCAGCGGTTAAGGCTCTGGGTTACTGACCAGAAGGTCGGGGGTTCAAGCCCCAGCACTGCCAAGATGCCACTGTTGGGCCCTTGAGCAAGGCCCTTGACCCTATCTGCTCCAGGGGCGCCGTATCAAGGCTGACCCTGCACTCTGACCCCAGTATATTTCACTGTATATATGCAAAAAAATATATGTATAATGTGTGACCAAAATAAAGGCTTCTATTCTTCTATTCAAAAAGTCGGAGATAGGCCTGTTTTTTTTTTTTTTTAAACACATGCAGTTATATTTCTCGTCTTTGGGTGTCGCTATTGTTCTGATATTCTCCAGGTAATTATTCTGAGGTGCGCTAATGAATCGTCTCAATTTTCAGGTAGTATCAAGATCAGAGAAATGTATATGGTATTACTAGAGAGAAAGCGACGAACAGTCTCACAGCAGAAACTTCAAATAGAAGCATTTACATTTCTGCCTAAGACATCCCCGCCGCAAATGTGATGCAGTCGCTTGCACAAGAAATAAAATCATTTTCCAAAAATAATTTGCGGAAACAATGCACCAGGGTGACGACTTTGAGCGGCAGGAGGATTATAGAGACATGGAAAGGCTCCACTGTGCAGGTGGTTGAGGAGACGGTACAGCCTGAAACAGCATGTGGATATGTTCAGGATAATAGTTGGGATCTTCAGGTTGGATATATTAAACCATATCTATTGCTTGGTGAGTAGTAAATCTTGAAAATAAATAAAAGATGTAAAAATGGTGAAACATACCAGCATGAGCTGTTTGCCAGTTTAGAAAAAGAACCAAGTACTTTAATGTAAGAAAATAAGCATTTACGTATAAAGATTATGTAAATATATGTACTTATTAATGTCCAGGAAAATTATATATACACACAATACTATAATGTGACATGCAATAATTCATCTAAACCATTTTAAACAGCAATTTGCTTATTTTTTCAATAATTATTTTGGACAGGTTTTATGAGCTAAAATTAATTAAGAGTCATTTTTAGTCATATTTTTATTTTTACAAATTAATTTGTCACACAGGAAAACAATCTAAGAGATAGTGTGACAAGATATATGCTTTTCCTTATACATTTATACATAACTTTAGCCTAAAATCTTGATGTTGATAAAAAAAGTGAATGGACATGTTATGCATCAACTATACCCAGTTGTATAATAATAACATTTTTAGATGCAAAATACCTGTAAATTAAAATAATAAATAATACAATAACATGTAAATACATATTTTGTGGAAGTAGTAAAATTGACAATTTATGGCTTTTATATTTATTTCATAGGCTCACAAGATGCTGCTCATGACTTTGGTAGTTTGAGGAAATATAAGGTAATGCACTTATTGACTGCTTCCTTACTACTTAAGCATGGCTTATTTAGTAGACATCCATTTAATTAAATGTATTATTATATATATATATATATATATATTTTATAGTCATTACATGTATTATATTAAATGTATTTTATTATTTACTAATATGTTATCATTATTTTTTAATTTAATTCATTTAATGTTATTATTCTAGTATATTGATATATGATAACCTTGTTTTAAGATTTCTAAAGCTTTTTTGTTGATTTCAGGTCACACATATATTAAATGTTGCATATGGTGTGGAAAATGCCTTCCCTGACCTGTTCATCTATAAGACGCTGAGCATACTGGATCTACCTGACACTGATATCATATCATATATCCAGGAGTGTGCACAGTTTATAGACCAGGCAAAAGCTGAGGTAACAGTTGCCTTTTGTTTCAAGGTGTAGATATAATCACTTTCATTAAATATCAAGAGTTTTATGAGAACAAGAGAACCTGAATGATTTCACACAGATCCTTGCATTTTGCGTAATATAAGACCAAAAAATGGAGGACAAAACGTAGGCCGACTCAGGATTGTCTCTCAGCATTATAAGAGTGATATTTCATTAGCTCAGTGGATTTCCTTGGTCTTGAGTTTTGGGCTTAAGCGCCTTACCTATGTGATACTGCGCAATCATCCAATGGCTAACTCCCTTATTCTAGGTAACCATGCAGTGCCCTGAATAATGAATGCTGAGTTTTCACAATGTATTATTTAGTGAGTTGTAGAAAGATCATATCACTAACAGGCCATTGTTTGTCATACAGCCTCTTTACTAAATAGTGTCGCCAGTCACCCTTAACCTGACACTGCCTCATGATTCAAATTCACTGAGGTTTATGATTACAATGGCTGCTAGAAATAAGTTTCCATTCCTTTGTAAAGCGAGCTTACCGCCTCCAGTCACCTAATTTGCAATGTTGTCTATGATGCAGAGGAAACAACAGCTCATTTAATCAAATAATTAATGTTCTTCTCAACGCACCAGAACGTGGTTCCCTCACCCGTAACTTGCAATTTTGTAATTCCACACAATTAGTGTAGGATTAATTACATGCATTATGATTAGGTATATAATGATGTGAAACGAAATGCACCCATAGAAAGATTCTAGATAAGAAGATTCAACAATTGCTTTCTCTCTCCAGAAAGGAGTCGTGCTTGTCCACTGCAATTCAGGAGTTTCACGTTCTGTCTCAGTTGTCATCGGATATCTGATGTTAAGGGAAAAGCAGGCATTTAGTGACGCATTTGTGCTGGTGAAATCAGCTAGACCAGCCGCATGTCCAAACCCAGGTTTCATGGAACAACTGAAGAACTTCAAACCACAAAGCACTACACAAGTAAATGGTTTGGATCACAAATGAACATTATTCTACATCTGCACCCACTCATTGTTAAAGCCATCAGTGCTTCCATTGCAGTTTGTTATATAGCTTTGATTTTACATTTTGGAATAGGTGCTAATGTGGCAGAATATTGGCAGAACAACACATCCTGTAGCTTTGGGGTATACATTTGGTATCACCCTTAAGATCTCATCGTAATAAATTGGCTTACCAAATCTTTTAAGATGCATTTATCTTCCCATTGCATTTAAGTTCATCAGATGTCTTAAGTTTAGAAAGGCTTATCTTTTTAAAGTAAGACACCGGCAATGTTCAGAATGTCATACTAACCTGCTATTACCTACTGACAGGGTTGGGAATGTTACTTTTAAAAAGTTGTCCGCTACAGATTATAGAATACATGCTATTAAATGTCATTTGTAACGTATTCCGTTAGATTACTCAAGGTCAGTAATGTAATCTAAATTGTTACATCCCATGACATAATTGTTTATTTACTGTTTTATTTTTGGATTACTTCTTCAAATTTTTTTTCACTTGATTTGACTATAAACAAGTACGTTTTTTTTTTCTGAAGAAAAGAAAAAGGCCTAAATATCGCATGCAGTTTTGCTACACAAGTAAATGTATCTTGTTTTAAGGATTTTAAGAGATTTTTACAGGAAAACAATATTTAATTTCTCATTAAGAATAAAATTTTTGCAGTACATCTTTGCCCTAATATCAAAGGTCTTACTAGAGAAAAAAATTACGCTCTAACATAGAATTCATTTTAAAATATAAATCGTGCTTGGTTACAGATACATGTAAATGCATGAAATAGCATTTTAGCTTAGCATAAAGCTAAATGTTGTTCACGTGACAATTTACACAAAGTTAACTATTTTTGCTGCTCCAAACTTCAAAACCCCACAAAGTGTACACGGCGACATGCTTTTCTGATCGTGTGTGGATTCTGTTCATAGAAAGAGGCAGAAAATATATTATTTGTAGTTTTTTATATGATGTTAAAGGCAACATTGGTTAGCATTTATTGTAAAAATACCCAAACCGCATAAAAACATTGACAAGGCATGTTATCTTGTATTTACTGGATTTATGTTTCATCACTTAAAGCATTTCAAACTGTTTTTGTTAATCTGTAGAAACATGATGTAGCTATTCTATTAAGCTCCCAGGGGAAGTTCCTAAATGATGACATATTTCACTCACAACAGAGTAAAAGTGCTCGTATGAACAAAACAAATCATGAGAAAGTGTTTCACCACTGTTTGAAAGCTCCTCGGATTGCATCATTTATATGGATAAATGTTTTCCAGCTGAATAGACTAAATATAAAAATTTAACAAATTACAATAAAAGGCAAAGTAATCTCTTCAGTAATCAAAATAAGT
Source organism: Myxocyprinus asiaticus (assembly GCF_019703515.2). NCBI lineage: Eukaryota > Metazoa > Chordata > Actinopteri > Cypriniformes > Catostomidae > Myxocyprinus > Myxocyprinus asiaticus. Next base: position 43,735,790 of record NC_059353.1, on the reverse strand, counting down.
TTTGAATGTAACAGGTTTCTGATTACCAATGATTTAATCTGTAACTGTAGTAGAATACAGTTACTAATATTTAGTATTTTAAATACATGTAATCCGTTACTCTCCAACCCTGCTTACTGAATACTGTGCAGTATACACTGTAAACTATTACTACTATTTAATCCATAATAAACATTTCAAACAATAGTATGCTACATTGTTGTCACATGACCTCATCACATTGCATGTACTTTATTTGGCATTCAGTTACCATCTTGGATTGTTTTTTTTTTTTTTGTGTGTTTTTTTTGCATTTATAATTACATTAGTTTATGTAACTTTTGGAAGTCAGATCATATAATGAGTCAAATAACATATGTAAAAAATTGCAGCCTTACTTTTTGTGCATTTGTCACATTGGAAATAGAAGGTTAAGTCAAGCCCCTTGCATTGTAGATAAATGCCGCGTGATTTGTAGTATAATGCACTTGTAGGTTATCCACTATTCCATCCATTCTATGAAAAATGTGCATACTGTGCACAGTATACATACTATATATAGCAGAAGTTATAGCAGCAATATGTTATTAACAAGGTGACCTAAGTAGGTAAGTATGCCATTTTGGACATAAATATCAACCATAATAGGTGAATTAGCTGAACGTACTGTAGTTAATAGGTGTTCAAATATTAAAACAGAAACAACATAAAATGTTATTTCATTTCCTTTTGTAATTTTGTAATTTCCATTACAGGTTTTGATGTTTTTGTCCATAGATGGAATAGTAAAACAGTCATTCTTTTTTACATTTTTAGAAATTTTAGTTGAATCCTGTTTCTCATTGTGTTGTGATGTGTTTTTCCAAATGTGTGTTTTCTGAAGACAGTTCTGTCATCAAATGCTTGTGAGGATATTTAAAAAAAAACAAAAGGCATTTAGAAAATGTTTTCTATTTGTTATCTCAACAAAACTTGCTTTTTTTTTCTTTCTTTTGGGGATTTGATTTTGTGATGTAGATTAAACCTGTTTTGGATTTTTAAGTATGAATGTGTGGAATGGATTTTATTGAATAAAAATATATTAAAGAAGATACCTTACATGACTGCCCTTTTACAACAAACTACTGTATATAACCCCATAACCATACCTCAAATGCAGGGCTCCTAACCATCCAAGACATTAGTATGGACAGGACATCCCCCCCAATACTAAGATTATTGATTTACTTATCCAGTTTTTTTCTTAGATTTTTACATTTGGTCCCCAAACATTTGTTAATGTATCCTCAGTCATTTGCTTATGGATTGTCAATTGTTGTACTGTTTGGTTTATATAAATTTAATAGGCCTACATCCAAAGAGAATGAGTAGCCAATTTACTGTTTTGTTTACTTTAGCAGTATATCGAAACTGTTTAAATGTCTAAAAAGTTAAACTCAACTGACAGCATTTGTGGCATAATGTTGATTACCACAAAAATGAATTTCGACTCGTCCCTCCTCCGTCCTGTCTTTAATCAAAGCAAAAATATGGGTTCCAGTGAGGCACTTACAATGGAAGTGAATGGGGCCAATCTGCTAACATTAAAATACTCAATGTTTCAAAAGTATAGCCACAAGACGTACACAATATGAGTGTTAACATGATTTCAGTGTGATAAAATTGCTTACTAACCAGTTCTGTATAAAGTTGTATCCTATTTTAAAACTTTGTTGCCATAATGACATTACGCTGCCAACCCTGTAACCCTGCAAAGCGATGATTTAAACAACGTTAAAGCTCAAATAATACACTAGTTTAAACAGAAATATTAATGTAAGTGCTTTTATAAAATTCTGAGCTTCACATTTCTGCCTTTAAACTCCAAAAATTGGCCCCATTCACTTCCATTGTTAATGCCTCACTGTAACCTCGATTTTTGCTTTTTGTAAAGAAAAGTAGGGACGAGTCGAAATTAATTTTTGTGGTTAGCAACATTATGCCACAAATGCTGTCGATTGAGTTTAATTTGTATTAAACCCGGATTATTCCTTTAAAATCACAGAAAATCTCCACTGGTCAAAAAAGGAATGGTTATAGCGCCATCTGTGTTAGAGATAGAAATTACACTGGACACTGTAACAGTGCACTGCACGTCTAGTTAGCCGATGGCTCTTTACATGACTGCCTAAATTCGGATATTATGCATGGAGGGAACTGAGATTACCTGTCTCGAAAACACAGGAAAACTCTTTGGGCAATTTTCGTCACGTTAACTACATCTCACATGTTGCTGATACACTCCCGGGGATTTGGGTTTTCCACATGGGCACTCTCTCATCCACACTCTCCAGGAGAAACATTGTGAACGTGAAGCCCAAAGAGTCCGATGACAGCCGAGCGAACCCGGACCCGGCCGAGAGCCAAACCCGGGTCATTAAAAACGCAGTTCAGAAGGTCAGCCGGGAAGTTCAGAGGGTATCTGTCATCACCGAGAAAGGCAAGTGAAGAGAGTTTTATAGTTGTTTTCAGCGCTCCCCGGGCTGGAGACAAAGTTTGACATGGTCAGTGATGGTTTTATTGAGCGCATCACAGTAACTTCAGAATCAAACTCTATGCATGTGAAATTATGTCAGACGTTCGGTTATAGTTCACTTATAGTGCCATAGTTATATCAAAGCTATGTCTTTATTTGTATTCGAAATTGTGGTTATTTTTTATAGGCTCCCTCTTAAAAAAAAAAACACCCTTAGCTGGTCTCCCAGCCTGGTCAGACTGGTCAGTTGGCTTATTTTAGAGTGGTTTTGGACACTTTTTGGGGCCTCTCAGCATCTTACACCAGCCAAACATATTAAGCTTAACTGTTGTTATTTTCAGCAGGGTTAAGAGATTGATTCATGATATGACATTCATCAATAAACTATTAATTTAGGGAATTAGGGAATGGGATGGGTTTGTTATAGAGTATGTTTTCAGGATGGGGACTATATTTAGCAATATATGAAGAACTCAGGTAAGCACTTTTCCCTTTGGGCGTCGTCTTTGCGAAGTATTCCTTCCCCAAAAGCTGCTTACAATGCAAACATATGTTCATAACACAATGCCATGTACACTTACCATACATATGTGTTGTAATCAATTTAATGCCAATGTATTATAAATAATTAATTGTAGGGTACAACAGGGCTAAATGCACACCTAAAAGGAATAGTTCACCCAAAAATGAAAATAGTCTCATCATTTACTCACCCTTATGCAATTCCAGATGTGTATGACTTTCTTTCTTCTGAAGATAACAAACGAAGATTTTTGGAAGAATATTTCAGCTCTGTAGGTTCATACAATGCAAGTGAATGGTGGCCAGAACTTTGAAGGTCCGAAAAGAACATAAAGGCAGCATAAAAGTAATCCATATGACTCCAGTGGTTAAATCCATATCTTCAGAATCTATATGATAGGTCTGGGTGAAAAACAGATAAACATATAAATAATAAATCTCCACTTTCACTTTCCACAGTCTTTAAAATTTTTAAAGTGATTAACACTTTTTTTATTTTTTTTTATTTATTATTATTATTTAAAAAAAAAAAGGCAAGTGGGCATGGTTTTCAAAATGCTAGATTACTAACCAATTAATTGCCTTGAACGCTCTATTGGTCTATGTGTTTAGTAAACAAAGCATAGCATCTTGCAGAAGCCATGTCACTAATGTTCAAGAAGTTGATTTTTAAATGTTATGGATAAATGTTGAGCATCATATCTGAGCAACAGGTTTCACATACATACTGTATTTTTGCCACATGTGTCACACAGGCAAAGCACTGTGTGCAATGAATATTCATGCACTTTTAAGAATGACATGACATGGCTAGTGCTTAACTGCTGTCTTTGTCATGGCAACCCATGTACAGTATTAAACAGAGTGTCATCGGGGGTCTTGTGTCTTTAGAGAATGCATTATAATGATTTGAATCTTACTGTTTTATTTCAAGCCTCTTGGACGTAAAGGGGTTGAGTGGGCAGAACAAAGCGGGTGGAATTCATTACGAGGCCTCTCCATGCTGTTGATTGGGAAGCTTCAGATTGAGGTCTAATTTGCTCGCCGCTGTTTTGGTTGCCAGCCATGCTGCATGATGGCTGCAAGGAAAGCAATTAAAGATTTTGTCTTATAGCCAAATGAAGAGCAATTAAGAGGAATGAATTCAACCTCTTTATTTCACAAGCACACTGAAGAGCTGTTAGTGGTTAGATTAGCATAAGTGCTGGCAGGGTGCTTTTTCCCTGTGTTTTTCCAGCCTTTGACCTCTAGTAACTTCCACAAGTATTCGCTATTTGATTATTTAGAACAACATCTGCCGATACCGATAGTTAGACAGATCCTGCTTTTTTTATGCTTCCTTGTTTCAAATTACTGATAATTCATTACACAACTTCGAGACAAATCTAAATAATAACTTTATTCTCTGTGCCTCTACATGTTTTCCATGTTTCAGAGTAACTGTTCTCAGTTCTAAACAAAACACATTTTTATTTAGTTTTAACAGTAGTTCCACCTTGTGAAATTCTAGAACTGTAAAGCTAACAAATTGCAACTCTGCTGTCATTGTCACCTGATTTAAGTTTACTTCTGATGCCATTTGTTATTTTTTTCTGGAAATGTTTGTTCTAATTTTAGGGGTTGGAGGCGGAACGTTGTCACTGTATGACCATGTGCTACACGGACGGGTTAACTGTTGTGCACCGACTCTGTGTTTACATCAACGTCTCCTGCTGAATGCATTTACATACAGTTGAAGTCAGAAGTTTACATACGCCTGAGCCAAATACATTTAAACTAAGTTTTTCATAATTCCTGACATTTAATCGTAGAAAACATTCACTGTCTTAGGTCAGTTAGGATCACTACTTTATTTTAAGAATGTGAAATGTCAGAATAATAGTTGAGAGAATGATTTATTTAAGCTTTATTTCTTTCATCACATTCCCAGTGGGTCAGAAGTTTACATACACTTTGTTAGTATTTGGTAGCATTGCCTTTAAATTGTTTAACTTGGGTCAAATGTTTTGGGTAGCCTTCCACAAGCTTCTCACAATAAGTTGCTGGAATTCTGGCCCATTCCTCCAGACAGGTGTGCTCGCACACGCTTTTTCATTTCTGCCCACAAATTTTCTATCGGTTTGAGGTCAGGGCTGTGTGATGGCCACTGCAATACCTTGACTTTGATGTCCTTAAGCCATTTTGCCACAACTATGGAGGTATGCTTGGGGTCATTGTCCATTTGGAAGACCCATTTGCAACTTCCTGGCTGATGTCTTGAGATGTTGCTTCAATATGCATTCTATATTGTGTATTCTATATAAACCTTTTTCTTTTCAATATTTATCTATTTGTTATTCAATTTTAATTGTTGCTGTTTTTGTATTGTTGTGTACTGGAAGCTCCTGTCACCAAGACAAATTCCTTGTATGTGTAAGCATACTTGGCAATAAAGCTCATTCTGATTCTGATTCTGATTATGATATATCCACATAATTTTCCTTCCTCATGATGCCATCTATTTTGTGAAGTGCACCAGTCCCTTCTGCAGCAAAGCACCCCCACAACATGATGCCGCCACCCCCATGGTTCACGGTTGGGATGGTGTTCTTTGGCTTGCGACCCTTTTTCCTCAAAACATAATGATGGTCATTATGACCAAACAGTTCAGTTTTTGTTTCATTAGACCAGAGGACATTTCTCCAAAAAGTAAGATCTTTGTCCACATGTGCACTTGCAAACTGTAGTCTGGCTTTTTTATGGCAGTTTTGGAACAGTGGCTTCTTTTTTGCTGAGCAGCCTTTCAGTTTATGTCGTTATAGGACTCGTTTTACTGTGGATATAGATACTTGTCTGCCTGTTTCCTCCAGCATCTTCACAAGGTCCTTTGCTGTTGTTCTGGGATTGATTTGCACTTTTCGCACCAACTACTTTCATCTTTAGGAGACAGAATGTGTCTCCTTCCTGAGTGGTATGATGGCTGCGTGGTACCATGGTGTTTATACTGGCGTACTATTGTTTGTACAGAATGTGGTGCCTTCAGGCATTTGAAAATTGCTCCCAAGGATGAACCAGACTTGTGGAGGTCCACAATTTGTTTTCTGAGGTCTTGGCTGATTTTGTTAGATTTTCCCATGATGTCAAGCAAAGAGGCACTGAGTTTGAAGGTAGGCCTTAATATACATCCACATGTACACATCCAATTCAGTACACATCCTATCAGAAGCTAATTTTCTAAAGGCTTGACATCATTTTCTGGAATTTTCCAAACTGCTTAAAGGCACAATTAACTTAGTGAATGTAAACTTCTGACCCGCTGGAATTGTAATAAAGTCAATTAAAATTGAAACAATCTGTCTGTAAACAATTGTTGGAAAAATTACTTGTGTCATGCACAAAGTAGATGTCCTAAACGACTTTCCAAAACTATAGTTTGCTAATATTAAATCTGTGGAGTGGTTAAAATGAGTTTTAATGACTTCAACCTAAGTGTATGTAAACCTTTGACATCAACTGTATGCGCCCACCCGCGAACGTCTATGGGGGAGAATACGGTGGTGGATGTCACGACCGGGCCTCCCTCCTGGGAGTTCGGGGGCCCCCCTGTAGCCGCAGACCCCGGGGCTTGAGCCCTTGTAAGCCTGTGCGCTAATACAGCCCTGGGTTTGGGTGAGAAACAGATCAATATTTAAGTCCTTTTTTGCTATAAATCTCCACTTTCACTTTCACATTCTTCTTCTTTTGTTTTTGGCAATTTGCATTATCCGTGCATATCGCCACCTACTGGGCAGGGAGAATTTATGGTAAAAAAGGACCTAAATAGTCTGTATGCATTACTAGTTTGGATTACTTTTATGCTGCCTTTTATGTGCTTTTTGGAGCTTCAAAATGTTGGTACCCTATTCACTTGCATTGTATGGACCTACAGAGCTGAGATATTCTTCTAAAAATCTTCGTTTGTGTTCTGCAGAAGAAAGAAAGTCATACACATCTGGTATGACATTTTTGGGTGAACTGTCCCTTTAAGTGCAGTGGCAGAGCAAGCAACGCTAAAGGCCATAGGGTCAGTTACTGATAAAAATTTATATCTTGAGTAAATCTCAGTGAAACAACATTTTTTTTTTATATTAAAGGGACAATATTTGCCCCCTGGAGGCAATTTTATAGCTTTATGAGAGCACCATTTTTATGCTCTTAAAACCTTTTTTACATGTCATTCTTTTACGTCAAATACTTTTTAAATAGTTAAAAAACAAAAAACAAATACATTTTCCATCAGAATGTTTAGAATCATTTAATAGGAATAGAATAGAATTTTGGGAAAAATACTAAGGAAAAATACTGAGGAATTCGTTATGGGAGCATTTTTGCCCACACATTTTGTCATTTTGGGTGGCATTTTGCATCTGCCTTGAATGCATTGTAAGTTGGTGTGGATAAAAACAAAAATGTAAACATTGCTTCCTTTACCTTAACCTTACTCAATCTTACATTTATGCTCTATAGCAGAGGTGCCCAAACTGGGGCCCGGATTTGGCCCGCCTTGCCATAGATGATGTTTTTAATTAATCTTTTTGTTTGAACCTTTGTTTTATTTTTACATTACAAAAACTATAGCCTATTTGAAAAGTAGAGAGTATAAGCGATTACATTTTTGCAAGTGTACAGTATATACGTACTCCAATGACCTTTAAATATGTGCTGTCTGAAAGTTCGCTCCATTGTTCATCCAACCCGATCTCATGAAAATTTGTACATAATTTACGAGTTGGCTATTTCGTATGGTCTCGCACGATGTTGTTCACATAAACTCGTACGACTTTATCACGTGCAAATTCCCGGATGTCTAATGCGGAAGCGTGAGTTCCGTGCATGTGGCGTTAAGGACATACTTATTAATATTATGCCCTTACCTAAACACCTTATCTAAACTTAACCAATCAGTAGAGTGTGTAAACATGATTGGAAGCTGTGTGTGACAGAAGTAACCATTTGTCGCATATTAGATGGAAACGATGTCCAGCGACATAATAGGAATTCAAACGAGTGCAGTCGCACGATATCATACAAATTAGCCAAATTAAATGAAAATTCATACGAATCCTGACGATTTCGCCTTGAGAGTGTGTTGGTCCATCCCAGGTGCCACCCCAAAATCTTCACTGTGATTGGCCAGCTCCAAAGTCAGAGGTGGGCATTCAGTACTGCCAGACAGAACCTAGTTGGTTTAAAACGAAACGGGAACTGAAGCAGTGTCAAGAAGTGACAGGTAATTAGATGGACTCGTGGAACAGTGCGTACAGTCATCCGAGATGAAATATGGCTTGAACGCGCACTATACGTTGTGCAGCATTTCATGTCCGTGTGGACGTGACCACTGAAGCACACCCGTGAAGCGAGCTTGATAAAGTCAAGTGAGGGAGCATTTCAATATAAACAACGGTTCCATTCACTGCAAACACCGCACAACATTACAACAAGCACTATAAGTGAACAGACCAGTATTTTCAAAAATCCCTTTTCTGCCCTGCCAGCTAGATATAAATGGTAATGCAGTAAACGAATTCTTCATATTTCATCTTATTCTGACTAAAACCCGTTTTGGGGTGTGTATAACATCTGTGTGCATCATACTGTAATTCGTTTGTCAAAAGTGAAGATATTTCATTTAATTGCATCTATTTGCCTAAAAACAGATAGCTGCATGTTTTTAATAACCATAAAATACAATGCCATATTTTGGCAGGTTCTCAATCATAATCATATTTTGGAGTCAACGAAATTAATAGGTCTCTCAATTTTTTAATTTACAGAAATGTGCTTCGTAGCTCTTATTTCCCTTCTTAATGTAATGCATTCAGCATAATCCATCGCCTCTTAAGAAAAGAAGCAAAAGTACAATTCAAGTTTTTTATATCACAACTGGAAAACAGTTTTAATGTCGAATAAATGTACAGTACATCCGGAAAGTATTCACAGCGCTTCACTTTTTCCACATTTTGTTATGTTACAGCCTTATTCCAAAATGGATTAAATTCATTATTTTCCTCAAAATTTTACAAACAATACCCCATAATGACAACGTGAAAGAAGTTTGTTTGAAATCTTTGCAAATTTAATACAAATAAAAAACAAAAAAAACACATGTACATAAGTATTCACAGCCTTTGCCATGACACTCAAAATTGAGCTCAAGGTGCATCCTGTTTCCACTGATCATCCTTGAGATGTTTCTACAACTTGATTGGAGTACACCTGTGGTAAATTCAGTTGATTGGACATGATTTGGGAAGGCACACACCTGTCTATATAAGGTCCCACAGTTAACAGTGCATGTCAGAGCACAAACCAAGCCATGAAGTCCAAGGAATTGTCTGTAGACCGCTGAGACAGGATTGTACAGATCTGGGGAAGGGTACAGAAAAATGTCTACAGCATTGAAGGTCCCAATGAGCACAGTGGCCTCCATCATCTGTAAATGGAAGAAGTTTGGAACCACCAGGACTCTTCCTAGAGCTGGCTGCCCGACCAAACTGAGTGATCAGGGGAGAAGGGCCTTAGTCAGGGAGGTGACCAAGAACACGATGGTCACTCTGACAGAGCTCCAGCATTTCTCTGTGGAGAGAGGAGAACCTTCCAGAAGAACAACCATCCCTGCAGCACTCCAAAAATCAGGCCTGGATGGTAGAGTGGCCAGACGGAAGCCACTCCTCAGTAAGAGTTTGCCAAAAGGCACCTGAAGGACTCTCAGACCATGAGAAACAAAATTCTCTGGTCTGATGAAACAAAGATTAAACTCTTTGGCCTGAATGGCAAGCGTCATGTCTGGAGGAAACCAGGCACCGCTCATCACCTGGCCAATACAAATCACATCACATCACATCAAATCAAATAAAATCACATTTATTGTCACACAGCCATATACACAAGTGCAGTGGTGTGTGAAATTCTTGGGTGCAGTTCCGATCAACATAGCAGTCGTGACAGTGATGAGACATATACCAATTTACATTAACATCAAATTAACACAACACAATTTAAAGTATAATATACACATAATTACACACAACACACTATACAAATAATAACATACACTGTACAGTATACAATACGCACAATATAGATACACATTATTCAATAAAAATAAAAAATAAAAAAGTATATATAGTAGTATATATAGAATGTACAGTAGGTTGTATTGTACTGTATTGACATTCAGGCTGTCGGTTGATAGTAAGTTGTTAAGAGAGAATATATATAATAATAATATAATTTATGACAGTCCGGTGTGAGATATAAGAGTAAGGGTAATAAAGTGCAGTGCTGATGTATTTTGATTGTGGGAGATCAAGAGTTCAAAAGTCTGATTGCTTGGGGGAAGAAGCTATCATGGAGTCGGCTGGTGCGGGTCCTGATGCTGCGATATTGCCTGCCTGATGGTAGCAGTGAGAACAGCCCATGGCTCGGGTGGCTGGGGTCTCTGATGATCCCCCGAGCTTTTTTCACACACCGCCTTGCATATATTTCCTGGAGGGAGGGAAGCTCACCTCCGATGATGTGTCTGGCAGTTCTCACCACCCTTTGCAGTGCTTTACGGTTGTGGGCTGTGCTATTGCCGTACCAGGTGGAGATGCAGCCAGTCAGGATGCTCTCTACAGTGCAGGTGTAGAACCGTGTGAGGATGTGGCAAACTTCCTCAGCCTTCTCAGGAAGAAGAGGCGCTGATGAGCCTTCTTCACAACGACTTCAGTGTGGATGGACCATGTGAGTTCCTCAGTGATGTGGACACCCAGGAACTTGAAGCTGCTGACTATCTCCACTGGTGCTCCATTGAACTGTGGGACTGTGTTCTCTGTCTTTTCTTCTGAAGTCCACCACAAGCTCCTTTGTCTTACTGACGTTGAGGGAGAGGTTGTGCTCCTGACACCAGTGTGTCAGGGTGTGCATCTCCTCTCTGTAGACTGTTTCATCATTGTCAGTGATCACACCTACCACCGTCGTGTCATCAGCAAACTTAATGATGGCATTGGAGCTATGTGTTGCCACACAGTCATGTGTGTACAAGGAATACAAGAGTGGGCTGAGAACACAGCCCTGTGGGGCTCCAGTGTTGAGGGTCAGTGATGAGGAGATGTTGCTGCCTATTCTAACCACCTGGCGTCTGCCTGACAGGAAGTCCAGGATCCAGCTGCACAGTGAGCTGTTTAAGCCCAGAGCCCGGAGTTTCTCATCTAGCTTGGAGGGCACTATGGTGTTGAATGCTGAGCTGTAGTCTACAAATAGCATTCTCACATAAGTGTTCTTTTTTTCCAGGTGGGAGAAAGCAGTGTGTAGTGTAGATGCAATGGCATCATCAGTGGAGCGGTTGTTGTGGTAAGCAAACTGCAATGGGTCAAGAGAGAGAGGCAGCACAGAGCAGATGTAATCTCTGATTAGTCTCTCAAAGCATTTGCTGATGATGGGGGTCAGAGCAACAGGACGCCAGTCATTTAAGCAAGTTATTGCTTAAATAACTTCCCTACAGTGAAGCATGGTGGTGGCAGCATGTTTTTCAGCGGCAGGAACTGGGAGACTAGTCAGGATCGAGGGAAAGATGAATGCAGCAATGTACAGAGACATCCTTGATGAAAACCTGCTCCGGAGCGCTCTGGACCTCAGACTGGGGCGACGGTTCATCTTCCAACAGGACAACGACCCTAAGCACACAGCCAAGGTAACAAAGGAGTGGCTCCGGGACAACTCTGTGAATGTCCATGAGTGGCCCAGCCAGAGCCCAGACTTGAACCCGATTGAACATCTCTGGAGAGATCTGAAAATGGCTGTGCACCGACGCTCCCCATCCAACCTGATGGAGCTTGGGAGAAACTGCCCAAAAATAGGTGTGCCAAGCTTGTAGCATCATACTCAAAAAGACTTGAGGCTCTAATTGGTGCCAAAGGTGCTTCAACAAAGTATTGAGCAAAGGCTATGAATACTTATGTACATGTGTGGTGTTTTTTTTTTTTTTTCGTTTTTTATTTAATAAATTTGCAAATATTTTTATGTGAAACTTCTTTCACATTGTCATTATGGGTTATTGTTTGTAGAATTGAGGAAAATAATGAATTTAATCCATTTTGGAATAAGGCTGTAACAACAAAATGTGGAAAAAGTGAAGCGCTGTGAATACTTTCCGGATGCACTGTAAGTAGGCTAAATGCATTAACTACGCAAAAACATCTTGCAGCATCGTTTAATTAAATAATCCTATTACATTTGGCAGTCCCAATAAATGGTAATACTTAGTGAAATCCAGGACAATGTGTAGCCTAGGTCAATGATAAGAAATATCTTTAATATCATTGTCACAAAACAAAACAATATCCTACTTGATAGAATTGCATCATGCCATTGTGTCTTCATCTCTCCAAAACTCAGCAAAACTGCACAGGACTACCGTGTGTTTAATGTGAGGAGATGCACTGTTCTTAAAGAGACAGTAACCATGTTTTAAGAGATGCTTACATTTAGTCGTTTAGCAGACATTTTATCCAAAGTGACTCACAAATGAGAAAGAGACACAAAATACAATCAAATTATATTGAAATAATTTATGTGCATTGTGCAAGTATAGGACACTTGATGATTTTAATTTTAGATTTCTGTGTGTTTTGCAGTATTAATGTTTAATTTTAAAATAATACAGTTTGATATACGCAACGTTTACTTTTGGCCCACTGCCCTCAATCAAGTTTGATTTTTGGCCCTTCATAGGAAAAAGTTTGGGCACCTCTGCTCTATAGAGTATATTCCACAGTTCAGCATGTGCTAGCCAAAACAAGTTTCCCCTCCACGACTGCGTAGGACGGAATGAGGTTGAGTTACTGCAGTGGTTGTGCTAAGTGATGTAGTGATCTATATTTTAACATCCACCATTAAGTCGTTTGAGTTCCCGCAATAATGACTTGCCCTCGCCATGTAAAAGCCTCTGCTCATGGTAAGCCTAAGTAATCAAGAAGGTTTCCAAATACCTTCGGTACATTTGAGACCTAAGGCTTAAGGTTGCGTATCTGTTTTAGATTTATTGCTGTGGCTGGACCAGTAGGAGACACAATTTCAGTGAGCAGCATTAAGTGATGCAGGACGTATCTGTGCTGTCATTACTGAAGAACAGGAGTGTTGATTTAGTGTGAAGGCAAAGCCTACTTCCTGTTCATTGTTGCTGATAATTAGATGACCTTGACAATGTCCAGGACAGTTTCATTAGACCAATTTGCATGTTCACTTTTAATAATCATGGCTCTGTTGTTTAGCCTTGCAGTGATACACAGAAGGGTGCTAGACTTGTCGATTGTGTGACTTCTGTTGCTTTAAATTGAGTTTACATTTCCTACTGAATAGGGCTGGGCAATTCATCGCATAATATGTTTGTGATGATCAAAACATTGCTCTGTTTGTTTGACCATTCCAACCAGCCCGACACATCAACATTAGCTCAACCAACGGCTTGACTTTGGGGCGGGACTTTTGGTTTTGAACGACCAATGGCAGATGGGGGAAAAAAACTGTCATTATTTTTGTAATTTCGTTTGGTGACACGAGTGGCACAAAAATTACACACTTCCGTAAAGGAGTTCTGTTCTGTTCTTCAGTTAATCGGTTCAAAGCTCTGATTTAGGGAATCATCTGCTTCATCACTCAAAGATTTTCCACATTTCCAGTGTGGCATTTTTCATGTTACTTTGTTTTAGTAACAAAATAATAATACAACAAAATATATACACTGATCAGCCACAACATTAAAACCACCTGCCTATGCTGAGTAACTCCAGCCAGGTCTCCTAAGCAACCAATTGGCCCCGTTGCAAGGGAGGGTAGAGTCACATGGGGTAACCTCCTCATGGTCGCTATAATGTGGTGCGCTCTCGGTGGGGCACATGGTGAGTTGTGTGTGGATGCCGCGGAGAATAGCGTGAAGCCTCCACACGCTATGTCTCTGCGGTAACGTGCTCAACAACCACATGATAAGATGCGCGGATTGAAATTCTCAGACGCGGAGGCATCTGAGATTCGTCCTCCGCCACTCGGATTGAGGCGAGTCACTACCCCACCATGAGGACTTGGAGCGCATTGGGAATTGGGCATTCCAAACTGGGGAGAAAAAGGGGGAGAAAATAGAGAGAAAAAAACCCCACCTGCCTAATATTGTATAGGTCCCCCTCGTGCTGCCAAAACAGCACCGACCTGCATCTCAGAATAGCATTCTGAGATGCTATTCTTCTCACCACAATTGTACAAAGCGGTTATCTGAGTTACCGTAGACTTTGTCAGTTCGAACCAGTCTGGCCATTCTCTGTTGACTTCTCTCATCAACAAGCCATTTCCATCCGCAGAACTGCCGCTCACTGGATGTTTTTTGTTTTGGCAAAATTTGGAGTAAATTCTAGAGACTGTTGTGTATGAAAGTCCCAGGAGATCAGCAGTTACATGGCACCAACTCAAAACCAGCTCATCTGGTACCAACAATCATCCATGCGATTATCTAATCAGCCAATCGTGTGGCAGCAGTGCAGTGCATAAAATCATGCATATACGGGTCAGCAGCTTCAGTTAATGTTCACATCAACCATCAGAATAGGGAAAAACTTTTATCTCAGTGATTTGGACTGTGGCATGATTGTTGGAATCTAGAATTTATCAGAATGGTGCCAAAAACCAAAAACATCCAGTGAGCGGCAGTTCTGTGGATGGAAATGTCTTGTTGATGAGAGAGGTCAACAGAGAATGGCCAGACTGGTTCGAACTGACAAAGTCTACGGTAACTCAGATAACCGCTCTGTACAGTTGTAGTGAGAAGAACATCATATCAGAATGCTATTCTGAGATTCGTGTTGGCGCAGTTTTGGCGCCACGAGGGGGACCTACACAATATTAGGCAGGTGGTTTTAATGTTGTGGCTGATCGGTGTGTATATACAGTATACATATATATATTTACTTGATTTTCTGTTGTATTACATTTATTGCTTTAAACATTTTTTATCTACTTGGTTACAGTGGCAGTTTTCTAAAAAAAACCTTTTAAGCCGTTTCAGAGCAAATACATTAATACTGAGATACTGTATATTGCATATTGATGAAAGTCTGAAAAAATATTGAAACATTGATTTTTTTTTTTTTTTAGCTATAACTCCCTGCCCTACATGACTGAATGACCTATTCAGTGTATCATGAATTCTGGAAATTTCTTCCCTCAACCCATTTCTGGACTTTGGTCAGGTCACATTCATCTTCATACTGGTCATTTTCTGATTCTTGTCATTCAATGGTCTATTACCCTTTTCTTAGAAACTTGTGCTGAGTATATCTGAATATAGCAAGTATTATTTCACATTTGAATGATAAATTCATATATTTTCAGTCAGTAGGAAAATATTAGTCACACACTCCCACTGTTAGTCTTTTTTTCCCCATCTATTTAAAAAAATAAATAAAATGCCATGTGAATGAACTGATAAATGACTTAATAATTACAGAATCACAATAGTTTTTTTTTCTGTTAAATATTACTGTAATTAAATCTACACTTACACCCATAACTGAAAAACAATGGCACTTGAACTACCTTTAAATGGATGATCTTACAGTGGCGTCTTTAAAAACATTTGCAAGTTGAAAAACTGTCACCAGAGGGCTCCCTTTAACCACAGAATTCCTAAGCGAGTGAAAGACTTAAAAGCCCACTTTACTGTTTTGAAAAATGCCATACAATGCCTGAAAAGCATTAACAGTCAAGCCTATGCAGAGAGCCAGTGTTGTCTGAAGAATGTTCTCACATATCTTTGACACCACGAAAACTTAATATATTATACAGTATAGTTCCAAACCTGTATGACTATCTTTCCTCCATAGAACATCTCCATAAAGACATGTTAGGCAAAATGGTAGCCTCAGTCACCCTTCCTTTCATTGCATATTTTTTTCCATGCAATAAAAGTGAATGGTGACTGAGGTTAACATTCTGCATTTGGAACAACATGAGGGTGAGTACATGATGACAAAAGTTTTAATTTTTGTGTGAATTATCCCTGTAAATACGTTCTAGAAAGTGTGATAACACTAAATATGTTTATGAATGTGGTGTTCAAACTGGAAATATGAAAAATACATTATTTAATAGCTGAGCTAACCAACCCTATATTTATCTGTCACAGAATTTATTGCCAACCATGAGAATAGCTCTAGGCTTCAGGCCAGGTCAGATCCATCCCCCTCTCCTCAGTTTATAGTCTCTCATTGCTCTAAAGATGGGACTGTGATTGTTACTCATGAATCGTGTCAAATATATAGTGTTGATATTTGGGCTTATTAAAAGGGTCATCATTTACTCAACCTCATGTCTTTCGAAACCTGTATGACTTTCTTACGTGACACAATAGGAGTTATTTATAACAATGTCCAAGCAGCTTTTTTCCACACAATTAAATCAATAGGGACTGACCACCACTGTCAAGATTTTAATGAATAATTTTAAATTTCAGTCTGTTCCTCTCACAAAGCTATCATATGACTTCAGAGGACTTGGAATATAGTGCAAGAGTCAAATGGACTGCTTTTAAAAATGCATTTATGGGGCTTTTTTAGAGCTTGAATGCCCATGGTCCTCATTAGGGATGTCCTGTTAATTGTTTTTTGAGAACGAGTACAAGAACAGATACATCCTTTTTAATACTTGCCGATAACAATAACAATACCGTTACTTGTTTTCTTTTTTATTTGAACACTTTAGTTACATTTTATCATCAAAATGGCGTCTAAAATTAATTAATTAAAACTTTTATTAAATGAAAAATGAAAAATTATTTTTCAATATGATATTGTATTATTTTTATCAAATGAAGTGCTTTTATAGAGAACCTCACAGCACAATACAAAATATAACATTGGAGTTATTTTTGTCAAATAAAGTGCTAAATAACAGAGCATCACAGATGTGAGATATTGCTTAGGTATAATACAATTACATTTAATTTATTAATATTATTATTAGTAGTAGTAGTAGAATTAGTAGTATTACAGTGAATATAAAAAAAAATACAATAGTGATATATTTATGTCATACTTTTTTCCATTTAAATTGAGCTTTTATTTAGACAGAAGTTTTTATTTTGGAGTGAAGCCTTTTATTTCTGTGTGTTTTTGACATTAGCTTCTCACTTCCAGAAAAGCAGTTTTCTAAATGACCCAATGTGATTATTAAACTGCAAAAGGCTGCTTTGAAAAATAAATAAATACAAAGTCTGTATGTGCTTTGTGCTACAAAGCAAATTAACGCTCTGCTCGCTGTCATCTGCTACAAACAGTGCGCACAATGCTCATAATGGTGTTTTCCGTGTATCAGCCAAGGAGCTCTAAAAGTTATAAGCTGGCACTGTCGGCACAACACCGGCTCCACACGTTCACAAGTGTTCACATTTGAAGTGCGCAGCACATGCAAACTATGTTTTTATCTCATAAAATCGCACTAGGACATAATATGATTTAAATTTGTGCTCTGAATGTTTATGGAGTGACATTTGTACATCAGATGGTATCTGAGCATTTTTACGAACACGAGTACAAGTACATGAGCGCGGTATCAGACCCAATTCCGATACCGTTATCGGTACATCCCTAGTCCCCATCCGCTTTTATTGTATGGAAGGGAACAGTATGAACATTCTTCAACAGTTCTCCTTTTGTGTTTGAAAGAAGAAATTAATTTGGGTTGAGATCGACATGAGGGTGAGAAAATGATGACAGAATTCTCATTTTTGGGTGAACTGTCCCTTTAAATCACATGAGGAACATCTATTCCCCTTATGCTGATCCTTGATAAAGCATTCATTAAACTTTCCTTTAAGCTTTCTTCCTCTCTTTTCCTGGCCTTTTTTTTTTATATCAGGACCCTTAAAGGTCACATGCTACAAGATTAAAGTCAAGATTTTTTTTACATAGAAATGGATAAAGGCAAAGGTCTGATCAGTTCTCTAATAGCAAAGTAGATGACCAGCAATGATAAGAAGCTCAAGGTGAGGCTCAATCAACAACACAAAGGCTGCCTATCCATACGAGGATGATTTATCCTTCTAGGAAGGGACAAATTGACTCATTGTAGCATGTGCATATCTGGATTTATTTTCTCAATGAACAAGTGAGGTGTAATGGAACACTCTGTGAATTGATTAATATCTGTTTCCCAAATGCCAGGCGTCATTTGCAGTTATTCAAGGTTAAAAACAACAGTGGCCACGTTTACATGCAACCAAATAATCTGTTTAGAATCCGACTGATAGCTCAATCGGATTGAAAAGCATTCATGTAAACACTAAAGTTATCCGATTGAGCTGGATCCGAATGAAATTTCCATCCAATTGAAGGGGGTGGTGTAGACCTAAAATAATCAGATCAAAATAAAAATATTAGCCATGTAAAGGTTTGAATCCGACTACTTTCTCAATCTTATTCAAAATACCTTGCGCTCATGCGCAGAGATGTGGTGCGTATGCATGTTTATGCATAATACTCTTTGCATGAACCTACAAAGCAATGACAACACATTAATAAGTGTATGCGGGCTCACACTGAATATACTGCAGGGCACATATGTTCTTTCATGACATCACATAAAGCAAAAAAGAACGTTGTGTCATTTATATCATACAAGAGTAAAAGTCGTCATTTTTATTTGTACAGCTCTTTTCACAGCACACATCGTTTCAAAGCAGCTTTACAGAAAATCATGCATTAACAGGAAATTAAACTGTGATTTCTATAAAGTGTTAGAGTGATCATTGTGTAGTTTGATTAAATATGATTGTAAATTGTGTATAAAAATTAAATAATAAAACTCTACTTCTGACAGTTCTTTAACACTGCGAGCATCCCTTCTCTTGCTGTTTTAAATAGCCTACCTTTTTCTTCTTGAATGATTAAATTCTCCATTCCATCATCATTATTGCTTTGTGATTTTTGTGAAGTGTCCCGTCCGCAGCTGTTGCTTCAAGTCCCAATTATTTTGTTTCCAGTCCACATCTGTAAACTCCTTTAAGGACAATTCTCACCCACCTGTCTTTACTTCGTACTCACATCCAGAGATGCCTGTGTTTAGATTGGAGGAGGAATGGGCATGAGGCACATGGTAAAGTCAGACAGGGTATTAGACGCTGCTTCTAATTCTTCGTTTGCCGAGTAGAGTGAGTAACATAAGAAGAAAACATTTCTGGCATATTTTTTAGATATCTCAAAGCAAAAATGGCAATTACGAACTTTGGTGCCATTCTCACTTTCTCAGCCTTTCTCTGCTTCTTCAGAATGCAACGACTGATGCTCTTCGCATGCACAGAAGTTTGGTTCGGAGTAGATGCAATGCACATGTAAACGAATATTTCTATCGGACTGCAAAGTTTAGGGGACATATAAACAGTACATTCGGAATCTGCAATCGGATTGAATTTATTCGGATTGACGAAAATGAGTGCATGTATACATAGCTATTGTCTTTTGAGTGCAACACTTACATGTTGCTTTTGCCGCTAGAAGAATGTAGGAGAAAGTAGAATGTTGTTTACTAAATCCTTTCTGTAGTTTCACTGTTTAGTCACAGGTGTGTGAGCATTAAAGCATTTTGTCACAATAACTTCTTGCCAGCAAAAGTAAGCAAAAATAGTTATGTAATTGTTATGCAATGCTATTTTTTATGTATTTCAGAAACACTAGGTATAGACCTGTGGCAAATCAATCAATCAATCAATCAATCAATCAATCTATCTATCTCTTTTTTCCATCCATCCATCCATCACTCTCTTTTCTATCCATCCGTCCGTTCATCCATCACTCTCTTTTCTATCTATCCATCCATCCATCTGTCCGTTCATCCATCCATCATCCAACACTCATTTTTTTCCATCCATCCATCACTCTTTATTTTCTATCTATCTGTCTGTCTGTCCGTCCATCTGTTCCTCTTAATTAGATATTTATTCCTCAATTTTTTATCCACCCATCCATCCATCCATCCATCCATCCATCCATCACTCTTTATTTTCTATCTGTCTGTCAGCCTGTCTGCCTGTCCATCTGTCCCTCTTAATTCGATATCTATCTATCTATCTATCTATCTATCTATCTATCGTCTGTCTGTCTGTCCACCCATCCTTTCTTTTCTGTCCATCCATCTGTCCGTCCATCTGTCTGTCTATCATCCATCCATCCATCCATCTTTCTTTTCTATCCATCCATCTGTCCCTCTTAATTAAACATTTATTCCTCAATCCTTTGTCCTTTACATAAATACTGTATCTTATATGTTTCACGGGGTATAAGGAGTGCTTATCTAGATTTTAAAAATCAAGTTATTGGTATGATTTCAAACTTGGCTCATTTGTATCCAATAACCTGGGCAGATACATAGATGTCTTGAGCCAGAGTTTGTCACATGACTTTGAGTCATGGCGACGGTGTCACTGAGCAATGAGACCCATGATTACGATGACAATATATGAGCTTTCCAATTAGAGCTCTATATTTGCACTGGCAGAAGTGAGGTATTACATCCCTAATGTGTCATATTTTATTCAAGACCTATACCTTCTCTGATAGATAACTTCAGCTGAAATGTAGTTTAGCTTCAATTTGAGAGTTGATGCTATTAATCATACATCTGACAAGGTGTAGTATATTTAGACAATTATAATACAGTCCTGTTCTATTAAAAAAGTAAACCTGGTCTTCATCAATCAACAGTCCTTTAAGGTCTTCTCTCTTTAAAGGGAAAGTTCACCCAAAAATGAAAATTCTGTCATCTTTTACTCAACCTCATGTTGTTCTGAACCTGTACTACTTCCTTTCTTCCATGGAACACAAAAGGAGATGTCGGGCAGAATGTTAGCCTCAGTCACCATTCACTTCCATTGTATGGCAGAAATTATGCAATTAAAGTGAATGGTGACTGAGGCTATCAATCCCTATTATTCTGCCTTTTAATGTTCCATGGAAGACAGAAACTCACATAGGTTTGAAACAACATTAGGGTGAGTAAATGATGACAGAATTGTCATTTTTGGGAAACAGTCTCTTTAACAGCCTATGTTGTCTGAGTACGGGCTTTTTCTTGGTGTGTTTATAGTCCTGTTATGACTGTCCTAGCTAGCTTCACTCTTTGGTGTTAATGAAGGCCATTAATACATATGAAAACAGCTAGAAATTAAATAAGACTCTGGGGGGAATTTACTAAGAATTAACTGCACCTGCAGATAGCATTGTTGTTGTTTTTTTGTTGATGCCTGTGCTGCCTGCAATGTTTTAGTGCCTGATATACTTAAAGGTGCACTCAGTAATGTTTTTCTCATTAAAAAAGTTTTACTACTAAAAAAATTAATAGTAATTTTAAAACATATGCATAAAATCATGACCACTCACATGAGATGAAGTCATAGCAGTAACCTTACAAAAGCTTTATTCTACATGGAGAGGGTCCCTACCAGAGCATCTGAGCGAAGCGGACGGCCCAAGCGGACGCTCCGCTCATGTACCGCTCACGCTCACCGGTGAAAAAAGTTAGCTCAAATCCCGTTCCAACATGAAATGTCTCTGTAGTACACTTGTTTCCGGGCATGTACAAAGGGGGGTGGCTACATTGGCCCGAGAAACTGCCCCTTTGCCCACATGGGTGAAATATAGGCTAGGCTAGGCCGACGTTTACATATTAAATTATCAAAAGCTTAGTAACGTACAAATCTGAAATTATGTGATTGTATTGTTGTGTTTTGTAATATAACATCTCACATGTGAGATTGTAAATGAAGCTTGCAACGCGCTTTGTTTCGGGGCAGAAGACTTTTCAGGCTGCGAAGGCTTCACGGCCAGAGTTGCAGCAGCAGCATGAAGTTTAACACACTCTTCTTACTGCAGTTTATGTTTGCTCCCTTAAAAATCCCACAATGCACTGTAAAAACCAGGGAGCATCGTTGCTCACTATGTTCACTAACCGGAAACGTCCTTGTGTCTTCTGAAGTCCCTCAAGTTGTTAGATGACGAGCACAAGTGTATAACTATAAAGTCCAAGCCTTATTTTCTCTTAAAAAGAGATGTTGTTTGCAATGTCTTTCATTCATAATTACCATGAAAGTGAAACAATCTTTTAAATATTTGAGTTGTTAAAAGAAGGTTTAAAATACACTCTTTATGCCATTTATCTGTTATAATAGACCATTTTCACAGACTGTGATGACGCGTTTCTGCCTTATTTATCAGCGTAAATCTCAAATGTTATATTATACATTTTTTAAATATTGAGTGTAAATTTAAAACATTATGCTTTGTCTTATATTACCCTGGAATTAGTAAAAAAAAAAAAATAAATAAAAATAGAATCACCACGAGGGGGTTTATATTACAGCTGCTGAGAGAGTGACAGTAAATTTGGCATCTTCTCCCATTTTACTGTCTTAATCCACCGCTCTCTATTTTTTTCTCTTCTGGAAAGTCATTCAAATGTAATAGTGAATTTTTTCTTTTGGTCTTGGAGCAAATGGGTAAGTGAAAATAATATTTGCTGTGATCTCCCATTCACCGCTGTCCTGCAAACATTTACTTCTGCGTTCCCAAATCCGGAGTGTGAAAAAGGTCTATAACACTGAACGTTTGAATATCTTAAATGAAAATGAATGATAGTGTCATTTATACAGCGATGGTGCTGATTAATAACAGCTGCGCTTCAATGTGCGAGCTCATTAACGTGTTGCGGGTGATTGAGTCATAAGTGTCACAATATTCAGTGGATCAGTACCTTTACCAGTGCCCAAATTCGTGTTCACGATATACTGATTCATGACATAGGGAGCTAGGGAGCTGATTGATACACCGGGTGAGTTTTTTCGGCAGTGTGGACCGGCGCTGTGTCTCACTCCATGTCGCAGGAGAACTTGTGAGCGAGTGGGGCCGGGTTTGCAGGGAGAGTGTGAGAGAGGAGAGATGCAAACACTGTCACGGTTTTACAGAAGAAACTGGTTATGTAACGCAATATCAAACTATATCGATATAAACGGTATTGTCTCATCCTGTATCTTGTTTGAAAATATATCGATATATCTTTAAAAATCGATATACCGCCCAGCACTAGGTCGATTAAGTGAGATAATTCCGCTATGAAATTCTCTATGCTAGAGTGGAAATCTTTACCAGTTAAATGCTCAGTTGTACAATGGAGGCATGAAAGCAGAATGTTGCACCTGCAAATTAGGACACACTGATCTGCAAGATCACACGTTTATTAGTTTTGATGCATGGATTTGTTGTGTGTTCGTGCGATTCGAGGAAACATGCTTTACCAATATACAGTATTATCAAGCTTACGTATTCAATTGAGGGTGCTCTAACGTTCGCAACCCCGCAGAACTGGGCCTGCATCTATACTGACATGATTGCAAAACAACAAGATATCTTACTATCTACTTATCTATTAATTTATTATCGAATGGTAGTGTAGCCTACTATCTCACCTTTTGCTGCACTACCATGTTCGCGTAGTGCACATTTTCTGGCAATGTGATGCATTTCAAAAGAAATATTTGCTCATTCTCATGGTCTCTTCGCACTCCTTTTCGATTTCTTCTCTTATCTTTGATTTATACTTTGCATTTACAGTATTTAGGCTGTAAGGTTTGCAACTTCACTAAAACAATGCTTGAACTCCATCAGGCCTATTGCTTATTTTGCAGGTTCCCAAACCAGCATATCACAACGCACACTCTGGGTTGAGCGAGCGGCACTGAGCGGCCTGAGCGAGCGGAATCTTCAAAAAAGTGCTCTCCACTCAGGTGGAATTATCACCACTCCGCTCACATGCTGTGGTCCGTACATGGGGGCTGCCATATTAGAATCACAAGACCAGCCAAATACTACTTGCTTAATATCAGTAACCAAACCAAAACAATGACATTGGTAACTGATAACTGTTGTGTTTAACCTGTTGATGCTCATTGACCCCACCCATGGGTTTGACTTTACTTTGCTTAAATTAGTTCACATTTACCATATAGTGTGCTGTTCAAAATTGTTCATAATGTTGACAAATTATACATCTTTATAATATGTCAACATTATTAACTCTTTTTTTGACTAGACTATATAGTATATGTGAACTAATTTAAGCAAAGTGACATCAGTTCTGGGAGGGGTGGGGGTAGCACCACATCAGCAGGTTAAATGATGCTGCATCCACTCCTCTAGGTGTCAGTATAAGTCTAAGATGACATAAACAAAGATGCAAACATGGCCAAAAATTTAGAGCTGAATGCCATTTGCACTACGCAGTTCATGTTTTTGTGGGTTGGTTCTGAGTACAAAGTTGTGAAAGATTTAGCAGACTATCACAATCTGGCATACTTTACTAAGACTGTACAGCATCATTCCAACTCTGCAATGCAGACACCTGAATTGATGCTTTAAAATGCCAAAACCGTCTGGTTAAATTGGATTGTAGGTGAAACTGGTAATTGAATATGCATATTTTTGTACTGAAACACAGCGTGCAAAAGTGGCACATCTGTTTAGTGAATTCTCCCCTCTGACTTTTACACACACACACACACACACACACATGTTGGTGTAGCTATCCTTATGACGACCCTCCATAGACATAATGATTTTTATACAAACTATAGATTCTATCCCCTAACCCTACCCCTAAATCTAACCCTCACAGAAACCTTTTAGCATTTTTACATTTAAAAAAAACATAATTTAATATGCCATTTCCCTTGTGAGGACCGCTGGCTGGTCCTCACAACGTAGGTGATCTCAGGTTTTACTATCCTTTACAAGGATAGTAAAACCTGTACACACACACACACACACACACACACACAGGCCAGACAGAAAGCCTTAATAATTATTGCAGCCTCCAGGTTCTAGATTTGTCTCCACAAATAAGAAAAACCTTTGTATTAATTTCAGGGCAGTGGCAGCTGATCATGAAATCTAAAGAAAATACAGTAATCATCTCCTGAGGCTGTTTTAAGGTATCTATCTCAAGAAGAACATTGGTAAAGCGACTATTGAGGAATTTTAATAATTAATAAAGTAAACTACATGGTGCTAATGATGCTAGGATGTTGTGGTTGGTTTCCTGGGCATTGCTGTGTGCGTTGATATTTGGTTCCTAGGGTGTTCTGGCTGATAATTATTTTTTTTTTTGCCCAATTCAAAGAGTCCCACCCCCAGCTCTCTATGATATTCTCATCCCAAGTTTATGGGACTTTTTCCACCCATTTTATCGCACGCCAGGGAAAAATGTAAGTCTGATCGCTTAGAAAATGTATAGAAAATAAGTCACATGATTTGTGGTATCATGTCCATAGCACAGACTATGTTGGAGGAGTCACATGCCAAAGTGGCTTTGGCACTTATGGTTAGGAGTTTGTTGAAATCCCTAACCCTAGTATGAGCAATAGTAATAGTGATGCTTACCTTAATGAGCACCACTAATGAAGTATCAATAATGTTAGTTAATCTGAAATAAAGATCCAACTTGTATCTGTTATATTATTTTTTTTATTTTATTTTTTATTACTTTTACAAAGAATTACTTAGTGGCATCTGCATTTAATAGACTCACACTTTTAGTAACAGGCATAACGTTTCCATCAAATCCACTGAAGTGTAACCATCTGGCTGTAGCAGAGAGACTCTGACACCTAAAATCACCCAGGCTGGCCAGCAGGAACTGCGGGAAATTAGCTAGCAATCCAACTGATGGGTGACTTTTCATGAAGAAGCGCATATACATTTGTACATTTCTTTCATTCCATCAATGAATAATGGATGTTTGACATTTGACAACATTATTTATACAAATGAAAAATACAGTGACAATAAAAAGCACCATGAAGTACCATTGAAATGGTCAATATGAATTATATTATGGAGGAGCTATGGTGGGGGGCAGTATTTTCAGTGAATTTTAATTTTTGGCGAACTTCTCTTTTAAACGATTAGGCTGTTACTGCAGCACGCTGGCACGCATGCCGTAGGTTTTTTTTTGTAGGCTATAGATTTTCACTCAAACATTGTTTACTAGTGTTATCAATATCAATATTGCACCAAGAATAATTGTGGTTGCATAGGTCTCTTTTGTGGCCTCATTGGCTTTTTATTGGTCTTGTATATATTTCATTTTACTATATCCATTTGATATCAGTCAATTAATTAATGATCTAAAAAAATATTCTTTTGCCACGTGATATAGTTTATAAGCCTATTGGCTGTGTAACTAAACACTGTTTACGGTTGACAAGCACCTTAGCAACTTGGCGCATTTGCAGTCAAAATTTTGCATCAGCTTCGAATACGGCTTAGTGCATTGCTGCTGTGCCTCAGTAAAAAAAAAAAAAAAAAAAAAAATAATTTACTCATCCTCATGCCATCCCAGATGTGTATGATTATGATTTTATATGGTGAAGACATGCAGGATTTCTGTGGATTTTGGAGCTTCAACATTTTGGTACCCATTCACTTGAAGAATGCTGGATGAAGTGGATTTCTCTCTGCAGTCAATTAAAACAAAAACTTGTAAATGCATCCTTTCATATACCAGCAATGAAGAAGGCCTTTATTAAGTTCAGCACCTGCACAATCAGCTTTTTGAATGAGTAAAGTGCTATTGCATTAACATTGTTTTTGGACATTGTACATTGGAATACGATGTAAATACATGAATACAGTTTTTATTCATTACCATATGGTAGACATCAAAGCACCATGGTATTAGCTTTTGATACCATCACTGTACCATGGTACTGCAACAACAGCTTACTTTTTGAAAGGTAATTTTTAAAAACTTGAAATCTTGTAGAAATGTATATTTGTAACTTTGAAGCTTTGTAGTTGCATTGATTCTAGACAATATAGGCCTACTCAGGTACATTTAAAAATGCTGCTCCCAAAGTCACCAGAACTGAGTGATTAAATTAAGTTTTTGAAGAAAAAAAGCTCATCTATACAAATGAGGTACACTTTATGGTGGATCTTGTGTTGGGACAGCCATGTTGAAAGACTGGATTCAGATCGTTGTGATGTGATCAGTGAGTCCACTTCATGCAAGCACTTCATATTCACTCACTTAAATTATTTTGCTGGTTCACCATTGCAATCTATGGTTGTTCTGTCTTTTTACGTGAAGTCTGTTGTGCTTTTTTGAGAGTCTGAGTGTATCTGTGCCTTTTCTTTTCCATGGTAATGTGAAACATGTTCTCACAGGTCTGGTTGAACTGCCACAAGCAAATCAAATTTCCTGCTAATGGTCTGCAATGCCTAGACACCAATTTTTTGCTTTCCACCATTCAAGTGTGAATTAATGCAGTAACATCTACTAACCTGATAGAGTATGTGAAGAGGAACTCCATCCTTCACTGCTTTGAGTCGAATGTATATATGATCTTGTTATTCAGTCTTTCATGTTATAAATGTGGAAGGCAAATGTAATTTTGCATCCGATTTGTCTTTTTCTGACCCATTTTGGATGGAAGCAGATGACGTTGTGTCATTCTAAAATCCATTTTGATTGGTCAGTTTATTAATGAGAGGAGACCTTATGCCGTCAGCCTCCTCTGGCTTTCATACAGTGATTAATACTCACCTGGGCTACCACGCATAAAAAAAAAAAAAAAAAAGATACATATTTTTCCATTAAAGGCATCTGAGTTATTTATGTTAGGTAAATTGATTAAAACAACTTTTCACTTTATCACTTTGTTTTTACGTTCATTTTGAATACATTTTGAGAAGGCTCAGCTTCCATTGCCTCTTTTTAATCCCCTGCTAATAAAAGATTATTTTCTAGAGAAATTTTCTAGAGAAAAGAGACCTTCTCTTATTTTTGTGATTGTTCCTTGTCCTCGGCACCTGAACTTCCTGGGAGAGCGCAGTGACTACGTTTGTTTGATCCTCTGATGAGTCGCCACTGCGGGATTTTCTCCCCTTTTTCTCCCAATTTGGAATACCCAATTCCCAATGTGCCTCCGCTTCTGAGATCGTCAACCCGCGCATCTTATCACGTGGCTTGTTGAACGCGTTGCCACGGAGACATAGTGTGGAGGCTTCACGCCATCCACCGCGGCATCCACGCTCAACTCACCACGTGCCCCACTGAGAATGAACCACACATTATAGCGATCAAGAGGAAGTTACTCCATGTGACTCTACCCTCCCTAGCCAAAAATTGGTTGCTTAGGAGACCTGGCTGGATTCACTCAGCACACCCTCGCCACTGCGATTCTTTAAAATATGTGGGGGTTTTTTAGTTGTTGTTTTTTTTTTAGATTTGAACAGACCAATAACATTAAATATTGAACTCTGGCGCATAAAGTTTGTGCTATGGTCACAAATTATAACTCCAAATGCGGCTTGTTGAGGAGAGATGTGCTATTCAGTTATCGACCGATATGGGAATTTAAATGGCTAATGCTGATATCTTGAGAGCAGGGTGGCTGATAAGCTGATATAATTCTGATATATACATGATATAACACAATTTAATATGATAGTAAAAAATTATTTAAACTTATTTAGTTTTAAACTTTGCTTTTAAAAACAGAAATTAAATCTTTTTAAAAGGAAGATTTTTTTGTGTTTTAGATAGATACTTCTACTGGTTTCTGTTTAGTCAATTATCAGTGCCGTCACGGTATGGAAAACAAATCGGGAAAAATTATCAGCCGATGACGATAATTTAAAAATACCAATATATATATCGGTGGATCGATTGATATATTGGTTGACCACTGGTGCTATTACTTTTCGAAGCAAGCAGACTTAGGACTTCCAATTTCACACATAACTTTATATAATCAAATCTTATTAATATGTGCTGTTACTTGTCTAAGGACCTACAGTGGCAAGAAAAAGTGTGTGAACCCTTTGGGATTAGATGGTTTTCTGCATGAATTGGTCATAAAATGTGATCTAATCTTCAAAGTCACAAGTGTAGACAAACACAATCTGCTTAAGTTAACAACACACAAACAATTATAATATTTAATGTCTTTGTTGAAAACATCCCATTAAACTTTCACAGTGCTGCGGAAAAAGTAAGGGAAAAATAACCTCAACCAAGCATTTCCGGTAGCTGCGGATTAGACCTGCACAACGTTCAGAAGGAATTTTGGACCATTCTTACTTACAGAACTGCTTCAGCTCAGCCATATTCTTAGTATGTCTGGTGTGAATGGCTCTCTTGAGGTCATTCCACAGCATCTCTATTAGGTTAAGGTCTGGGCTTTGACTGGGGCACTCCAAAAGGTGGATTTTCTTTTTTTTTTTAAGCTATTCTGTAGTGGATTTACTTTGATGTTTAGGGTCATTGTCCTGCTGCATCACCCAGCTTCTACTGAACTTCAGCTGGCGCACAGCCACCCTGACATTATCCCATTGGATATCTTGATAAACTTGGTAATTCATTTTTCCCCTGATGATGGCAAGCGGTCCAGGCCCGAAGGAGCAATGCAGCCCCAAATCATGATGCTTCATCCACTGTACTTCACCACTGAGACGATGTTTTCATGTTGGTATGTAGTGGCCTTTTTACGCCATACGTAGTGCTGCGTGTTTTTCCCAAACAATTCAGCCTTAGTTTCTTCAGTCCACAAAACATTTTCTCAGTAGCATTGTGGAGTGTCAAGGTGGTCTGTGGCAAACTTCAGACACATAGCATTGTTTTTGCTGGAAATCAGTCACTTCCTTCGTGGTGTCCTGCCATGGACACCATGCCTGTTTAATGTTTTCCATATAGTAGACTCATGAACAGATGTTAACCAATTCCAGTGATTCCTTCAAGTCTTTAGCTGTCACTCTAGGGTTCTTTTTTACCCCACTGAGCTTTCTGCGGTGTGCCCTTTGAGTCATTTTGGCTGGACATATTTGGGAGTACTCTTTAATATGTAAAGAAACACAAACCTCTAACTACACATTATTTCAATGTAAATGTATAGCTTATTAAGAAACACTTTATTATTAACCAGTATACTGGATAATGTAGCAGCAAAATTAACAGTAATTCCAGTCTTCAAGTCTTCTGTAGAAAAGAAACCAGTGTTTTATTTTTGCCTTTTTTTTTTTAAACTTTCATCTGGACTCTAAAGGAGGAACCCACACAGATACCCCCCCGTCAACAACTTTGAGGGCGTGTTGAAGCGGGTTTCGCCCAGGGCGCCATACAAGCTAGAACCGCCACTGCTTGGCAGTAACGAACATGACTAACACACAGTATCGGATTTGGATCGGGCTCGTCAGACCGATACACGATCCCTCTAAAAGCTTCAGTATCAGAGCTGATACCGATCCAGGTATCGGATCGGTGCATCCCTAGTCACAACGGGTGCCCACTGCATAACCACATACTCTGTGCCTTAAACCACTCACACTTAACAAAAATTTTACTTAACCCTCATATCCTCAGTCACCATTCTCTTTCATTGTATGGAAAAAAGATGCAATGAAAGTGAATGGTGACTACAGCTTTACAACATCTCTAGAGACATCTACAACATCTTAAGGCTCCCTTGTGTGTACCACTGAAGAAAGTAAGTCATATATGTTTGTAACAACATGCGGGTGAGTCAATAATGACATAATTTTAATTTTGGGTAACTATCCCTTTAATTATACTTGATCATGTAGGCTAATTCAGAATGGCTCGTGTTTACACACACAAATCTTCCTCTCTTTTGATCCGTGGAGTGCCTCCGCTGAAGAGAAATTGTGGCAACAACATTTGACATAATGGATGAAAAGCTTTGCAGGGAATTTTCAGAATATATCTCTATGGCAACCAGTGAAACCCAATTTCACTGACACTGAATCATAAATTAGGCTGTAATTGTCGTGTCCACCCAACTGCTCTCTCTCTCACCATATTTAGTCACACATGCTTCCACATTGTCATGCTCGTCTCCCTCATCTTTCTTGCTCTGTTCCAAAACCCAGTAAGATGCCTACGTAGGCAGCATTTTAGGGTATCATAGGCTTGCTCTCAACATGAAAGGCTGTTCCAAAAAGTAGACATCTTAATTTTTCTGCCTTACTGTTTTTGGAAGGACATTGTTCTCCATTCACTTCAAATCATACGCATGTCAAAGTGGGTGCGTGGAAGTGCAAGCTCATGCAAAGACATTTATTCTTCCACTGAGAACCAAAGTTCGAGTTTGGTTAAATATGACTTGCAGATCTGTCAGACTGATCTCACTGCGAATTCGGCAACAGTAGGTCGGAATTTATTCAAATGAAATCGGTCTGTGCTCACCAAAATTCGAATCACTGCCCCAGTATCCGAAGCTGGAAGTGTTGTTGAATGTATGGGCATGTGTGAGCGCCAGTTTCTGGGTGAAATGTCCACAAAGTGGCGGCAAAAGCGAGTTTTGAAGCAAGCTGTTTTTAGTTGTAAAAGAAGTATTGCAGTCAACAGGAATGCATATTTTATAGGGATGGGACGATATATCGAATTTCGATATCGCGAACTAAAAAAATTACGAACCATATCATAACTCGATATTTTGAAATTTGCAACATTGTTTTCTGTCCATGTGATCATAAATGAAATGACCCGTCAGACATCATATTCTGTCTATCGCTTGATTTGACCCCTATTGCGCTTTTCGCTACACTGTTTACATGGTTTACACAAGGTCCTTAAAGTGCTTGAATTTAGCTTTTAGAAATGGAAGTACTGGAATACCTGGAAAATCACCTTATTTTGATTAAAAGTGCTTAAGATTAAAACGGATCGTGTCCTCCGTGTAATGTGTGTCTATCAAAGATGAGGCGACTCAACTTTCATTGAATAATGTGTCTTAATATCCTTTCTGTTCTTTACAGTCAGATAAAAATGTTGATGTTTGCTGAAACGGAACACTGTGAGTCGCTCGTTGAACCCTTAAAATGACAGTAAAATTTTAAGCGTTTATTGTACAAATGAATGTTATTACTTGTAAATTGTACATATTATTTCAAACAGTGATAGCTCATATTATTATTATATATACAGTTTTATGACCCTTGAATCGCACTCATCACTGATTTCAAACCCAATTACTTCCTGGTTTCCACGGGACCAGAAACCATGTCTCTGAATCTGCTCGCGCATTGTGCTATCAGTAGCGCCACTAGAAAAATTAAGCACATAACTGTAGAATCGAAGCAAAGATATGTAATGTGAGATGACGCTTGTCAGTTTTTTTCCCCATTTATGTTTTACATAGGGATTTAAATCTGCATTTCACTGTCTTACATAGTAATGGAAAGTCTGAGTTAATCAGAATCCCAGTGAATCATTTTGTTTGGATGATTCATTAAATTGGATCAATAAAAAATAAAAAAAATAAAAAAAATATGATACACTGAGTCTCTGTATGATAGTTTAAGTCTTATTTTTATTGCTAAATATTTAGTCATATTTAAATACTGCTGATGTCTTCAACTTGGTTATAGAAATTAGAGTGTATTATAGTTTTTTGGATTTGTACTGTATTTAGTGTACATTTATCTTTTCAATTTAAATGCTGTCACTCTGTTAGAAGTTCTCATGTGCTCATTCATTCAAAATCCGAATTGTTTTTATGCCGGATAATTACAGCTGTGATATGATAAATTATATAATCAGATAATGTATTTTAAAAAATATATAATAACTAACTAGTAATTTTATAGAAAAGTAGCTTCACTGTAGTATAGCTACTTCAAAATGCATTTAATCTTGTTTCTTGTTGCATATATACACTCACTGAGCATTTTATTTGGAACAACTGTACATCTACTCATTAATGCGATAATCTAATCAGCCAATCGTGTGGCAACAGTGCAGTGAATAAAATCATGCAGATATGGGTCAGAAGCTTCAGTTAATGTTCACACCAACCATCAGAATGGGGAAAAAATGTGATCTCAGTGATTTCGACTGTGGCATGATTGATGTGCCAGATGGGCTGGTTTGAGTATTTCTGTAACTGCTGATCTCCTGGGATTTTCAAACACAAAAGTCTCTAGAGTTTACTCAGAATGGTGCCAAAACAAAAAGCATTCAGTGAGCGGCAGTTCTGCGGACATAAATGCCTTGTTGATGAGAGAGGTCAATGGAGAATGGGCTGACAGAAAGGCTACAGTAACTCAGATAATCACTCTGCACAACTGTAGTGAGCAGAATAGCATCTCAGATTGCACAACATGTCGAACCTTGAGGCAAATGGCTACAACAGCAGAAGACCACGTCAGGCACTTTATTAGGACCATAGTGTTTCTAATAAAGTGCTCAGTGAGTGTATATAGGCAGTAGACAGCAGGGCACTGCACTAGGGTTTGTAACAAAGCTTCTTTATTTTTCCTTCTCTCTCATCCTGCTTTTTCGTTTTTCTATTGCGTACTAAAAACGTAGCTGTTTTTGTACTGATACCGATTAGAGTAGGAAAGTATTAACAGTTGAACACTGAGACAAAGTTTAATGGAATTAATTTTCTCATATCTAATGCTTCAGGCAGACTGAACCTTCAGAGTGTCTGAAATTACTCTTAAGAGAGATTAATGCAGTCCATATCTAAATGCCAATGGAGGGCAATAATTAGAGTCTGTAGCATGACAATAATATATTCTAATTCTAATAGAACGTCAAATTGTCATATTTCTCTGCCGATTAGGAAATGGGCCAAAGTCTCACATGTTCGAGAGCTTTTAAATACCTAATGATCATGGTTTGAATTATTACCTTTAATTTTAAAGCAGTATGAGTTATAATAGGCTTGAAGCTAGTTTGGTGAAGGTTCTTTCATGGACACCTGAACAGAACTGATTAGGGTTGTATACCAAAATTTCTGTAGTCGATTCAAATACCAATGACCTTTTATGATTTTTATTTATAAAAAAATTCTCTATACTAATTTTGATACTGCAGCAAAACTAATTTCCATTGCTAATAGTCACGCTCTATTTTTAAATGTAAATATTAATATAAATATTAACAAACTGAATTAAAGCAATGGCATGTAGCCTTCAGGTTTTTCTAAATTAAGTTTACATTGGTTCAGGTTTTTAAAGTAATCTTTCAAGTGTATAGTCCGTAATAAAATAAAGAACAAGGAAAAAAGTACAAGCATTAGTACATAAAATATCTATGTCCTTGCCTTTCCACAATTCAGCAGTACAACGGTAAGCCTAAAATAATGTTTTATATTTTGAGCTGTCGGGTCAGATTTGGCATGAAATTGCAGGTTTACTTCATTTTTTTCTAGCGTTTTTACATCATGTCTCTAATCATAACCTTATAGACTGGCTGCTGTGTTGCGTCTGGGGAAGATACATCAGTTTCAGCAGCGATAGGACAGCACTCATTATGGATGTTTAGCTGTTAACTGTTTGGCAAAGTTTACTTGCTATATACTCTACATGTATATGTTTTCTGGTAGGGTTGTTGAAGCTCATATTAGTCGTCATGCTTTAATTAATCGAATATTATTTGGGGGATATTGTGTTTACCGATCGCGAGGTGATTTTTTTAGGCTTCGTTTTCTGGTGAATTGACTGTAGCATGTTTAATAATATTCATGACTTCTGAGGATTTTATAACATTGCTGTAGTTTCGAGTAGAGGTCGACCAATAGTGGATTTTGCCGATACAGATAACTAATGCCTCCTACACACTACACGACTTTCAAAGATGTCGGATTGTGGTACCGTTCATATTACACAACTGTCTGTCTTGTCATGGAAGTCGTTGGGTTTTCAAATTACACGAGGAATCGGCGACAGGGGTGAACACATTACAAAACATTTCACTATTGACGAAGTGATACGAGATACGAAAACAAATGCATGATCATATGTTATGCATTTCAGAATATGATGTGTATGTTTTTAATCGCCTTCACATAATGTGTAAAGGCATCATATATTTTATTGGTTACAATATGAAAAAGTACATCCTACTGAAAAATCTACCTATTTGCTTACCTGACTGTCCAAGGGAATTGGCAATTGCTCTCTCTCTTTCTCCACCCAGTTGTGGTACAGTTCAGAGGAAACATCAAATAGGCACTGGTGCTCCTGCTAATGTTCCACTATTTTTTCCTCTATTTCTTCAGACCAATGAGACTTTCTTGATACCGCAGCCATGCTAGTTGATGTTCTGTTGCAGGTACATCAGGACTCCTCCCACTGAAACTTCCCATGCCCCGTTTCTTGCTCTCTCATTGGCTGTAGGTCAACGTTGCAGTTGTATTCAGTCAAAACTCATTTCACATTGCGTGATTTGGAATAGAGAATAGATATCTCGCTGACATCGGCGACGCTTCTCTCAGATCGCGTCTTTGATAATTCATACATTGCGTTCATCGCTCACAGGAGCGTGCTCTGATTTGCCTATGATTTCGGGCTTTTGTTGCCGATATCCACAAAACTGTCGGCAAGTGAAAATTGGGCCTAAAATCGTGTAGTGTAAACTCGGCATAAGATGGTGAAGAGGGCGGATAACCACATTAATCGTCCGATAGTTTTTAAAATTGATTTATAGAATGTAAAAAAACTTTTTTTATTCTTTCCTTACTATTGATGGGCATAGACATAGTGGCAAATGGAGTCAAAAATTAATTAAAACACTTTTATTTTGCAACCTAAATCCCAATAATAGCCAGAAAAAAGAATAAAAAATGAAGATTTGGAGAATAACAAGCACAACTGGCACAGTTTAACCACAGGGCTGAGTAGGCCGTTGCCCATGGACCTCTAAACCCATTTTTATTTTTTAGATATTCATTAGGCTCTAAATCCATGTAAATGTCAGCCTTATATGAAATACAACTTGTTCGGCCGAATGTTTGCTGTACGTTGTTTGCTTGCGTGAGCACAGGCACTCGAGTGCATGTTTATTTGAAAGACTACAGAGAATAGCCTTTGATTCACAAAACACTTCCAAACACAGAAATAAGGTGCCGTCTACCCTGGCTGTGTACAATACTGATGGTTTAAATTAATTTGTTACTGTATATAAGCGACAGAATTCGTGCAACAAAATATGGAGGACTTTAACATTTTTAAATCCTGCATGCATTAAATGTTTAATGAAAAAGCAAAGATGCCTTAATAGCCCAACTATGTGCATGTTAACCTTTTGGAATATTTGGTTAACTGTGAGAGATCACAAACAGTTATTCTGTTATTTGTTGGGACCTGGGAATAAAGAATGTTTATTGCTATGGATGCTTCAAACACAAACTCAGATTAGCATGGTAATAAAGATCTTTGTGACACTTGCAGTAAAAAAGCTAGATCCAACGAATGGTGAAACAGAACGCAGGTGTCTCGAGATGCATTTATAAATATTGAAGTTCTCTGTAACTTAACATAGCGTTTAAACAAATGCGCCAATCCTGCGCATTTATAAATATTGAAGTTCTTCTTAACTTAACATAGCATTTAAACAAATGCGGCAATCCTGCGCATTTATAAATATTGAAGTTCTTCTTAACATAGCGTTTAAACAAATGCGGCAGTCCTGCGTGGAACGCTGAGGCACAATGATCACAAATGTCCATTAGTCCGTGTTTACATAGAAAAGCAACTGAAAAACACCATAGATGCACATGTGAACAGCCACTAACTCGCCTACTTGAAAAACTGACCCAAACCTGGCCCAAAACCTGAAGGTTTGTTGGGTTCCGTCGACTCAGATGGGGTTGAAGGCTTCTATTATACGTGTAGAATAACTGAATAGTGATTAAGGCATTTGAATACAGGCGCATCTAACAGTTAACTGAATTCCTACTATCCGTGCATATCCCTATTAATAACGCATTATTATCGATTCATAATTCAAAGGTTCATATAATTCGCCGTGTAAGAGTGTCATGTATTATTATTATTATTATTATTATTATCATTGGGCATGGAGAGCCCATGGGCCTCTCAGTTCTTAGTCCATCCTTGACTGTAGAACATAGTTGTTTTAACTGTAGACTCCTTCCAGCACCAGCCACTGAGGAACACAGAGGTCTACCTCTAGTTTCGAGGTTCTCTAAATGTTTGTGTGTGCGTGCTGCTGTTTTCTCACTTATTTTTTTCCAGTCACAGAAAATGCAAAAGTTGTATCATTGCCCTTTTAGCAGATAGTCTGTTTAAACCAAGTAGACTATTTAAAAATCTATCTGTAAGCCACTATCCTGCAGGTGCAAGGTACTGCAAGATAGTTTACCATGAATAAATAAAACACAAGTTGTTCATAATGTAC
Organism: Myxocyprinus asiaticus; assembly: GCF_019703515.2. Classification (NCBI taxonomy): domain Eukaryota; kingdom Metazoa; phylum Chordata; class Actinopteri; order Cypriniformes; family Catostomidae; genus Myxocyprinus; species Myxocyprinus asiaticus. Next base: position 43,698,517 of record NC_059353.1, on the reverse strand, counting down.
TGATTTCATAGCACATTTTAGTGTGTAACCATCTCTCTATTTCAACTTTACTGCCAAAGAAACAGTTATGGAAACGGTTTATAATATAATTGTTATGTTGCATATTTCTGAATATTATTTTCATTTTTAATAATGTGTATTTCAACCCCATCATTATTGAATTCTCTTTTCGTGTTTTCAGTTTACAGTTTTATTGTGTGCAGTGCATAGGCCTACTGTTATAGTATTACAGTTAACTTGCATTATCCACTAAAGCTGTAATAAACAAAAAAAAATAAAGGTCTTCCATTTTTATCATATCAGCCACATCCACATCTTAAATTTTGGATATGTTTAGTACAATACAAACTATGTGGTAGACAAAACACTTGAATGATCATATTAAAATCTGTTAATAAGGGTATTGTTTATCTACCTAAAAGCAAGTAATATCCATCACGATTCATCCATGCAGAACTGATGTTAAAAAACAAAACAATTTTCCTCTGCAAGTCACTTGCAGTTTTAGGTTTCAAACACAGATGCATGTTTTTATTGTTGCAGGAAAGTGAGTAGATGGTATATTTTAACATTTTGAATAACTCAATTTTTTTGTGATTTATTATTTATTAAATCCAGAAGTCTTCGAGTGTGACATCATATCCTTTCCATTGCATGTCTGAAATAATTTCGAATGCTCAAAACCTAGTGTGACCATGGCTTTATAGCAGTGGATTTAGCCTTGTAATTAGTCCTTCACTGTCATTGTCATTGTTAAAACTCTATTAGCTTCATGCTGCTAAAAAACAAGCCACGCGTAATAGGAGTACATCAATATTTTCATCACTAAATGTGATGACAGCACCGAATTGAGTTGGCTCTTGGTGCAACCAATACTGTAGAAAGACTTGGATTGGTACTTTTTTTTCTTTTGACATTTCTGGAGCTAATATTGTCTATATAAAGTGTATTCGTGAACATGAGTCATGTTACGTTAATCTTTCTACATGAGAATAATTTAGAACACATGACCTCTCTCTCCAGGTGACTCTGTGCACTCCATGATTATGATGCAGCCTGACTCACGGGCCCGCAGGTACAGGTGGGGCTCAGCGAGGGGCAAAACCCGAGGACTGGCTGGAAGGGACATGCCTGTGGCCAAAGATCCCAGAATTAGGTAAGAGTGCCCTGTAGAGACCAACTGCCACATGACGTAAATCACATGTGTGTTGCCTTGTTACCTCACACTCAAAGTGTCATGCCAACCCAACAGACTTTTTGTGATGACACACCATATTTTCCTTTTGGAAGCAGGGTAACACAAGACATACAACACATCTTAACAGGAATAGTTTACCCCCAAATTAAAATTCTGTCATTATTTGCCATCATGTTGTTCCAAACATGTATGCTGTTTTTTCTCCTTAGTAACACAAGAGGATAATTTTACAAAAACATTTTTAAAGGGATAGTTCACCCAAAAATGAAAATTCCCTCATCGTTTAATCACCCTCAAGCTATCCCAGATATGTATGACTTTCTTTCTTCTGCAAAACACAAACAAAGATTTTTAGAAGAATATCTCTGCTCTGTTGGTCCATACAATGCAAGTAAATGGTGACCAGACCTTTGAATCTCGAAACATCACATAAAGGCCACATAAAAGTAATTCATACGACTCCAGTGGTTAAAACCATACGTATCTTCTGAAGCGATATGATAGGTGTGGGTGAGAAACAGATCAATAATCAAGTCCTTTTTACCATAAATCTCTACTTTCACTTCAAAATGTGAAAGAATGTAAAAGTGAAAATGGAGATTTATAGTAAAAAAGAAGAAAGAAAGTCTTACACATTTGGGATGAATTGAGGGTGAGAAAATTTTGAATGAACTATCACTTTAAGACCATGATTGTCAAGCTCCAAAAAGGACAAAAAACCACCATAAAATCACCATAAAAGTAGCCCATGTGACTCTTCTGAAGCCATAAACTTGCTCTGTTTGAGGAATAGACCAAAATTTAAGTCTTTATTCACAGATTATCTTTGAGCTCTGAAATCTCATTTATGTTCACGTTCAGACACGTTCTTGCATATTTCAGAACTGGACACATCTGTTGAATATGCAGAATGGAGAATGACATTTAAGAAACAGATGTAACATATATATGGCTTTTCTTTTTTTTCTTTTTTTAACTTTTTGTAGCTTGGCAGCCATGGTCACTATGAGCTGTTGTTGCATGGAAATGAGCTGCGTAAAAAATCTTAGAAATTCACCTTTAGTGTTCCATCGTGGAAAAAAACCCAACAGCATACAGATTTGGAACAACATAAGGGTGAGTAAATAATGACAGATTCTTCATTTGGGTGAACTATTTCAAGTCTTTTGTTTACTTGCTTCTTTACTGTTATAGCATGTCGTTTTACCTAGAAGCGTAATTATGTTTTGGTACTTATTGTGGTTTTATGGGTTGTGGGCGTCTGAAAACAGCCATGTGTACAGCGCCACAATTTCTCCATGGTGAAACATTTCAGGTTGCCATAGCAACTCAGGAGACCTCTTTACACCTGACTGACACAGAGTATGTTGACAGTCATCAGGGTTTTGTCAATCTCTAGAAATGTGTATGGGGTTTAACAAGCATTCATCTTTTGGGGGAATGTGATGATTGGAAGTAAAATGGTTTGCGAATGGCTTAAAAACATACTGATTAAGTTGCACACAACTTAAGTTCCTTCAGCTGTGATGTAACACTTTGTTTTTGGTTCCTCCCTTACTTACAGATAGTATGTGGTCTAAGAGAAGGTCTTTCCCCATTGAACGAGTTTTCCTGGTCTTAGTTCATCTGTTTTTTATTATTTTATATTCAGGCTTTTTAGCCATTCTGGACAGGCCAGATCTGAACCCGGGTCCCCTTGAGCCAACATCTCTTATATGTCATGATCAAGTGCGCTACCTTCTGTGTCATAGCTCTGAAATTTTCCTCCTTGATGACACCACACAGGGATCCATCTACTTTGGTTTCAGAAACAGCTCAAAGCCACCATCCTCATCGAGGTGAAAACTTGCCAGGACACGAGTGTGAACCACATGATCCTATATGCCTATAGAGAAAATCTCTGTGAATGAGTCACTGAGATGACTTACATTACCACTGCAAATGTGAAAGCTTAAAAATCACAATAAGAGGCAACAACAAGCTCTCCAGCAAATGACAGATTTGGATTCATAACCTGTTTTCATAATGGTGGATGTGAAGAGCTCAAGAAAGAGAAACCTGCTCAGTATGGCTACACAGATAACTGAATTGCCTATTAGGGAAATGGCTCAGAGTAATGACACCCATCTTCCAAGCTTTGGCAGAATTCCTTGTGTTGTGTTCAGTGGGAGAAAGAGTAGTGGTGGCTGGTGCATTACAATAGTGCTTTTCAAGAGATGTCAGTTACCAATGGCAAAATGTGTAGTCTGATCTGTCTTTTTATTGTAGTGTCTGCAATTGCTCCTAAAAGTTAATAAACAGTAAAATTACTTAATGGGAATAATTTATCAAGCATTTTTGTTAAAAATATTTATTTTGGATGGATGGATGGTCTACATAATCATATGCACATATTCATGAAAATTAAAGTGAACCATGTTATTTAAAGTAATAGCACAATAGTGGTACTGTATTTTACTCTTTTTTTCACACTGATGAATATGTAATATAAATATTTATTGATTATCTGTACATACACAGATGTCATTGGCACATTTTGTATATAATTTTAGGGGAAGCCGTACTTCCTGAAGTTTTAAATCAAATCGCCACTGTGAAAGAGAGAATGAGAGAGAGAAAGATTAAGGAGGGGGGGAAGATTGTGTTCTTCCTCTTTGTTCCTGTTCTGGATAAAGTCTGGCTGCTGTGTTACTGGCACAATTACATTATGTCCATGCTAATTAAAGTCAGTAGAGGCTAAATTAGCCGAGCTGTGCTTCAGTGGTCTCAGAACTGACTACAATACACTACTGCTAATATAGCACAATTTGAGAGGTTTGTGAAAGACTATCCTAAATTATCCATGCCGCATCAGGTCACAGCATAATGAGGTGTGCATGGCCTAATGGCCTACTAGGAATGACATCATCCATTTAGATGACATCATTAGCTTAAGATACGTTTAGATTAGTCTCGGTTTGGGTGACCAGACGTTCCAGTATCATGAGGCAGTTGTCCTGACCGTTTATTAAAATAATGTAAATTTGCCTCAGTTTTTATTTACATTACAATGTCAAAAAGGCAAGAAACTGCAGCACAGCACTTTAACAATGGACTGTAGTGTAACATCTTCACATAATTAAATACTTAAGTAGTTGTATCAGGATAATGAAAACGCATTTGCATTTACACCTGTTTGAATATGGTCAGAATCCATCCCTGACCCCCTCTGAATGTGGTTTCAATGATCCGGTCACGATCTGATCAAAATGCGTCTTGGGTGCATTTACACCTTTTATTGAATTTGCTATCCAATAGCAATCCGATCACCGAAAATACATGATAATGCAAGGTGTAAATGGTGCTAATATGACAGTAAAAAAATACTGATATGATATGCACAAACTAAACTACACTAAACTAAACTAAGACATTGCTTAAAAATGTCCTAACATCATAATTTTCAAAAGTATGCAGTACTGGAGAGTGTTTTAGAAATGCTCCATTTTGCGGTGGAGGTAAACATCGTTTTACTGTGCATGAAAGGTGTAAATGTGATAAAATTCTTCAGTTTTAAAGGGGTCAAGAAATACTCTGTTTTAATGCAAAAAAGCAAAAACAAAACAAAAAAAATCATAATTTTGTAATATATGATCATTTTCCACCCTGTTTCTGTCCCTCTGTCTGAAATGCTCGATTTTGGCATAAGCACCTCCTTAAAACGTCAGCGTAAACGGCCACTGTTCTGATTGGCTAACATCATGCAGCCCCTCAAATTCAGCCATTTGCGAAGAGAATGAACAAGCTCAACAACATTATAAAACTAAATTTCAGGGGTTACACATAATGCACATCCAATACATTGTATCTGAATATATTAAACAGTTCATCTCAAGCACAGCTGTTAACACTCACACCCTGTCTACACCGGACGTGAGAGTTGCGTCACCTCATAAGTAATAGAACCCATTATAATCAATGATGCTGTCTACCATGGGAGCGTCCATTGCGTGACTGTAAACAAATGTCCCTTTCCATTTTGTGCTGCTCGCTCTGGCACCACTACCACCAACAACACAAATAAACGGTTTAGAAAGTTTGTCTTGATGCCCCCGGGGTAGACAGCCTTAAGCCTTTGCATTGCGTCGCGTGAACGGATGTGCCCAGTGTAAACAGTGTGTCAGCACCATAAACTATCAAACAGTCATGACATTTTAAATATTCATGAATTAAATTGTTTACTTACGTTTTTGCTCAAGTCCAAGTGTTTTTAACTGCCCCATCCTTCAATAAAAGTTCCTTTGCAAAGCTTGAAACGTATTATGACTGGTTCTCAAACAATCCACATTGATATGAGCCGAAAAAACATAAAATCCATGCTGAAGTAGGCTGAAGACACATCCACATCCAGTTTCCAGTATCATCCTGCACTGAAATGCACATCGCTGGAAACACATCTAAACAGTAAAAGACATCCATCCAGCGCATGTTTTCATACACCAAGAATTAAAAATAGCACAGATGGGCAAAAGAACGCGTCCATGATGCATGATTCAGAGTTGTACATTAACACCACGTCTTTTAAAAGTGGGCTGAGATATGTATCAAACAGTCAAAGATGTCTGTCTGTGCATGTTTAAATACAAATGTAATTTAAAATAGTCCAGATGGGTCCCCTTTGGTGTTCACGAATAGTGAGGCCACAGTAGGCCTTGTTTGTCCTTCACTTTCAGTTTACGAACTGAAGCACCAGTGAGTGGGGCCAAGTGTGCAATGATTTTAAGTAGGCGTTTTTGAGCTGTAGAGGCAGTCATGAATTAATGCACCCCAAATGATGTAGGGAAGTCATGGAAGTAGAGAACTGTCACGATTACCCTGGTGACCACTAAGGGTCGCCATGTTTATTGTTCCCTGCCTGTCTTGTGTTTTGATTATGGGTTTTGTAGATCTTTTCATTCATTCTTTGTTTCATTGGTTTTTGTGATTTTTAATCCCAGGTGTTCATTGCTTCCTTGTTTGCCCCTTATGTATTTAATCCCTTTGTTTTCCTGTGTTCTTTGTCAGTTGTTTACCATTCATGGATGTAACGGTTTGTTCTGTTTTCATGTTTTAGTTTCCTATGTTTATTTTCCTGAGTTTTTATTAAATAAGCCTGCATTTAAATCCTCTTTCTCTCGACTCCTTTCTACAAACCTTACAAGGGGCAAACGAGGAAACAAGGAATACCTGGGACTAATAATCACAAGAACCAATAAAATAAGGACAATGACAAGAACTACAAAACCCATAATCAAAACGCAAGACAGGCAGGGAACAATAAACATACATGGCGACCCCTAGTGGTCACCAGGGTAATCATGACAGAGCCCCCCATCTAAGGAGCGGCTCCTGAAGCTCTTACACAAACACAAAGAAAAGTTCATGGGAGGAGCAGGAGGCAGAAGCCCAGGGGGCAACGAGCCAGCGCCTGATGCCTCGACCATCCCAGAGCCAGCGCCTGATGCCTCGCTGGCTCGTTGACCGTGGCAGGCGTGGCCGCTGGCTCATGGACCGTGGCAGGTGTGGCCGCTGGCTTATGGACCGTGGCAGGCGTGGCCGCTGGCTTATGGACCGTGGCAGGCGTGGCCGCTGGCTCGGCTCATGGATCGTGGCAGGCGTGGCCGCTGGCTCGTGGACCGTGGCCGCTGGCTCGGCTCGTGGACCGTGGCAGGTGTGGCCGCTGGGTCGTGGACCGTGGCAGGTGTGGCCGCTGGGTCGTGGACCATGGCAGGCGTGGCCGCTGGCTCATGGACCGTGGCAGGCGTGGCCGCTGACAGCGACGAGGGATTACTGTCATACCCCACAGTGTAAGGAGAGAATGTGAGCCTCAATGAATTCCATCAGGGAAAGTTCATATCTGCATCCAGGCAGACAGGATTTCACAGGCTTGTTGAGTCCAAAGCGATAACAGTCTTTTAACGCAATGTCTCCCCAATTGAAAACCTGGGCGAGACTGCAGATATGCTTAGTATATTGCTCGATGGTATTGTCACCTTGTTTGAGAGACAGTAATTGTAAAGCTGCTGGTCAGTTGTTCTGTAACGTTTGCAGAAAGGAGTCGAGAGAAAGAGGATTTAAATGCAGGCTTATTTAATAAAAACTCAGGAAAATAAACATAGGAAACTAAAACATGAAAACAGAACAGACCGTTACATCCATGAATGGTGAACAACTGATCAAGAACACAGGAAAACCAAGGGATTAAATACACAAGGGGCAAATGAGAAAACAAGGAACACCTGGGACTAATAAAACACAAGAACCAATTAAACAAAGTCAATGACAAGAACTACAAACCCATAATCAAAACACAAGACAGGCAGGGAACAATAAACATACATGGGACCCCTAGTGGTCACCAGGGTAATCGTGACAAGAACGAGGGTTTTTGCAGCTTGATTTCAATAAATGCTTTTTATGCTCTGGGTATTAAATTTTGAGATCTGAAATTTACAGTATGTTTTTATTGTAGAAAGACAATAAAATATAATGGAAAATGTTATTCCTCATGACATGACCCCTTTAAAACAAAAACATATAAGTGTGGATGTGGCTTTACAGTTTAATGTAATCTAATCCAGTGTTTCTCAACTGGTGGGTCGCGACCCAAAAGTTGGTCGCAGGTCTATTCGGACTGGGTCGCGGACAGCAGGGAAAGAACAATGCCATAGTTCTCCCACTGAAGATTTTTCAGCAGCCGCCCAAGTGATAGCGATTATTTAATGATAATATAATGTTTAATGAAGAGATTTAATGATAACCTCACATTCAGTCAAAGGGTTCTCATCTGCACTGCGATATTTTAGTGGTGTGACTAAAGCTTTTGCCGGGAGTAACGGTACCAGCTCGTGCTAATGATCTGCTCTGCTCTCCGACATGCATGCGCAACAATCGGGCTTCCCTCAATATTGCGGCGCGCAGACCTCAAAACTGATGTGACCCATTTGAATTCTAGTGAGACTTTTCTAGTTTAAAGTGTTACAGAGGAAGTCAAGACAAACCTATCAAACAGGCAGCACTGACATGCCAAACAGCACTGAGGAGGAAAAGAGCAACAATGTGCTATGCGCTAAAAAAATAAAAAATCATTACACATCATCACCTTTACTAAGTTTCACGATTTTACATGAGTAAAAGTAACTGTTCTATTTTGAATTTTTTTTTTTAATCGTTTCATATTAAATAATCTAAAGGTATTAATTTTTATATTAACGTTTACAGTTGTAGTTAAAGTTTCAAGATGTGTTTCGGCTTGTATTTAAAAAAATTTTTTTTATCAATAATATAATTTATTATTATTATTACTATTATTTAAGACTAGCTACATTGACCTAACCATGGTAATGAGGAGCCTTTCCTCCTGTGTAATATGTATGTTCTGTTTGAATGTTATTTGAAATTAGGAAACAAATGTGATAATAATGGGCTCATAGCCTATAACTAAAATATACTCTTCAATTTTTAAAAGGGGGGAGAGAAAAATTCCTGTAGCTGTTTACATCAACAACAAAAATAATGCCACTTGATGCATGCCCTTATACTTGAAAACCATGATCAAAACTATGCAAGATAAAAGGAAATGCAACCCAGGATACATTAAATTCAGGTACGTTTTTACTATAGTGGGTCGCCACTTGACTTCCAATGTAAAATCTGTGTCCTGAAGCAAAACCAGTTGAGAACCACTGATCTGATCTAATCTATCTATCTAATCTATCTATCTGTCTGTCTGTCCATCTGTCCGTCCATCGGTCCATCTGCCTCTTTACAAACTTCAAACTTCAGTTTTTAAAACTAAGACAAGACTTTGTCAAGCCAAAATCAACTTATCTAGTTATATACATTTTTAATAATATATAGCTGATGAATAGACACTATGCTGATAGATTTGCATTCTTTTGAAATTCTGACACAACACAGAGGTGATAGACATGAACATTTGGCTTTTAAAGAACGGATCACAAAAGTGTTTTGGTTCCCATTGTGTAATATGGGCTTCAACAATAACCCAAGGTTCATCTGTGCATCATTTCACCCTTGGCCTTGGAAAAAATGGAAACAATAACTTTGTACCTGCATGCCATGTTGCAGACAGAGGCATGGCTTTTTTTTGCAACTGTCATTATTGCTTTTTGCCCTGCCTCTGGTGCTTTCAATATGTGAAAAAATGAATGCATTTCTATTGAACCTGCAGAGTCGCATTGTGTTTCTGTGGTCTGTTGCTTTTAATTTGCTTTCCACTGACTATTTTCTAACTCTACACAAGCAGCTGAATGATTGTGACTTCGGATCTTTATAATCTTCAGATGGTGCCCGTAACCCACTGTACTGATTGTGTTATTTGCATAGTCCTGTGCAAATTTGCCAAATGCCCCCACACATGTGAAATTCAGGGTACTTGTTTTTCACTCTTTGCTGTCTCCATGTGAGGTATCCATGGTGACAGTCTTTGGCCTCTTAAAGATGTATCATCAGTTTATTAGTCTCCTGAGACAAGAATGATAAAGTTCCTTGTGCTTGCTGCAAGCTGGGCTCGAGTAAAGGGGGGATGCGAGAGGATGCCATCCCCCTTGTTGAAAGAAATGGCAAAAAACATCCCTTTGTAAAACCACCATCCCCCTTTACCATCCCCTTTAGATTAATTGTGTCATGTATTACTTAGAGTTAATCATGCATGTAAAATATTTAAATTCTTTACATATGATAAATAACAGATTTTAAATAATAGTGATTAGCCGATCAGAATTAGATTTTGATATGGTTGGGGTTGTCAGATATCAAGAGATATTTACAGAGTGCGAGCTCTCTCTCCACTGCGCAATGGCGCCTAAAAACACTGGTAAGCAGGTATGTTGGAGAATAGCGATGGGTTGACGTGTCCTCACTAGTGTTAACATGAAACTTACACCACTGAAGTTATTGCAAGTTTTCATCAGTTTCGCGCATCTTAAAAAATGTCCAACAGAACAGTTCAAAGAAAAATTTTGACTCTCTTAAAAAAAAAAAAACAGAGGGTAAATTGGATATTGATATGAGAAGGTGCAAGGTTACAACATGTACATTATTTTAACTCAAAACATTTTCAGGTTTTTGCCATGAATGCAGAATGTAAACATTACAAATTACACATTATCTACTGCATTCAATAAACTTTCAATCATCATCGAGTGGTTACAACCGCTTCTTTTACTGATCTCATGTGGATTCTATTCATACCATGAGACTGAAAGCTTATTATTTATAGAATATGCAGCATGGGCCAAATGACAGCTGCATTGACAGCTTTGTCTTTACTTTATAATAAGTAATAAATATACCACATAAAATATTAGTAATAGTAAATAATATTTAGCATATGGACATTAGAAGACATAACATTGACTCCTTTGTAGAGCATCAGTTTAGCTAAATTTGGGTTAAATGCTAAAATTGTCCCTTTAAGGTACCCTCTTAAGGTTGTTGTATTGTAATGACCTTTCTGAACATAATGTTAACAGAAATAGTTAACACATGAAAGGAACATACTGCCAATTATTACTCACTCTTTTAGACTCTCTTTAACACTCTTTAAGTTAAGGGATTTGAATAAAATGGGGGTGAGTAAATGATGACCTTTTTGAGTGAACTATTTCTTTAAATCTTATTTGCTTATAGGTATAATGTATATCTGTTAAAATACACAGTATATGTACATCCTGTCTAGATGGTTTGTTGTGCATATTGACAACTCTATAGCACATTGGCATCTTTATAGAGCATCAGTTAAGCTATACTTGAGCTAAATTTTACCATTGTCCTGTTTTTTTTTTTTTTTTTTTTTTTTTTTGCTGCAATGGCCTGCATATTGATTAAAGTGTATTGACCTTTCTAGACATGATGTTATTAAACATAATTAAAACAGAATGTTCTGTAATGTTCTGCAGGACAGGAAAGAGGGGTCACCACAAGTGATGGATTGGTAATTATCCTTTGATCTTTACAGAGTGGGGACAAACCTTTCACAATGCAAACCAATTTTGGAAAATACCATTCCTAAATATTTATTAACTGAGCAATTAGGAAGATTTTGGTTGTAGTACAATTTATTGCATGGGACAGTCAGTATTGGTAGTTGTAAGCACACAAATTGTCAAACCACCCTGTAGTAGTTTCTGGCCTGTTTAAAATAAGAAGCTGTGGCACAGTGGGTAGTGCCAGTTATTTAGTATCATTTTTATATATATGAAAAAAAAAACAAAAAACAAAAAAAAAAACAGGATTTGCGATGTAGGAAAAGTGTCATGCAGTGCTTCTCACACATCTTTTAAAGACTTATTTTGCAGGGACATTTGTATGCCACATTTGTCATGTTCAAATACTGCATAGCCAAAGACATCCAGTTCGGTTTTATGCTGTCATAAGTAAGTAAAAGCCAAGCTTGTTAGATGTTATTCAAATTAAACAGTCGCTCATGTATTTAATGTGTCGCCATGTGTCAAATGTATTATAGAGAATATGTCATGCTCTCTGGCTTTGGGGATAAAAATTGTCTAAGCTTTTGGGTCTTAAAACTCAATTTTATTAAGAGGTCAAACCCAAAGGAAACACCCACTCTCTATTATAACAATAACCTGCTTGATGATAATTGTTCTTTGACGTCAAAGCTGCATGTCCATCCATGAGCCGAGAGCTGTCAGGATTAAAACCAAATGTTTGTAAATGACAAATCAGGGTCACTGAGTGAATTCCATGAAAACACATCTTGAATTTATTTAATCACAAAAGAACAAGAAAGTTTCTTGTTTTAAGGATCATTAAGATTTTTTTTTTTTTTTTTTTTTGGTTTTGTTTTTTGTGCCATTATTTTTTTATAACATTTAAGCATTATGAGCTTTTTGTTTGTCCTATTATTTTCAAATGTCTTTAATGGTGCTGCATTCTGTATTCCGTAATACACCAATTTTTACAGTGTTATAGTAAAGCATAATTTATTTGTAATTAAAGTCATTAAATGCAATGTTTTATTTATATTAATAAAGTAATTGTAAAATTGTAATATTTAAAATATATTTAAGATAGTAAGCTACAACTACCATGATATATAAATACATTATCATAATATAATTTTAATTGTTGCTTAATTGTCATGAAAATAATGTCACAATGCAAAAAGGTCATAAAAATAGGCTTAATTTTCTTTTGATCTTGGGTTGAAGTGTAACCTATGATTCTCTTGAGATTCACCCCATTATCTTGTCAGTGGCAGGGTTAAAGCCTGATTTTGTAAACCAGAAAGCCCATGTGAGGGTTTAATGTTTCAGTTTTAAATACTGCACACTTGAGTGATGACTGTTTACATGCATGGACACATGGCCCGCACCCACCCCCATATCAGATGAGTGGCTCTGTCACAGCACAAAGTCCTCAATGAGAGAGGAATAAACTTTTGTGACTCTGGAATTCATCAACAGATTGGCTCTGTTCCAAAACCTAGTGATCTGCCTATGTAGGCAGCATTTTAGAATGAATGAATGTTGCATTTATATTGCACTTTTTCAGACACTACACTCAAAGTGCAGGGGAATCTCCTCAACCTCAATCAGTGTGTAGCATACACCTGGATGATGCAACGGCAGCCATAGTGCACCAGTACACTCACCACACACCAGCTATTGGTGGTGAGGAAAGAGTAGATTTATAGAGCCAGTTTATGGATGGGGATTATTAGGAGGCCATGATTGAGAAGGGCCAATGGGGGGAATTTGGCCAGGACACAAGGGTTACACTCCTACACTTTTACAAGAAGTGCCCTGGGATTTTTAATGACCACAGAGAGTCAGGACCTCGGTTTAAAATCTCATCCAAATGATGGTGCCTTTTTACAGTATAATGTCCCCGTCACTATACTGGGGCATTAGGACCCACAGAGACTGCAGGGTGAGCACCCCCTGCTGGCCTCCCTAACACCTCTTCCAGCAGCAACCTTAGTTTTTCCCCAGGAGGTCTCCCATCCAGGTACTGGCCAGACTCAACCCTGCCTAGATTCAGTGCGCAACCGGTCTTGAGCTACAGGGTGATATGGCTGCTGTTGTAAAAATTATTTTAGGGCATCATAGTGCTCTAGACACAAATGCTGTTCTAAAAAAGTAGGCAGCATCGCATATATCCTTCACTGTGAAGACAATCCCTTGATTCAGGGGTCGGCAACCTACGGCATGCACGCCACTATCATGTAATCTTTTCTCATACACTGGAACATAAGCAACAGCAAAAGAGGAGTACGTATTTAATTTCCTGTACATTAAATCCCTCGCACCTTGATGTAATCCTTCCTCGTAATCACGCAGTGTGTTTTCTGTAGTTATGAGCTGAATGGGAAGCTAAACACTATTAAAGTGTGACGAAACTGCACTAGTCAACAGACGAGCGCAGTGTGTAAAAACCATTCACTGTTTATAAAACGAGGTGCATATCAATTCAGGCAGCGCGCACTTTGAATCGTTCAAGTAAACAGATCCACTTTGTGTCGATCGCGCTGCTGAATGACAGCTTACAATCCCTTGTTTTATTTGTTGCTGTTTGCTTTTAGAACAGCATTTGATGTAAGCTAGAAGATTCCGCAATCAATTAGAGATTTTCAACCCAACACACACGCTCCTTAAACCACAATGATGGTGACTCTTCTTTAAAATTAACCATTGTTTTACTATAGTAATATTGGAGTAACAATGACTGTATTAACCATATTTTTGGCTGAAACCATAGTTTTACTATAGTTATTGTTGTAACCATGACAAACCATGTTTTTTGGTGGAAACCATTGTTTTGAGACAATTGACCTTGGTTTTACTACAATAATACTGTAGCATATCCACATAGTAACCCTGGTTTTACTACAGTAATATTGTAGTAACTGTGGCTGCAGTAACCGTGGTTCATTTTGTAGTTACCATGGTTTTACTATAAATACCATGGTTAAACTTTGATTACTGTAGTAAAAAAACAAAAAACAAAAAACAACTGAGTTTTCGTAAGAGCTCAAAACCATAATTTCCGGCAAAAACTATGGGTACTACATTCTACAATATTACAATAGTAAAACCATGTTTTCACCAGAAAAAAACCCCAAAAACAACAAAAAAAAACAAAACACAGAAACAAAAAGCAAACAAACATGGAACTGTCATGGTTACATATAGTGAAGTCATGGTTTTACTACAGTAACCATAATTAAACGATGGTATTCATATAGTAAAACCACAATAACCACAAAATGATTATATTAATTACCATAATTTTCATTTTTCTGTTTTTTCACTATGGTTTTGCAAAGAATATTTTTGGTTAAAATATGGTTACTGTAGTAAAACCATGGTAAACTTATTGTGAGGGCACACAAAACTATTGCGAGGGCATGCAAAACTATTTCAGAAAAAAAATTCCCAGCTTGTTCCTTAAGGGGTTCCGTAGTTGGCACAGTGATTAACAAGGAAAATAAAAAATGGCACTTAAAAAGGTTGGCGACCCCTGCCTTATTGCATTGCGACAAGCTCAGTGAAAAGTGAAAGATGGTGGACGAAGGGAGAGAAATGTAATTAATTACATCAAAAATATAAATAGATCAATCAATGTAGTCTGAACTAGCCTTTAAGAGTTGTTATTTGATATCTTAGCAATATGATGGAAAACTTGATTGAAATCTATTGTGAGTCCTGTCTCTTATGTGCTTTGCATAAGGAGTGCTGTTTGTATGACACATGGAGTTGCTACCTATTTAGATAATTTAAATCAGTCACTTATTAGGTTCCATTTCAGTTAGGATGATGCCATAAGGCTCAGGTATACTTTGTTTTTCCATGTGTCATTCCATCTCTCGCACAGTCGAGTGCTCAGGGGGGGGGTTTCCCCTTTTTCTCCCAATTTAGAATGCCCAATTCCCAATGCGCTGTAAGTCCTCAGTCCGGGTGGCGGAGGATGAATCCCAGTTGCCTCCGCGTCTGAGACAGTCAACCCGTGCATCTTATCATGTGGCTTGTTGAGCGCGTTGCCACGGAGACATAGCGCATGTGGAGGCTTCACGCCATCCACCGCGGCAACCACGCTCAATTCACCATGCGCCCCACCGAGAACAAACCACATTATAGTGACCACGAGGAGGTTACCCCATGTGACTCTACCCTCCCTAGCAACCGGGCCAATTTGGTTGCTTAGGAGACCTGGCTGGAGTCACTCAGCACACCCTGGGATTTGAACTAGCGAACTAGTGAACTCCAGGGGTGGTAGCCAGCGTATTTTACCACTGAGCTACCCAGGCCCCCCAAAGTATACTCTTTTAAAAGCGAGTGCGGACGAGGTAGTTGCACACTATGACTGCTTTGTGATACTCTTAGTACAGTAGGCCCATGCGCCAACGACACCCATAGACAAGCACTGTCCGCGTGTCTAGAAAACTGGCCTGCAGACTGTGCTGATGATGCAATTTGCGTCATGCATACTGTGCAAGACGTACCGGCACATGGAAAACCAAAGTGTACTTTGGCCTTTAGAAGACGGCTGCCTATGAATGCTGTAGACAACAAGACATGTCACTGGGTTTTGAAAACAGTGTTTAGTTATTGTGCAGAGTCTAGCCATTTTACTGCATGAATTGCTGTGGTACGACATTGTGGAAGGCTCTGGAAGTGTGTTTGCCACATCATCACTGATCATTCTGTTGCTGTATAGCACTAAAGCTACTCGGTTCCCTTATGTGCTTTGAATCAAACTGTGCCTTCTTGTTCCTATGACGTTATACCTTCTTGCTCTATTATAGTCGATAATCACCATAATCATGGCAACAATCATACATAATAATCATACATACATTATAAGTGGACTGCCATAGATAACCCAGAACTGTTCTTTGTATTTTTTGTTGTTGCTCATTTCTCTCTGTCTCTTTTTGTCTGTCTGTCTGTCTTGTCTGAGACCTTCAAGCCATTCTTTTACAGCCGTAATCGTTCCCTCCAAAGCCGTTTGTATGACAGTGTGTGTTGCCATGGCAATGCCTTTCATCAATCACCATGTTAGAACTGAAAGTGAATATGAATAATGTTTTATTTACACACCCAGTGTAAGCATACTATATAATTATATGGGTTTCAATTTATTGAAATAGTTTATGGTTTATGAAACAAATGGGGTAAATCAACTGCTCATTACACCCTCCTGACTGTGTCATCAAATGCACACTAATGTTAAATCTCAATAGAAGGACAAATATTAAGAATAACCTGAGATGCTAGCTTATTTTTCCATTTATTGAAATATTAATAAATCATAAATCTGCAGTTATCTTTTTATAAAGCTACTGTCTAAAACCATGTGATATGAATATAGGACTTGGGGAAATTTACTTAGAAGGAATGTACTCGCTGATATTGTTGTTTTTTGCACACACTGTTTTTGTTGTTTTTGCATCATCATTACATATTATCATAATTTGATGAATTATTTCAGCAATGGTCAAAATAAAATGTACACAAACATCTCTTTTTAATAACATTCTGTTTACCACCTATGTCTGCAGGCAGAAATGGCACAACGTTAAGTGTACATGTATTGTGAATAAACAATCCATAATAAGCCTGATATACACTCAGTGAGCACTTTATTAGGGAGACCTGTACACCTACTTATTCATGTGATTATCTAATCAGCCAATCGTGTGGCAGCAGTGTAATGCATAAAATCATGCAGATACGGGTCAGGAGTTTGCATGCAGATACGGGTCAGGAGTTTCAGTTAATGTTCACATCAACCATCAGAATGGGGAAAATATGTGATCTTAGTGCTTTCGACTGTGGCATGATTGTTGGTGCCAGATGGGCTGGTTTGAGTATTTCTGTAACTGCTGATCTCCTGGGATTTTCACGCACAACAGTCTCTAGAGTTTACTCAGAATGGTGCCGAAAAAAACCCAAAAAACATCCAGTGAGTGGCAGTGAATTGTAAGTGCCTCACTGTAACCTCGATTTTTAGCTTCTTCTTTTTTTTTTTTTTTTTTTAAGAAAAGGAGAAATTATTTTTTGTGGTAATCAACATTATGCCACAAATGCTGTTGATTGAGCTTAACTTGTACTGAACCCGGAATATTCCTTTAGTACGTATAATTTTTTCATCTTGCAGCTATAATGTTGAAACAGTGTGTATTTTAGGAATTACGGTCTGACCCCATGTAAGTCCCTTACTGTAACAGCTTTTATTAATAAATGCTATAAAAAATATTTTTTGTAGCAATCAACATTATGCACAAATGCTGTTGATTGAGCTTAACTTGCATTGAACCTGGAACATTCCTTTAAAGGAATGGTTCACCCAAAGGGAAGTAATTGTGAGTAAAAAACGACAGAATCTTCAATTTTGGATGAACTAACTTTTATTGAAGTGCAACGCTGTTTCAGCACATTTGGTGTCGGGTTAAAGTGGATTGTGGGTGCTTAGTTAATATGACGCAGGTTAAATACTGCATGCAGAAGTGGCGCAGCTGTTTAGTGATATTGCCCCTTGGAGTTATCAGAGCCCAGAAATAATCTGTCAGATACAGATCCCAAGGAATATACTTCACAGTAAAATAAGCAGTGTTAAATTAACACTTAAAGAGTTCATTTTAACACTTCATAGGAGCATATATGGTCTAGAGCCCGACCGATATATCGGTATCGGCGTATATTTTACCGATATGCGCTGATATGAAAACTTATTTCCGGAACATATAATGCAGAAAACAATGCTTTAAAATTCGTGTCATTACATAGTTTGTCCAGCAGAGCATGCTCTGACTCCATTGTTTACAGAGCTGACTCTGTGCTGACGGTGGCTTTGTTCAGGATTCACAGTTTGATACCCCCTTTAGCCGAACAATTCCAGACGTTGCATTTATAAAATGTTATATTTAAAAGTCTGGTTTTCCAGACATTAAAATAGGATACGTAATAAAAGTAGATTTAATAAATAGTATATTTGCCCTGTGTAAATAATAATATATAGGAACTGTATCTAAAATAAATGAGGGGTGATACATACTAATACAACAGGCTGTAAAAATAGACATTTATTCATTTTAATATCGTATATATAGATTTTGAATGTGTTGAAACTTGACACCGGGCGACGCACCCTAAAAACGGCACCGTTAGAACGGTTTCATGCTGAAGAGCTGCTTAAAAGTAAGTTTTTTTTTCTCTCTCTCGTAAATGTAAACGAGTCTAAATGCCAACATCATCATATATGTCAAAAGGACTGATGCCTGTCAACCAAAACATGAGCTCATTGTTGTCATTAAGTGAGTCTGCTTTTTTATTCCATCAGTTACTCCTGGTCAGAGGCTGCCGTATATACACTATATGGACAAAAGTATTGGGACACCTACACATTACACCTACAGGTGCTTTTATGACATCCCATTCTAAATCCATGGGCATTAATATCGAGTTGGTCCCCCCTTTGCAGCTATAACAGCTTCCACTCTTCTGGGAAGGCTTTCTACAAGATTTTGGAGCATGTCTTGGAATTTTTGCCCATTCTTCCAGAAGAGCATTTGTGAGGTCAGACACTGATGTTGGACGAGAGGGCCTGGCTCGCAATCTCTGTTCTAGTTCATCCCAAAGGTGTTCGATAGGGTTGAGGTCAGGGCTCTGTGCGGGCCAGTCAAGTTCTTCCACACCAAACTCATCCAACCATGCCTTTGTGGACCTTGCTTTGTGCACTGGGACACAGTCATGCTGGAACAGAAAAGGGCCTTCCCCAAACTGTTTCCACAAAGTTGGAAGCATAGAATTTTCAGAAATGTCTTGGTAAGCTGAGGCATTAACATTTTGTCACGTGGCGCCATGCAAGAAGCAGACGTGTGAGCGACGAGCTCTGCGCACTTTGCTAAATTTTTAATTATTTTCATGTTATAATCTGGTGAATTTTGATACACCCAGTTACACATTTGCTCTTTGATGCAAAACATGGCAAAGAAGTCAAAATCCTCGGGTTCTGGAGACATTAAAAGACACTTACATGTTCAGGATGAAAGCACCGACAGGCCTACAGGCTGGGGACTCGATTTGGATGGCGTGGCGGGAGAGGAGATCCAGCGTCAATTGTCCAACACGTCGATGATGTTGACGAAGATTCTTGATGACTTGGAGGATCTCGCTGTAATACGTCGATCGATTACGGCGATGGAAACAAAATTCTCTGAGCTAGTCACAAGAGTGACTGATGTTGAGAGATGAATTGATTTTTTGGAATCTTCGGAGAGGGAATTAACCGCTAATCCGCCCACGACCAAAGTTGATTTGGAACATCTCCTTGAAAAGCTTGAAGATCTTGAGAATAGAAGCCGCAGGAATAACGTCCAAATTGTTGGAATTCCTGAGCATGAGGAGGGCAGAGATATGGTGAAATTCCTAGACGAGTTTTTCCCGAGTCTGCTCGACATAACAGCGAGCTCACAGATTTGCTGAGGGAGATAGGCCCCGATCGATTCTGGCCAGATTTCTGAGATCATCCGATAAAGATCTTGTGTTGCACCAGGCGTGGAGCAAAAGGAAGCTTTCTTGGAAGAACCATAATATTTTCTTTTTCCCGGACTTTGAGAACTCAACATTCAAGGAATGTAAGAAACTCTTACATCGGCGAAAGATCACTTTTGCTCTGATGTTTCCGGCCAAACTGAGAATAGAAATCAGGCAATGTCTTTTATTGAATTAATGGGTGAGTAAACCATTGGGCGTTTCTCATGCGAGTGGGTCAACTCGCTGTACTTACTCTTGAGGAAGCTGGGCAACATTTGGTTTCTTTTTTCTTTTTGCGTTGGCTCCAACGTGCAGCTGGAGCTTGTTTTGTGAATAACACTTTTCCTTAAAGAAACTTTTGCATTGCCGAAAGATTACTTTTGCATTGAAGTTCCCGGCCAGTTTGAGAGTGGACACTACGGATGACCACAAAATATCTACATGCTCACACAAACAATGTCTTTTATAAAGTTGACGGATTGTGTAAGTCATGGTATATACTTTTATGCGGCCACCGAGTGAATTGACTCGACCATCCGAGGAACCGGGATGCCGGTTTTGTTTCTTTTTGTATTGGTTCCGCCTAGCGGCTGGAGCTTGTTCTATTGAATAACACTCCTTTGGAACAGCTGTGGATTAATCTGTTCGTTCTTCGTGCTTATTCCTCCTGCTGGTTGTAGTTTGTTTTGTTGAGTTTTTTTACGGGACATTGGAATGATTACGTCATCCATTGAACTCATAACAGCCACCTCACTGAACATATTTGAACGTTTTTTTATCAGCTGGAATTTGTTTTGTGGAAGATCACACCTTTGAGACAGTTCTGTGAATGAATCTACACATTCTTTGTGTTCATTCTTCCCATTTGCTGGGTTTATTTTACAAAGTATTTTCTGTTATGTAATTTTGCCTCACAAATTTGTGAGGCAAAATTTTGCAATCCGATGGCAAAGTTGTCGTGGGGGCTCGAGGGTGTTCATGGACCTTTTGAGTTTAGAGGGATTGTCGCCAGTTGGTGCTTTCGTGCGTGGGGTTAATGCACACGTTTTTCTTTTTTCTGTTTGTTTGTACGGGGGGAAGTTCGGGGTTGGATTGTTTCACTAATGGGGAATGTGGTCTGTATAATTTTGTTTTTGACACACAATTTATTTTTTCTACTATATCAAAATGTCAAATGTTAATATAAGTGTACTATCTCTCTCCACATGGAATGTAAATGGGTTGGGGCACCCCATAAAAAGAAGGAAAGTTATTACTTTTCTTAAACGTAAGAAATATGATATAGTGTTTCTTCAAGAAACACATCTCTCCCCGCAGGAAGCTGAAAAAATTGGGAAGATATGGGGTGGATATGTTTTTTTTTTAGTGCTGGCTCAAGTAAGAGCAAGGGAGTCATTATATTGATTAATAAACATCTACAATTCAAATGTCTCAAACAGACTAAAGATAAATTAGGGAGAGTCATTATTGTTTTAGCTGAAATTCAAGGGCAAAGGTTGATTTTGGCTAATATTTACGCACCTAACGCTGATGATCAGGGCTTTTTTATAGATCTTGAAGGGATGCTGCAAGCCGCTGGCACCCCTCATGATATAATATTGGGAAGAGACTTTCATCTTTTGATGGACTCAGTCCTTGAGTGAGCAAAGTGAAGCAAAAGTGTGTAAACCCCCTAGAGCAACATTGACGCTTCACAGGATGTGTAAAAATCTTGGTCTCACGGATATTTGGAGACTTTTGAACCCATCTTGTAAGGACTATACATTTTTTCATCAGTCCATAAGATTTATTCTAGAATAGATTTTTTTTTAAATATCCAAATCCCTCATTTCATCTGTTGTTGATTGGAAATATCTTAGTCTCAGATCATGCCCTGGTGAGTTTAGAGGTGTTGCCATATACAGAGAAAAAGAAATCATATAGTTGGCGCCTTAATGTGTCTCTTTTGCAAATTCCTGATTTCCAACAAATGTTATAGATTGAAATCGATGTTTATATGGCGACTAATTGGTCCTCAGTATCCTCTGTGGGCATGGCTTGGGAGGCACTTAAGATGGTTCTTAGGGGTCAGATCATATAGTATGCCTCATTCACCAAAAAATCCAAAGCACAAGAACTTGTGGAGTTGGAAGGAAATATTAAAAGTGCCGAGGCAGAGCTGAAGCGCCGAATGTCATCTAATGGCCTCAGAGAATTGACCCGATTGAAATATAGATATAATACTGTTTTGTCACGGAAAGTGGAGTTTTGGTTATTCAGGGCAAGACAGTCATACTTTGAGTCGGGGGACAAAGCAGGAAAACTTTTGACTAGATATATAAAACAGAGAGAGTCTTTTTCTACCATTCCCTCAGTGAAATCTGCTGGTGGTGAAATGTTTACCTTGGCCATTGATATTAATAATGCTTTTAAAGAATTCTACCTTGATCTCTATAGTTCTACGTCTTCTTGTACTGATGAAGATATTAGAAACTTTGTGGAACCATTAGAACTCCCTAAATTGACGATTGAGCAAAAAAACTCTCTTGATTCTGAGATAACCTTGGAGGAGCTTGATGAGGTAATTAAGTCCCTGCCTACAGGCAAGGCTCCGGGGCCTGATGGCTTTGCCGCTGAGTTTTTCAAATCATATGCTACAGAACTGGCTCCACTTTTGTTAGAAGTTTATACTGAATCATTAAAGAATGGAAAGCTTCCGCCAACCATGACACAAGCCCGGATCAGTCTGATTCTTAAAAAGGACAAAGATCCAAGTGAGTGTAAAAGTTACCGTCCAATTTCCCTGATCCAGCTAGATGTAAAAAATTTTTTTTAATTCTGGCTAACCGATTAAGTAAGGTTATAACATCTCTTATACATATAGATCAGGTGGGTTTTATTCGGTGCCGCAGCTCTTCTGATAACATTAGGTGTTTCATCAATATCATGTGGTCAGTAGCGAATGATTAATCTACGGTCGCTGCCATCTCACTTGACGCCGAAAAGGGATTTGATATGGTAGAGTGGGATTATTCTTTTTAAAGATCTTTTTAAGATTTTGGAAATGTATGGGTTCGGGAGTACATTTATTGGTTGGATTAAGTTACTTTATAAACACCCTATAGCAGCGGTACAAACAAATGGATTAATTTCAGATTATTTTACTCTGGATAGGGGCTCTTGGCAGGGTTGCCCTCTTTCCCCATTATTGTTCTGTCTTGCCCTGGAACCATTAGCAGCCGCGATAAGAAAGGAGGATGATTTTCCAGGGGTGATTGCGGGAGGTGTGGCGCATAAGCTTCTGCTTTACTCGGATGATATTTTATTATTCGTCTCCGACCCCACTAGATCTATGCCTTGCCTCCATAGAATTATTAATTCCTTTTCCAAGTTCTCAGGATAAAAAGTCAACTGGTCTAAATCCGAAGCTTTGTCTTTGACAGCATACTGTCCAGTAACGGCCTTCCAGCCGGGCGCCTTCCAGTGGCCCAAACAGGGCATTAAGTATTTGGGAATTTTATTCCCAACAAATTTGTCTGATTTAGTCAGAGTTAATTTTGATCCCTTAATAAAAAGGTTTTCGAATGATGTGGACAGGTGGGCTTCATTACACTTATCGATAATTGGGAAGGTTAATGTAATTAAAATGAATTGTATTCCAAAATTCAACTACCTGTTACAATCTCTCCCTATAGATGTCCCCCTCTCTTATTTCAAGCAATTTGATAGCATAGCGAAGTCCTTCATTTGGAATGGTAAGTGTGCCAGGTTACATTTTAATAAGTTACACAGGCTGATGGACAAAGGTGGGTTAGGCTTAGCCAAGATTCTGTTTTATTATTATGCATTCGGTCTCAGACATTTGGCTCATTGGTCGCTTCCACCTGAAAGAGCCCCTCCCTGGTTTTGCATTGAACAAGAATTTCTTGCCCCTATTTTGCCATTGCAAAGCCTTTCCATCAAACTAACCAGAGAAGTTAAATCACACCCTGTTATTTCACATTTGTACTCAGTATGGACAAAAGTGTCCAGAGTGTTTAATTCAGATATTTATCTAAATGTTGCCTCGAGCCTATGGCTAAACCCCAAAGTATGCATTAATAAGTCCCCTTTTTGTTGGTCTGAGTGGATTGTTAGGGGGGTTGGATTGAGATCCTTTGAAAATTTGGTTCAATATTTTGGGATCCCCAGATCTCAGTTTTTTAGGTATCTTCAGCTACGACACTTGCTCTGTACTATTTTTGGGAATAGCATACACCCCCCTATAGCAGTAGATACTCTGGGAGAGGTGATTTCTACTTTTGGAAAAGGTCATGAGGCATCAATGTATTACTCCTTATTAATTCAGAGTCTGGGGAACGGAGTCTCAGCCACTCTCAAGAGATTATGGGAGAAAGATTTAGACCTGGAATTGGAGGAGGGAGAATGGGCTAGGATTTAAAAAAACATAAAAACTGCATCTAGAGATGCAAGGGTTCGCCTTATACAATTCAAGATTTTACATCGGTTCTATTAGACCCCCTCTAAATTGTATAGGCTTGGTCTTAAAGACTCACCCACCTGCTGGAGATGCCAATCAGAGTATGGAGATTTAACCCATGTCTTTTGGGGGTGTGTGGAAATTCAAAAGTTTTGGTTAAAGGTGCAGAGTCTGGTATGCGAGGTGGTAGGTATTCAGGTATTATTCTGTCCCAGACTCTGTATTTTGGGTGATGGGGTAGTCATTGACATTGTAAGTAGACACATAAAGAATTGGGTCTTAACAAGTGTCATGATTGCCAGGCAGATCATTTTGAGGGGCTGGAGGTTGGCTGGAGCACCCTCCTTTCAGGAGTGGTGCTCGGAGATGGGAAGGGTGTCGGCCTTTGAGGAAGTTACTTTCAGAGGAACGGGGAGGTATAAAGTGTTCATGGAGAAATGGGGCAGGTATTTGTCATTTGTGGATGTGTGATTATTGTTGTTGTGTTTTTTATTTTTTTATTTTATTTGTTTATTTATTTATTTTTCATGTATTTTTTTATGTGTGTGCATGTGTGTCTATGTCATTTAAGACCAGTATAAAATGATAAAAAAATAAATAAAAAAAAATTATTATGTTGCTGGGAGGGGGAGGAGTAATAGTTGGGGTTAAGTTTGATTCTATGTATATATGTTTTGTTCTATGAGGTACATTTATGTGAATTAATAAAAATTGTTAATCAGAAAAAATTCCAAGACACACTCTAACATTTATTCTTTATTTAAATGGTCAGCATTTGATGGATACTAAACATTACTGATGTTTATTTAGCTATTTATTTTATTTTAATTGATTCTTTATTTAAATGGTCAGCATTTGACTGATACTAAACAGTAATACTGATGTTTATTTAGCTATTTATTTTATTTTTATTTATTCTTTATTTTAATGGTCAGCCTTTGACTGATACAAAACATACAGTACTAATGTTAATTAAGCTATTTATTTTATTTTTATTTATTCTTTATTTTAATGGTCAGCATTTGACTGATACTAAACATACAGTACTGATTTTTATTTAACTATTTATTGTATATTTATTCTTTATTTAAATGGTCAGCAATTGACTGATACTAAACATACAGTACTGATTTTTATTTAGCTATTTATTGTATTTTTATTCTTTATTTAAATGGTCAGCAATTGAGTGATACTAAACATACAGTACTGATTTTTATTTTATTTTAATTATTCTTTATTTAAATGGTCAGCAATTGACTGATACTAAACATACAGTACTGATTTTTATTTAGCTATTTATTGTATTATTATTCTTTATTTAAATGGTCAGCAGTTGACTGATACTAAACATACAGTACTGATTTTTATTTTATTTTATTTATTTTATTTATTGTTTATTTAAATGGTCAGCAGTTAACTTATACTAAAGATACAGTACTGATGTTTATTAAGCTATTTATTGTATTTTTATTTATTCTTTATTTTCTTAGTGTTCATTTCTAGAATTTGTTGACAATGTATAATAATAATGTCAAATGTTCTTTGATAAAATTATTTGTTTAAGAAAGCAGCCTTCTGAGTACCTTTGCATAGTCATATCAGTGCAAAATCTGTGCACAATCTACATAGAAAAGGTCTGTTTTAATTCCAGCTCAAAAATGTAATATATCGGTCACCACATCGGTAATCGGTGAATTTTCCCTCTCTAAAATTGGTATCGGTCTCAAAAATCCCATATCGGTCGGGCTTTAATATGGTACCACTCTATCAAGGTTAAAAAGAACACTGTTTGTAGTGTTGAATTTACAGTGTTAATACAGCACCTTTAAGTGCTGAAAAATGACACTGAAGAGTAAAGTGTTACACACACTATTGTTGTACAAGTTTACACTATGGGGCATTTAACACCTCTGGTGTTGTTTTTATTCCTTTAGATTACTCTATAAGTGTTAAAGTATTCTTTTCATGCCAGATGTGTAGAGGTCAATCAGTTAGTCACATTCATGAGGTGTTGCCCAGAAATATAAAATAATTAATAAAATACATAAAATGATCAAATTTGTCCAGACATGAACAAATATGACCCCTAGATTTGAACAAGGTGCAGTAGGGTACAACAAACCAAAAGAAATGATTTGACCCATAGGACATCTACAAATCAAAAGGTTTGATCAATTCTGAAGGCATAAAGATGATCATCAAAACAAATAGTTTTGAGCTGTGACGCAACCAGTAACACACTTTCGTTTCTAACAACAATATCTTTGATTTTATAAAACACTGGCAAATCAGGGTCTACTTCACAAATAATTAAGGTAGACCGATATTCAGTTCCATTATACTTCACCCCTTTCACTGAGAGAACATTGGTTTGTTGAGGAATGTTCAATTTAGATGCAATCTGAACACTTTCGTTCAAGTCACTGAGATAGACTTTCCTGGTCCAAGCACTATTCTGTCATGGTTGAAGACTTCCCAGTTATATGCCATGCAATTCTTATGTTTTTTTTTTTTTTTTTTTTTTTGCAAGTGTCTGAGTGATGTTCTTGAAACTTGTTTGTTGTGTCTTGAAGAAATTGTGTTTGGATTCATATTGCATTGACCACATGTGAACAATAGGCCCAATATTTTGTTTACAGCATGGTTAATAAATCATTAAATTATGTTAAGGCAGTAGATTCTTGTCTGGAATTAAGCACTTAGTAAGGCCCTCAGTTAACATGGGAGAAAATACAGTGTTTACTATTTGTTGTAAAAGTAGTAGTAGCTGCCACTATTTATCATCTTGGGACACAATATCACCGAATATTAGTGGCACATTCTGGAGTTGACACCAACACTGTATTGTGGTTATGCCCAAATCATTGCTCTCATCATCCAGTTTTACAGCAGGAGGGTGATTTCTCCTCTCCATGTACCCATAATTAAATTAATGTAATTTGCCTTCTAACCCTTTTGCTGTAAAAAAAAAAATAAATTGGCTTGTACATAACGCAAAACAAGTTTTAATTCAAACTGTGCAACTCCCTCTAAAACATCATGCATTATGTCTACAGAAAAATTGTCTGATGTATTGAAGTACTGCAGAGTGTTTAACAAACATGTGCGTTTCAAACCACAAACATGAGGTAGTGTTGGGTTTGATTGTATAGCTTCACAGTGTTATAAGTGTGTCTCTTTCGTGCAAAAAGTTACATTTGGCTCATCTATACAGAACACAGTTTGATAATCTTTCTTTTCAGTAAAGCAAATCCTACAGCTATTCTGAGCACTAAAGGATTCAACAAATCCAAAAAGGCAATGTAAACCAAGATTATCTCCGGTTACTTGGACAATGCTGCCACGCTTATAACCACCAGGACCTTCTATTCCCCTGGTCTCAATGACTTTTATGTCATTGACACTAGGTTCCAATATAGGTTTTGGTGTCCTGAGCATGGAAAAGTGCACATAAAGGTATGTGTGAAAGATCCAAGTTTGTGGGCAATGGAGGAGTCAGGAGACAGCAAACAGTTGAGTATTTATTCTCTACACACACTTCAGATTAACAGAAAATAAGAAACGGCTCTCAGTGGCCAACTCAAACAGGGCTCTTCAATATAGGCAGTCTCTGTGTTTTGCTGCTGTTCCTTCAGACACCACTGCTCATAGCCACTCTCTCTCCCACTCTGACGTTCTGGCGAGCCTTATCAGGTCTCCTTCCGCCATCACTATAATGATAGACAGGTGTCAAAGTTATTACAGCCCAGGTGACGAGCCTTACCGCTTTCCGCAGACAGACACATGACCATGCCCCTCATGCCACATACCCCCACCGCCGACTCAGGATGGGGCAACATCCGGCCTGCCTACTCCCCCCCATTTCTGGAGAGAAAGTCAGCCACAACCATCTGCGCCCCCGGTCTGTGGATCACCTCGAATTTAAAGGGCTGAAGAGCCAGATACCAACAGGTGATCCACACGTTAGTAGTATCATGCGGTGGAGCCACTGCAGAGGAGTGTGATCGGAACAGAGGGTGCATGTAACAGCGGCTCGAATCTGTCCACTGGACCAGATCGGGAACCCCCTTTTTAGTAAAGTCAGTCAGTGGGCTGGTGACATCAGAATAATTAGGCACAAACCTCCAGTAGTAGCCAGCCAGCCCCAAAAACTGCCTTACCTCCTTTTTGGTCTTGGGCGTCGGGCAAGGTGCAATTGCTGCGGTTTTATTAACCTGTGGACGCACCTGCCCGTGACCCAAGTGGAACCCCAGATACCTAACTTCCACCTGCCCAATTGCACATTTCTTCGGGGTTGGCCGTTAGTCCCGCTTGTCGCAGCGCTCTCAGGACAGCCCTCTGATGTTGCATATGCCACCGGTAGTCATTACTATAAATGGTGATATTGTCTAAATATGCGGCAGCATATGCCGTATGCAGTCTGAGGATCTTGTCCATGAGGCGCTGAAACATGGCTGGGGCCCCAAACAAACCGAACGGAAGCGTCACAAAATGATATAATCTGAACGGTGTGGAAAGAGCCGTTTCTTCTTGGGATATTAGAGTTATTTGAATTTGGTTTGGGAGTCACCTCCGGCCTGAGCTCCGCCCTCTCCGGAACTACCGTCGCCAAGGCTACAGGTACCACCTCCCTCCACGGTTTGAGGAGGTTGAGGTGGTAGATTTGATGTGCCCCTCCCCTATTCGTTCGCCTAACCTCATAATCGAGATCTCCAACTCGTCGTGTGACTTCAAAGGGTCCTTGCCAGTTGGCGAGTAATTTGTAGCTTTGGAGTTTTGCTCTAAGGTCAAGAATGTATTGAATTTGATTTTTGCTATTTGAAGATCCTTCCTCCCAAGCCTCCCGTATGACACCTAGCACGCCGCGTGGCCGACGCACATACAGTAGCTCATATGGGGAAGACCCTGTGGAGACTTGCGGGACCTCTCCTACTGCAAACAGCAGGGGTTTGAGCCACTTATCCCAATTTTTAGCATCTTCGTGTACGAACTTACGAATCATGTTTTTCAAGTTCTTATTAAATCGTTCAACCAAGCCATCGGTTTGCAGGTGATAAATGCTGGTGCGAATCGATTTAATGCCTAATAATTTGTACAGTTCACGTAGGGAACCTGACATGAATATTGTGCCTTGATCAGTGAGGATTTCCTTTGGAATCCCCACTCGGGAGATAATTTTGAAGAGTGACTCCGCAACACTATGTGCTGAGATGTTGCGTATAGGCACTGCTTCCGGATATCACATTGCATAGTCCACCAGAATGAATACAAAGCGATGCCTGTGTGCAGTCCACTCTAATGGCCCGATGAGGTCCATGGCAATTCTCTCTAAGGAGATCTCGATCAATGGCTGAGGGCAAAATGGCGCTTTTGGGGTGGCCGTTGGGTTCACCAACTGACATTCACGACATGCCGCATGCTATTTATGTACATTGCCGTGAATGCCCAGCCAAAAAAAATGGGCCATTATACAGTTCAAAGTCTTTTCTTGACCTAAGTGACCAGCCATTGGGTTATAGCGAGCCGCCTGGAAGAGTGTTTCCTGACAGCTCTTTGGTACTAATAGCTGAGTTGTATTTTTTTTGGTCTGAGTGTCCTGCGTCACTCGATACAACCGCTTTAATAATAGAAAAGTATGGATATGTGAGCGCAACTTTAGGCTGCAGCTGTTGACCATCAGTTACTTTCACTTGGTCAAAGGCGTGCTTGAGGGACATCATGCGACTGCTCCAGAGGGAAATCCCCCTCAGAAAAGCCCCTGAGTACTGGAATTCCCTAGTCTGCATCATCATGATGCGGGGCCGCCATGGACAGCTCTGGCACCGCCTCTCCAGCCATAGCATTGCACGTCACACACCACGACACCACTTTGTAGGACCCATCCACACACATTACCCTCAATACATTTTAAAACCAGGCCAATTGGTTCCCAGAATTAATGGATGGGTTTAGGCCAGATTTAACCGCGGCCTCGACTCTATGCCTCTATACTCTTTTTCCCCTGAATTGTATCTCAGTGGTAACCACCGGATACTTGTCAATGTCACCATGCACACACCTCACCCTCACCTGTTTATTCTTACCCAGTGCCCCGCCTTGCACCAAGCATTGGTGGATAGAGGTTTGGGAACCACCCGAATCCACCAAAGCTTGATGTCTATCCCGTTTTACTCTTACTGGTATCTTATACGCCCCTGCCCAATCGGGGGCAACCTGTGGAGGGTCGGGGATCTGGATCGGTGTCCCCACCTCCATCACCGGATATCGATCCTGGCTATGCCTGGCTTCCCCACAGCTCCAACAGACCGGCCCAGGCTTTCCTTCCACACTCATGGGGGTGGTCTCGCCAACCTGGGGGGGGATAGCGGAGGGAGACAGGGGGAGTAGGAGGGACAGACAAGGTGAGGGGTCCCCTGGACTGGGGATGGGGTTTGGGCATGGCTCCTCCCCACTTCCGGGGAGCCCGAAATGGGCGGGACTGGGAGGGAAGGGGGGGGGGGGAGTGACACACAGGGGGTGCAGAGAGAGAAGAGGGAGAAGAAAAAGAACTATATCGCTGCTTCCTGGAAACGCCGCCATGTAGTCCTCTGCCAGCTGGACAGCCTCTTCCAGCGATGCCGGGCGGTGGCACTGGATCTACTCGGACATTCCTCGAGAAAGTTGGGAGACGAACTGCTCCAGTACCACCAGATCGACAACCTCCATGGTGCCGCGGGTTCCCTCAACCATTTCCGGCAGGCATCCCGGAGCTGTTGTGCAAAAGCGAACGGGCGGCTGTGCTTCCCAAAGCTCAGGGATCTAAAGAGCTGACGACTCTGCTTGGGGCTATGACCCACCCGTTGCTGGATGGCCTTCATTAGGTGTTGGTAGTCAAGGAGGCTGGTGGCGGGAAGTTGTTGTGCCGCAAGCTGCACCTCCCCGAGAGTAGGGGCCATAAGCGGACCGCCCACTGGTCAGGAGGCCACTTCCATACCTCTGCCGTCTTCTCGAACAAATCTAGGAAGTCATCATTCGGCCCCATCTTCATCAGGGCCATGGGTGGGGTGGGTTCTGGGGAGGTCATAGCGCCAGCCCCCTCTCTGGCGATCAGGCTCCGGAGCACCTGCCAGTCCTCCGCTTGTGCCTGGAGCAAGACTTGAAAATGCTGTTCCTGCCCCAGGCGTATATCCATGAGGGCTTGATGCTGATTTTGCTGGATGCTGACGAGGGTCTTGAAGACTTCGCCCAGCGGTACGGACATAACGGCGTTCTCCTCTAAAGCCAAGTTTCGGCACCACTGTGAAAGATCCAAGTTCGTGGGCAATGGAGGAGTGAGGAGACAGCAAACAGTTGAGTATTTATTCTCTACACACACTTCAGATTAACAGAAAATAAGAAATGGCTCTCAGTGGCCAGCTCAACCAGGGCTTTTCAATATAGGCAGTTTCAGTTTTGCTGCTGGTCCTTCAGACACTGCTCATAGCCACTCTCTCTCCCACTCTGACGTTCTGGCGAGCCTTATCAGGTCTCCATCTGCCATCACTATAATGAGAGACAGGTGTTAGAGTAATTACAGCCCAGGTGATGAGCCTTACCACTTTCCCTCTCCCGCAGACAGACACATGACCACGCCCCCCATGCCACAGTATGGGTGGGAAATTTCTCAAAGTAAAATATACACCGCCCAATTTGTGAATTCCCTTTTTTGACCCCAATGGATTGGCAGTCTTAAAATCATCGTAATACAGCTGAATTTGAAGTGCATTTTTTTTCAGTGGAAAACAAGGGATGACTCTTTATGTATAGTCTGTCTTCAACATCAAAGTAAATGCCATCTTTATTAGGTATACCTGACTTGAACCTGTGTGTGGTGTTTGGGTACATTAAAATGCTCTGTAAGGTTTGCAGAATTGGAAAATAGGCAAACTTATCAGACACCACAACTTGCTCATATGTGCCAGTAATCATGTTTTTTTTTTTTTGTTATCAAATCTGACCCCAAGTACTTTCTCCACAGGCTGGACAATTCCCCATTTTTTAGTAAAATATGAGTTTCGTTTAGATATGGAATTAAGTAAGATGAAAGGGTTTTCAATTTCTAGAAATGACGTCTGTGTTCTGTGAATATAAGCACTTTAGAGCCGTCTCTTTTACTTGATCCTGGATGTTTTGAACTATTTCTTCCATAGACATAACAAATGTATTAATAGTAGTGTGACTGACACCTGCAGCTTGCAATTATGCTATTGCTGATGCACACAAATCTGTGGTGTTTATGCTGGAAACTGGCAAAGAACTGTCATTTGAACATGTAGCCACATCAATATTACTTGGTTGCCCAACAACTTGAACAACAGCACCATCTTTAACATATACCAGAACTTCATTACTTTCTTCATGAACTCTATTCAAATGTTTGCGAAATCCTGAAAATGTACCAAATTCTAAACACCAACCTGCTTGACCACATTTTAGATGGAGTGATTTTCCAGGCAGCAGCCCATGAATTTACTTAAGATGTCAAACAAGCACATTTGTGTTCTCCAGGCAGCAAAAACAAACAAAACAAAGATTTTTTTTTACTCACAATCAACTCTAATTAATGCATGAATCTAGCTCTGAGCTCAGCAACTCTTGGACTCTCTTTGATCTTGCCAATGTCAATCTGAAAAACAGTTGTTTGTAGAACGTGTAGAATGTTGTGCAGCACTTTACTGTAAGATGCACCAAACACAAAGTGGGCCTTGAACAGTTCATCAAAGTCACCAAGACCACTCACAGACTTGCATGGTATGGTTTTCTTGTCGAGAATTATGTAGTATCCATGAATGCTGTTCTTCTTTGTCCCAATGGTGAGCATGTATTTCTGTGTGCTCACTTCAGTGGAATCAAGGTGTTCTTGTATGCTAGTCCCTGCCTAAAATAAAACAAGATAACACTCAAAGGTAGCTCTCCAATTGCTTCTCTACATTAGTTTTCCAAAATATAGTCAACCCAACTGGCAATATTTTGAGGCAGACAGGTAGTGACAGAAAAGTCCAAATTTACCTTTTTGAAGATTACTAGGTGTTTCTCAGCTTGAGATGTGGACATCTTTCCAGGTCTCTTGCAGCCTTGTGGTGATGGTGGAATCGAATGAAGAGAAGAACTGAAGCAAGATCGCTGCCCCATCCTAAATAACAGATATGGCAACTGCAGAAAAAAATACATGGACATGTCTACATAATCTTATTATAAACTCCACTAGTCTAACCTGATATCAACTGTTTCATCCTCCTTCACAGCTGATTCTAATCAGGTCCTGAAAGTCTTGGGAGAAGTGAAGACCTTTGCTTTGTTGAATGACTTTCTGTATAAATGTAGTTGGCCACCTTTCCTAGAACTTAGCTGATGTCTTCTCACCAAAAATCAAAACAAAATCCAGCTCAATCTGAATAAACCATCAAAGCAGACAAACACTTGTGTGAGTCCATTTACTTCAAAAGGAATATTCTGGGTTCGATAGAAGTTGAGCACAATCAACAGCAATTGTGGAATTGTTATTTCCCACAAAAATGAATTTTGCCTGGTTCCTCTTGTTCTTTAATACAAGAAAACATCTAGGTTACAATGAGACATTCACAATGGAAGTGAATGGGGCCAAAAGTATAACCAGATGTAAACAATATGTTTGTCAACGATTATAGTTTGATAACTATACGCTTACTAAATTTCTGTGAAGTTTTTTTTTTTTTTTACAACTTTGTTGTCATGAAGATATAACATTGTAAACCCTACAACGACCATAAAAATGATGATTTAAACAACTTTACAGCTCGAATAACCTGAGTTTTAACAGTAGAATTAATGTAAGGCCTTTTGTAAAATTACAACATTCACATTTCTGCCTTTAAACAACCAAAAATTGGTACTATTCACTGTGAACATGATTTTTTTTTTTTTTTTTTTTTTTTTTTAGAAAAAGAGAGATAGGTTGATATTATTTCTATGGTAATCAACATTATGCCACAAATGCTGTCAATTAAGCTTAACTTGCATTAAACCCGGAGTATTCCTTTAACCCTAACCGATGATAAAAGGAATAAAACATCCAAAAATGAAAATTCTCTTTTATCATATTTATCACCCAATTAATATGTTGTTTTACCAGGGCTTTAATATCCAAGAAACATGGAAATTAATTCAGCACATCAGTGCATCTGCATGGGTCATGAATCATCTTGCAACGTTATGAAATGTCTCCCTCATTTTGACCTTTACTGTGTCCACCTCTGATGTATGTTTCATTAGTGAAACTGCTTCCCTACACTGTTCTTCTGTCAGAATAACCTCAGTGCTGGATGAAGCCTCTCTCTCTGCAGTTGGGCCACCACGGTTCTCTGGTGCACTGTTCCTCTGAATGTTCTTTATTTTCCAAGTCAAGTAACCTTGTCCACTTTGAGGGTCATAATAATGTTCCTTCGGAAAACAAAAATGTTTTCAGTAATACAAAATTCACCAAATACCCCATAACTAGAGTTTAACAAAAAATATTTTCACTTACATATCTATTCTTTGTGTAGGGATCCCGAAGATTTGGAAACAGGGCTACAATTCCTTGGGCATACAATTCTCTGATGCGTTTGGGTGGAGATGTGCTGTCAAAATTAAATGGTTAAACATTGGAATATGAATTTAAGCATGTCTGCAAATTTCTTTGATATACAGGGTTCCCACATATTTTGACCAATGAATTTACGTGATCTATAGTCATTTGTGATTACTGGGGGATTACCGGTACTAGGGATTAAAAAACAAAAAACCTTTGCTGAACATAACAAAAATAAATAAATAAATAAATAATGTATATTGATTATAGACATTGTCACATCTCTTAGTTAAGATTTTAAAGGAATAGTTCATCCAAAAATGAAAATTCTCTCATTATTCACTTACCCTGAGGCCATCCCAGATGTGTATGTCTTTCTTTCTTCAGCACAACACAGATTAAGATTTTTGGAAGACAGAGCTCTGTCAGGTCCTTATAATGGAAGTACATGGGTGCCAGCACTTTGACGGCCAAAAGTCACATTTAGGCAGCATAAAAATAATCCATGCAACTCCAGTCAATCAATTGACGTCTTTTGCAGCATATCGATACATTTGTGTAAAAAATAAATCGCTAATTAAAACATTATTAACTTTAAAAAGTGCTTCCTCCCAGCAGTTAACGCATCACGTAGCTGTTGCGTGACGTAAGTGCGTCGATGAGTTCACGTGAGAATTCGGAAGCAGCACTTGTTTACAACAGAAGAACAAATGTAACACGAGTGTTCGGCCATTTCAAACAGCATCAGAGCCCTGGACGGAAGTGCCGATTTAAAGTTAAAAACGTTGTAATTATCAACTTGTTTCTTAGATAAACCTATCGATTTGCTTCAGAAGACATTAATTGATCAACTGGAGTCGCATGGATTACTTTTATACTGCCTAAATGTGACTTTGGGACTGTAAAAGTGCTGGCACCCGTGCACTTGCATTGACAGAGCTTTATCTTTTTCTAAAAATCTTAATTTGTGTTCTGCTGAAGAAAGACAGTCATATATATCTGGGATGGCATCAGGGTAAATTAATAATGAGAGAATTTAAACTATTCCTTTAATAACTTCAGTGTTTTTTTTTTTCAGGCCTGGAAATCACAAAATGTAACATTTCCTGATATTTTTTTAGGTTTTCCAGGATTTTTTTAGGGGACTCCAGGATATATAATACAGAATACTTGAAATAAGTGTTACCTATGCTTTTCAGACATATCTGCAGTAAGACTTGTGATAATCTTTCTCCTGGTGCTGTCAGTCAGGCTTTTGGTTTTGTTGTATTCCCTGATGATTGCATCCCCACCAGGTTTAGTCTGCAGGATTTTTTGGACCAGCTACAAACAGTTACATAGTACAATCAACAACAACCATATCCCTCTCAGGAACCATTCTGTTAACATGATTATGTGGTCACACAGTTAAGTTTTTCATTTTTCAAAGTCACGTTTTAAAATTTGTATTGCATATAAAATAATTTATAATGCACAGACACAGACTCACAATTCTGGCTTTATCTTCAGCTCTCTGTTGCTTTCTTGGAGGGCTTCCATCATTCAGAAGAACAGTGTCATCAGATTCATAGTTTGGAACCTCAATTGAGTTTTCTTCACTTACAGACACTGAAGGGGCCTGGGCCAATTCTATTGAAAAAGAATTAAAAAAATATTTCTGTTGAGACTAATTTTTCTGAAATTCAGTAGTGCACTTCAATTTAAATTAAGACTGTCAGTATGGTCAAATAATTGTGATTACTCAATTTAGAATATGCTGAAATTTGTCTATAAAGCATGGGTGTCAAATTGTAGGATTATTTATATTCGCTTGCCCTTCATTTTAGGATCAGTTAAATTACTGTTAAAGTTAATAGCCACAAAACCTTGTGCAGCACTCATGTGGAGGACTC
Organism: Myxocyprinus asiaticus; assembly: GCF_019703515.2. Classification (NCBI taxonomy): domain Eukaryota; kingdom Metazoa; phylum Chordata; class Actinopteri; order Cypriniformes; family Catostomidae; genus Myxocyprinus; species Myxocyprinus asiaticus. The sequence continues at coordinate 43,661,859 of NC_059353.1, read as the reverse complement.
AAACACACCAAGCATATATTTACTCTGAATATTAAATATAATTATATAATTTTAATGAGTATGCTTATGAAATGAGTAATGTGAGTTATAATACATCTTAATATGATCTTAGTGTACTATATTAGAATATATTTATGCCATGTTTAGAATTTAATTTACCATTTATTTATTCAGGTTAATTATAATGTGTACAGAATATACAGATACATACAGACATATCTTTCTCCATTAAAACTTAACTTTGTAAATCTGGAAATATGTAGGATGTTATCTTGACCTGAAATAACATACAGTGTGAATTGATCAAAGGGATTGATTTCGGGGTGCCTGTGTAACTCAGCAAGTAAAGATGCTGACTTCCACACCTGGAGTCACAAGTTTAAATCCAGGGCGTGCTGATTGACTCAATTGGCCCAGTTGCTAGGGTGGGTAGAGTCATGTTGGGTTAACCTCCTCGTGGTCGCTATAATGTGGTTCTTGCTCTCAGTGGGGCATGTGGTGAGTTGTGCGTGGATGCCGTGGAGAATAGCGTGAGCCTCCACACATGGTAACGCGCTCAACAAGCCACGTGATAAGATGTGTGCATTGACTGTCTCATACACGGAGTCCACGGATTCGTCCTCCACCACCTGGATTGAGGCGAGTCACTACACCACCATGAGGACCTAGAGCGCATTGGGAATTGGGCATACCAAATTGGGAAGTAAAGGGTTGATTTCAGGCGAATGTACAGTTCTCTTACGATTCAGTACACTTGACATTGAGTTTATTAACACATATGGGGAAGGGGAGTGCCTTCCACACAACCTAGTTGAAACCTCTCTACAATTACGCCAATATTCTAATATTGGCTTTGGTGTTTGAGCTCCGCCCATTTTGGCACGAAGCTGTCTGCTATAAAAGCAGATGCACAAACACCATTTCCTCAGAATTTCTTCCTTCAAGACAGCAATCATCTCTTGTCTAGAAGCCCTCTACCTTCACTGTCGATATACACGAGTCAGCAGGCAGAATCTTCACGGGAAGACTTTTCGCTCCCCTGCAGTTCTCCCGTGAACATCACACCGCCTCGCCGCTTGACGCTTCGCTGGTGAACAGGCCTCAGCATCCTGATTCCTCGCAGCACTTCGGCAGGGTTTGTGCATACTTACAAAGCAATTGTATATTGTATATTGTATTTTGTGTGTAAAAATATATATTTATTTATATATTTATATATCTAAAAGAGCCACTTACATGTTTGCGTCTTTTTAAAGATGTCGTTCCGTAAGTGTTCCTTGTGCGAGAGACACATCCCGCCATCAGATCAGCATGAGAGCTGCGTTTACTGTCTGGGCCATGCCCGTGCAGAGTCATGGAGACAGACTGTCCTCACTGTGAAGTCTCAAGATGCTTTGCTCGCGAATTGCCCTCCCACACGCCTCCTCTGTGATACCCGAGGATTCACACGAGGAGGCATGGTGGGGCTGTGAGGTCGAGCAGGATGACTTTGAGGTGGTCCTCATTGCGGCACACGCCCTGCGAGCCCCTCGTTCACTACAAAGCGCATGTTTTCCAATACACTATGTGCGAGACGAGCTCTGGCCTTCTGAAAGAGTGGATAATAATGATGATATAATGTCTCTCGCTGCATCAGGCGAGTGGTCAATGGATGATGCTGCTGCCCCTCCCCCCAGTGAGGGTGAGGAACGTGCACGTACCACTGACAGGGAGATGCTCCGTGTCCTTACAAGTCAGTCGAAGAGCTTCACCTTGAGTGGTCTCCCCCAGAGGAACCTGAACAGTCTCGTCACGATGAAAGATTCCTGCAGTCCGGACGCTGTCAAATGACACAATCTGCCGCATTCTTCCCCGAAGTTCATAACGAACTGTCTAAGTCCTGGCGCTCTCGCACAGTGACGCCATTCTCTCTAATGTGGATCACGGGGAAGAAAACAGTTATATCCAACTACCCCCTGTGGAGGAGGCGGTAGTAGCACACCTCTGCCCAGTGAGTAACAGGCCGTGGAAATCACGGCCCATACATCCTTCCAAACCATGTCGACAAACGTCCGCACTGGCGGGAAAAGCTTACTCAAAGGCAGGACAAGCTGGATCAGCACTCCACACAATGCTGGTGCTCCAGGTATTTCAAGCCAAGCTCCTCAAGCAAATAAATGAGCATGGCTTCGATCCAGAGACATTCAAAGCTCGCGGTTTCCTCCGGGTCTGTTCCAAAAAAGGCTCGATTGGAGACACAAAACACTGTTCCCTATCTCCCCACTACTGTTTGTCGGGAAAGGAATATTGTTGTTCACCATATTGTTCAAAATGTTGTTTTTGTGTCTTGCACTCAAATAAATGCAATAAAAAATACAATAAGTGCAAAAAAGAATACAGCATTCGTTGCAAATGCATGAGATGCTCACATGTTCTCAATAAAGAGCCCTTTTCCTCTTCAAAGCACACACATTATGCGCAACCGCTTCCCTATAGCGAGCGACGCATTATATCATACGGTAAACAAATCAAATTGCCCTCTGTACCGTTACGCAGACATGTGGCGAGCCCTAACGTGTATTTCAGAATGGGTGGATAATACGATCAAACATGGTTATATGATCTAATTTGCATGCCGGCCACCCAGTTTCAATGGTGTTCTGTCTTCTACGGTTCCGTCCAAAGACGCATCAGTGCTACGAGCCGAAATACACAATCTCCTCGTGAAAAGCGCAATAGAGATTGTGCCAAATTGTCAAACCCAAAAAGGGTTTTACAGCCGTTATTTTCTTGTCCCAAAGAAAGACAGCGGGCTTTGGCCGATCCTGGATCTGAGACATTTAAATCACGCACTCACAAAGCACCCATTCAAAATGATTGGTAAGGAATGGATCTTATCTTATGTATGCCCAGACGATTGGTTTGCATCGATAGATCTGAAGGATGCATACTTTCATATCCAAATTGTACGACATTACAGGATGTTTTTGAGATTTGCGTTAAAGGGAACAGCGTATCAATTCAAAGTCCTGCCCTTCGGACTGTCTCTGCTTCCTCGCACATTCACAAAGTGCATCGATGTGGTTGTCGCCCCTCTGAGACTGAGTGGCATGTGCATCTTGAACTACCTCGACGATTGGCTGTTACTGCCGCAATCAGAGGCTCTGTTATGCCAGCACAGAGACTTACTGCTTCAACATCTAAACAGCTTGGGCCTCAATGTGACCTGGGCGAAGAGCACGCTCTCCCCAACCCTTTTTGGGAGTCCGCCTCGACTCCATGAGCACCTCACGAGCGAGCGTGTTCAGGCCATTCTACAGTGTCTGTCTCAGTTCAAACTGGGGAGAACACTTCCACTGAAGTTGTTTCAGAAAGCATTGGGATTTATGGCGGTGGCGTCCGTCATCATTCCATTAGGTATCTTACACATGAGAACTCTTCAGTGCTGGCTGAAGCGCTGTGTGCCACGACATGCTTGGCACCAAGGATGCATGCACATTACTATATCCCGCCGCTGTATAGCTGCTTTAGCACCATGGGCAGCTCCTGTGTTTTACCAGTGAGGTGTCGTGCTGGGGCAAGTTGTCAGGTGGAAAGTGGTGACTGTGGATGCTTCCAACACAGTTTGGGGGGCAGTGTGCAATGTACGCCTGACTTTCAGCTCCTGGACAGGGGCGAAGAAAGCGTGACATAAACCACCTAGAGCTATCGGCTGTATTTATAGCCTTAAAGGCTTTTCAGTCAGAAATAGCGAACTGTTATGTCCTGGTTCGCTCAGACAACATGACAGTTGTGGCATATATAAACCAACAAGGCGGAATTCATTCACCACCATGTTGAGACTGACGTGTCACCTCCTCCTATGGAGCAAGCGTCATCTCATCTCCCTGAGAGCAACATATGTCCGAGGCCACCTGAATTACACCGTGGACCTACTGTCACGCCAATGGGTTAGACTGAGTGAATGGAGACTTCATCCTCAAACTGTATTGAGGACTTGGGAAATATTCGGCAAAGCAGAAATCGATGTATTTGCCTCAGTGGGGAATTCCCACTGTCCCCTCTGGTACTCGAAGTCACAAGCCCCACTGTTAGCAGATGCAATGGCACACAAATGGCTGGCGAAACACAAATATGCGTTTCCCCCGGTATGCCTGATTCACTCATATGCAAAGTCTGAGAGGACATGGAAAAAGTTCTATTGGTTGCGCCGAAATGGCCCAACCAGCCATGGTTTCCGGAAATGATAGAGATGCTGTACAGCTCGCCATGGGAAATACTGCTGAGGAGGGATCTCCTCTCTCAGGAGCAAGGCACAGTCTGGCATCCCCAGCCCCAGCTGTGGAACCTGCATGTGTGGCCCCTGAACAGAGCATGTTAAATGTGCCAGAACTGACACATTCAGTCATGAACACCATTTTACAGGCCAGAATGCCATCCACGAGACGCCTCTATGCGCTAAAATGGAAGGTGTTCACTGATTGGTGTCTCTCACATGGCAAAGACCCAGTAAACCGCCGTATACATGAAATTCTCATATTTCTTCAAGAGCGATTAGACGCAGGACTCACTCTGTCAATGCTCAAATGAATTTGGCAACTATATCTGCGTATCACGCACATGAAGCCAGCGCCTCTATAGGCAAGCATGATTTAATCATAAACTTCCTTAAAGGAGCAAGATGATTAAACCCACCTCGGCCATCTACAATCCTGACTTGGGACATAACTTTAGTCCTAAAAGCTCTCGCAGGAACCCCCTTTGAGATTTGCGCATGCTCTCCATTAAGATCGCACTACTGCTGGCTCTGGCCAGCACTATCAATCGACAATTCATGTCTGGAGTTTGGACCTGGTATTTCAAGAGCCATGGTCAAACCCAGAGAAAGCTATGTGCCTAAGGTCCTAACCACGCCCTTCAGAGCGCATGTGGTTCACCTTCAAGCCTTCTTCCCTCCTCCATTTAATTCAGATAAGGAACAATCATTGCATTTGATATGCCTTGTGCGGGCACTACAGACATACGTTGAGTGTACACGCCAGTTCAGACTGTCTGATCAGCTCTTTGTATGCTATGGAGGATGCACAAAAGGAATGTCCATCTCTAAGCAAAGACTTTCTAACTGGATTGTTGATGCAATTGCCCTGGCTTATGAGTCCCAGGGTAAGACTTGCTAAATTGGTGTTAAAGCACACTCAACTAGAGGCATGGTCTTCTCATGGGCATGGACAAATTGTGTGTCCTTACAGGACATATGTTTTGCAGCAGGATGGTCCTCTCAAAACACATTCGCAAGGTTTTACAACCTAGATGTAACGTCTCTCTCTTCACAAGTCTTCTCTGTTTAGAGCGCTTGCTATCCGTTGGCCAAATATATTTACCACACTACAAGACTACAAGAGGTACGAGTGATGTGCTCTTGTTCTCAGTCAAAAATTGTGAGGAAATGGTGTTTGTGCACCTGCTTTTATAGCAGACAGCTCTGCGCCAAAACTGGTGGGACTCAAACACCATAGGCAATATTAGAATATTGCTGTTATTGTAGAGAGGTTTCAACTAGGTCGTGTGGAAGGCGCTCCCCTTCTCCATATGCATTAATAAATGCAATGTCTCGTTCCCTTCGTCCCAGGGAACCAAGGTTACGTACATAACCAAGATGTATTATTGGAAGACTGACGGATGAACAGTTTAGCTTCAACACACTTTCACGATGTTTGCATGCACGTAATTGTTATATAAGAAAATTCGATGGTAGAGTGGCTGTGTCAAGGACGCGGGTATGACGACATGACAGACATGATATTCAGCGCAAAAGGCATGCAACACGCAAAAGAAAATATGCAATGCACATTTTAGCTTTGGCCGTTTTTTTACGTATTTTAATTTCAGATTTCTGCGTGTGTTCACGCAACCTGCTTGCATGATTACTGAACAAATTTATGCGGAAATTGGTTGATTGACAATCAAACGATGAATCATAAACATGATCTAATAATACTGATATAAATAGACTTATTAATTACTCATGATCTAAATACACTTATTTTCACATTCAAAACGTAATATGTTCCATTATCATGGATTTAATTCAGAGTTCTACACTTCTCCACCCCAGTCAGAGCACAAAGACTGCACTTTAATGTCTAATTTGTTAAATGCGTCACAAAAAACTCAAATGTTAATGTGTGAATGTTTGACGGTCCTACTTTTACCATTTGTAATGCACTGACACAAAAGTAATGTCACACTAATGCTTTCAAAATAAAAATAAAATTACTATTTGACAAATTCTCTAATCTGAGCTGAAAAACACCAAAATTTGGCTGCTTCAGGACCTCCTCGAAAACATCCTCATCAACTTCAGTGCCAGACTCATCGTATAGTCTGGCCTCGGCATGATTGGAGGCGGGAATGTCGAATTCCACAAAGGATAAGAACAAACCAACACTAAATGCCACCTAAATTGTCAGCACACTACTACATATTTATTTTGCAAGTAAAATTACCTTCGTCCAGAAAATCAGAAAGTTTCAAATTGGCGTGAGAAATTTTCACATACTTCTGTTCATCTCTGAACTTAACTTTAACGAGCATCCTTAATCCTGACAAAAGCATGCGCTGTTAGTTATTTCTAAACATGTTCGACACCATTTATATTTCTGACTTTAGTAATTAAATTAATATTTTGCATCAAATTTTAGAGAGAGAAAAGTAATTAAACGTACCTTCTTGGTTGCATGAAGACAAAATGGCGTCGTCCTCTTGCAAGGCAAGCAGTCATCGAGGGGCGGAGTCAAGACAATTTGGCATTCTCATCAACACTGCAGATTATAAATTCAACTCTTTGGGAATGAATAACATTTAACTCTGCAATTTTTACACTACTGATTTTACTGTGTAATTTCACAGGCAATTTCCATTTTCTTCTGTGCTAAAATGAACTAATAGAACAATTCACCATTTTGTTCCTATGTTAATGGAGCAATGATTAAGCTGTTTTACATTATAGAGTGTAATCCAATAGACCACTAACCCCTAAGAAGCAATCATTAGAATTGAGTCTATTCATGCCCCGAATGCCCCGTAGGCAGCAGATGATGTGCTCTTCCCCCTAATAAAAGAAAATCAGCCATGCCTGGCTGCAACACAACCAAAACAATCCCACAATCCTGTCTTCCATTTCCTTCTTATTTACACAAACGAGATTTGTCTGATACAGGGGTGCAGCTTTATTAAGGAATCCAATGATAAGACGGGTGCATGTTTGCTGATTTGTTCTCCAGGGAAAACCATTCACAGGCTCTCCGAGTGTGTGTCTTCCTTATCAACCATTTTGTACTTCACAAACAGTCATGAAATTTCTATCAGTGTGCTGCGTCTTGCAGCTACAGTGGAATGAGAGGATTAGAGCGCAATGAAACCAGGCTGTCGAGCGCATGATGCAGGCGCGTAGGTTAATTTTATTAGCACGCCAACCTGGGACAAGGATCGAGGAGCTTTTTAGTCACCCAGTACGCATCACTAGAGGGACGCCGAGGTAAAAAACTTCATGGAGCTGGCTTTGCAATGCATCAACCATTGTTTCCTCTAAACAAGGATGTTTTCTTAAAGCGGACATGTGCTGTTGGACGGCAGGTAATTCTTGGGCCCCTGCTGGGCAGTGTAATGATGCTGGCGAGGATGTGATTGTGTCTGCTCTTTTTCCCTTTCGGAGAGCTTCTTTTCTGCATCTGGAGTGAAGAGGAGGGGGGAGCAGCCGGGAAACCAACGATCTGCCTACGTTGTTCCATCTGCTGCCTGCGGATTCCATCCAAAGGGTGATACTTGTGAGGCACACAGGTGCCCGTTGCTTTCAAGTGGCGGTCATGAAGGTGTGTGTATGTGTATTCACAGAGATTTAAATACCTACCTCCTGCACGAGATTAAAGATGTGAAGAGGAGACGGCACTGCCTACATCACAGATTGATTGAAAGGCTGAGAATAGAGAGAGAATAACAGGGTGAACGGATGAGTATGCACACAATTTAAGCAGAGAGGGAGAGAATGAGGTAGTTGGAAAATTGTCAGATTCCTTTCAGAACGAGAGCGAGAGAGAAAGAGAGAGAGAGAGATTTGTGTGACGTGTGTGACCGTGTTCTCTCAGTTCGAAGCAGAGAGACAGGTCTGCATGCTGACACTCACTCTAGCGGGCTGATGCACTCTGGAAGTGAGCGCAGGACCCTCTGGGAGACGTGTACAGCTCGAGGTGCCAGAGATGATTTGAAAACCTGGAGGTTTGCGCTACACATGCTGAACTGCATACCTGCATATTCCTCTGCGTCTTAGAGCACTCCACACACACGTGCAGACATGCAAACCATGGATTCTCTGCCCAATGATACAGATGGATTGGAGAACTCCTTGAAGAACTCGAAGTGTGAGCAGACGGAGAAGATGTGGATAAGGTTTAAAGGAATGTAAGTGATTTCATTCTTGTTTCATACTCTTTCATCAGCACTGAGGTTGACTGGTGGCAAGAGAGGGATCCGTTTAAATGCAATACGTTTGTGTTCACTGTACGAGTGGTTGAATCTTGACTTGTGGGTCAGCAAGTGTGTGAATGTAATACTAATGTGACTGTCAACCCTAATAAAGGGATGTGTGTGATGATGAATTTGGTCAATGAATTCAAAACAGTCTTGCAGTGTTGTGGGTTAGCTGTGTTTGGATTTTGTAATTTTATATTGATTTCTAGTCTAGTAAAACTTGCAACCACAATTCAAACATCCTTTGTGGATATTTGTTTTTTATTGTTGATATTGTACAATGTATAAAATTATGACTTATTTATTCAGTAAAAACACGACTAGTATTACACATGCTGTATAATGTAACTTGATTATATTTGGCAAATGTAAAGTTACTATAATGTGTACCTTTCCCACAACTGTGTTTGGTTCCTCCCAAGGTTTTTCTCACCTAAACATCTTATGGAGTTTTTTTTTTTTTTTTTTGCCTTTGTAGCATTTGGTTTGCACACTGGGGCAAATTGTTAAAACAAATTGTATTGTGAAGTGTGCTATATAGTAGGGCTGGGAATTGCCACAGACCTCCCTATTCGATATTACAACGATATTTAGTCACCGATTTGATATATAGTGCAATTCTGTAAGTATTGCTAGTTTATGTTATATTTACCTGTGTTAACCCTCCTTTTTTAGAAAAAATGTTTATTGAAGAACACTTGTGTCTGACATGACAGTTCTTTCACTCTGTAATACAGAAATTGCAGGTAAAAGGTAGGGATGTGCAAAATTACGAATTTTCATAATCGATTAGTCAATGCGTAGTCTGAGCTATTTAGTTGATAACACTGTGTAACAATTTTTTTTTTCCTCCTTTGTAGTAAGTGTTATTTCCTAATTGCTTATGCCTCAAAAGTATAAAAAAATGGCTATTATTCCCCACAAACTTTGCTTTTGTAACCAGGAAAGTGATATTTTGAAATGTACCTATTTCCAATGAGAAAACGGGCGAATCTGTGTCTTTTCGTTGACATAAATTCAGAAAAAAACAACATATGAATCCAAATTAACGTATTTATACTAAAGTAATATTCAAAGCCGTGCTGGTTCATAATGGTAACAAGTACCCATCTCTTCCCCTGGCTCACTCGGTGCACCTCAGAGAGGATTACAACAGCATCAAGACCTTGCTGGACGCCGTGAAGTATGATGAGTATGGCTGGGAAGTCATAGGAGACTTCAAAATGGTGGCATTCCTGATGGGTCTCCAAGGCGGTTTTACCAAGTTTCCCTGCTATCTTTGCCTTTGGGACAGCAGGGACACCAAGGTGCACCTCCACAGGCGGGATTGGCCACAGCGGACCGAGTTCTCTGTGGGGAGGAACAACGTCAAGTGGGAGCCACTGGTGGACCCCTGGAAGGTGCTGATGCCACCACTGCACATCAAATTGGGCCTTATGAAACAATTTGTCAGAGCTCTAGATAAGGAGTCAGCAGCCTTCAAGTACTTTCAAGACTTCTTCCCTAAGCTGTCTGAGGCAAAGGTCAAAGCCGGTGTCTTCGTCGGACCACAGATAAAGAAGGATTTTGGATTCATATGTTGTTTTTTTCTGACTTTATGTGAACGAAAAGACACAAATTTGCCCGTTTTCTCATTGGAAATAGGTCAATTTAAAAATATCACTGTCCTGGTCAGGAAAGCAAAGTATGTGGGGAATAATAGCCATTTTCTATACTTTTGAGGCATAAGCAATTAAGAAATAACACTTACTACCCAGGAACAAAAATTGTGTTACATAGTGTAATTAAAGGAACCCATGTTTAATTACACTGCAAAAAAAAAAAAAAAAATTTTATTTGTATTTTATGTTGCTTTACAGTAAACATATCTAATCATCCTTAAAACAAATTATGTTGACTTGACAAGCAAAATGGCATAATATATTAAGTCTTGTTTTTAAGAGAAATCTGACAAAATTATGTTTATGCTTGAAAAAATCTGCTAATGGTTTAAAAGGAATAGTTCACCCAAAAATGAAAATTCTCTCATCATTTACTCACCCTCATGCAATCTCAAGATGTTTATTACTTTTTTCTTCTGCTGATTTTTAGAAGACTATCTCAGCTCTGTAGGTCCATACAATGCATGAAAATGGTGGCTAGAAATTTGAAGTTGCAAAAAGCACATAAAAGCAGTATAAAAGTAGCCTATATGACTCCAGTGGTTAAATCCATATTTTCCGAAGTAATATGATAAGTGTTGGTGAGAAACAGATCAACATTTAAGTCCTTTTTTACTATAAATTCTCCTCCCTGCCAAGTAGGTGATGTTATTCACAAAGAATGTGAATCGCCTTAAACAAAAGAAGAATGTGAAAAGTGGAGGTTTATAGTAAAAATGACTTAAATATGGAACTGTTCTCACACACACCTATCATATCACTTCAGAAGATATGGATTTAACCACTGGAGTCACCATTCACTTGCATTGTATGGACCTACAAAGCTGAGATATTCTTCTAAAAATCTTCGTTTGTGTTCTGCAGAAGAAAAAATTTCATGCACATCTGGGATGGCATGATAGTAAATTATGAGAGCATTTTAATTTTTTGGGTGAACTATCCCTTTAAGAAAAATAAATATGCTTTCCCTTTGAATTAATTTTATTTACCTTAACCCATTGTAGTTTTTTCTTGTTTTCTAAATTTTGTTAGATTTCTCCTAAAAGAATGCTTAATATCTTAAGCCATTTTGCTTGTCAAGTAAATATATCTTGTTTTAAGAATGTTTAGATACTTTACTGGGAAACAAGACAAAATACTAATTAAGAAATGTATTATTTTTTTTGCAGTGCCTGCATTATGTCCATATGACCCAATCAGCTGTGTTTCATAGTGATATATGGATGCTAAGCACAGCCCTTTTAAAGGGTAACTAATGTATATTCATCAAATTAAAAGGCTTAATAACTATAATGTCTTGTCGCACAAAACTATTAAAGAAAAGTAAGAAACAAGGAAAGCTTCAATACAGAGAGGCACAAAACTGCTTATGCGCATTCCAGACACAGAATGATGCGCTTCAGTGTAACCAGAGCTCTTGGAGTCACAGGGCAATCCGCATTCAAAGTGCATAGCTATTAGATTATAAATATTGTGGGGGGTCACAACATGTAGTTCATGGCATCCAACAGTTTGATGAGCCTTTGTACTGCTAAACTATTTATTAAGGCAGTGTCAGACAGAATCTGCAGAACGACTCCTGAAAAATACTCTACACAAATAAACCTGTGTATTATGCATATTAACAGTAACGTTACACACAGCAGAGGATTTGATGTCTGACAGTTAACAAGTGGTGCTTTATGGCTGTAGCAGCTATGCATTAAAGGACTAAACGTAAAGAATTTGAGAGACAAATCTTCTGAGAGCAAACTTGTTTGTGTGGAACTCAGCACGAATACAGGCTCCTATATCTACAGTATCTATCTGCCTGTCTGTCTGTCTGTCTATCTGTCTATCTATCTATCTTTCAGCATATTAAGCAAAACGTGTATTGTTGTATTTAGTAAAAATTGATTTTTCATCAGGGAGATGATTTTAAAATCGTTTGCCTCAAGAATCGCGATTTGTAACAGAATAATTTTTAAGTTAATTTAGCATAAAACAGGTACCAGCTGCTTATTTTTCATCAACAACACAGCAGTGTTTAATAATGAATCATTTAATAAACACATTCAAACTACAATAATAGGAAAAAATTCAAAGGTTACACTTTTTGACTCTTTATGCAGTATTACCGATGTACACTGATGAGCCAAAACATTATGACCACCTGCCTAATATGTCTTGGTCCTCCGTGTGCTGCTAAAAGAGCACCAACTGCCGAGGCATGGACTCTACAAGACCTCTGAAGGTTTCCTGTGGTATCTGACACCAAGACATTAGCAGCAGATCCTTCAAGTCCTGTAAGTTGCGAGATGGAACCACCATGGATTGGACTGGTTGGTCCAGCACATCCCACAGATGCTCAAACGGATTGACATCTGGGGAATTTGGAGGCCAGGGAAACACCTTGAACACTTCATCATGTTCCTCAATCCATTCCTGAACAATGTGTGCAATGTGGCAGGGTGTATTATCCTGCTGAAAGAGGCCACTGCAATCAGGGTATACCATTGCAATGAAGGGGTGTACCTGGTCTACTACGATGTTTAGGTAGGTGGCACATAGTATCAAATTGACGTCCACATGAATGGCTGGACCCAGGGTTTCCCAGCAGAACATTGCCCAGAGCACCACACTCCCTCCACCAGCTTGTTGTCTTCCCACAGTGCATCCTGGTGCCATCACTTCCCCAGGTATATGGCGAAAACGTACACGGCTGTCTACATGATGTAAAAGAAAACGTGACTCATCGGACCAGACAACTTCTTCCACTGCTCCAAGGTCCAGTTCCCACTCTCGTGTGCCCATTGTAGGTGCTTTCGACGGTGGACAGGGTTCATCATAGGCACTCTGACTGGTCTCACCACTGCTGACCGGGAGCACCCCACAAGCTTTGCCGTTTCAGAGATGCTCTGACCCAGTCGTCTGGCCATAACAATTTGGCCTTTGTCAAAGTCACTCAGATCTTTACTCCTGCCCATTTCTCCTGCATTCAACACGTTGACTACAAGAACTGATTGTTCCATCTAATCTACCCAGAACTTGACATGTGGCCTTGTTAGGAGATGATCAACGTTATTATAATCACCTGTGAGTGGTCATAATGTTTTGGCTCATCAGTGTATGTTTAATAAATATCAGTTTAGTCTGTTAAAGCAAGAAAGAAATTAATCTTCTTTAGCATTAAAATTGCCTTCAGTTGTTTTGGGCACTGCTAAAACACAAACGCCGTACAGTCTGATATTAAAGTTTAAGTGTGTAATTTCTGCGACACTTGCATTACCAAATGGTTATAATGACTGTTTTCAAACAGATTTCCTGAGAACTCTCCCAGTCTGTCATTGGTTGGCTAAAAAGTAAGTCCCTCCCCAAGCTTATGCCATTAGTAGAGCCAGTGTTGCATGTTGGGATAGATACAGTTGGCAAAGAGGCCCTGCCCACTCATGGGGGAAAGCGAAGCCCTGTTCCCAAAGTTACTCATACATTAATATGAGAAAAATAGGGAGAAATATCCATTAATTTTGGCTGTTTTAACAATGAAAAACATGGCGAAAAGCTGTTTTTTGCACCTCAAACAAAGCCAAAATCCCCAGAATTTTATTCATTCATTTATCCACTTTTATTGCCTGGAAAATGGTAAAAATAGAAACCAAAAGGAGAGCGTTGTGGCTGCAATCTGTTGAGCCATACAGTAGTTTTTAGCAGGCCCAGGTCACCTCTAGACAGAAGTTTATTAATGATTGTCATGTTAATATTTTGTTTCTAAGTTTATAAGGCTTATAAATGTTGGGACGGTTAAAATAGTAGGCCTGCAATAAAAATGTAAACAAAAAAATTTTGATAATCGTAGAAAGGAAATATATTTTATTAAACATAAAAGTAATATGCAGCAATATGCAATATAACTAGGGATGCACCATTATGAACATTTTTAACCAAAGAGATATAGGCTGATACCGATATTTTGCCATTTACCTTATTTTACCTTAATTTGTCATCAGATCACTGTTTGGACTTATGCTTTAAAAATGTACAAATAGGTAAAAAATCTTACCTCCATATACTGTATGTACTAACAATAAATAATTTCCATTGAACATGGATTGGATCTGTTGAACACAGACCAACATTTAAAAAAACCCCACAATGAAACATAAATAGAAGATAAAAAAGATAGGAAAAAGAACTAAATATGATAACAATGTTTATTTGTACTTCTAAAAAAATTTGGCACTTCTGTTTTTGCTGTTCAAAACAACAGAACTTGCATTTTACATGTATGTACTGAAAATGAACATTACAAATTCATACTATGTATATGTTGGGCAGTTCCACAGAAATGTCAAACACATCATGGAAAATATAAAGGTTTAATTAAAGGAACAAAACCCCCTTTTAAATTCTGTATTATCCACCTTAATTTGTCAGCATAACCAGTGTGGCGCCATTATCAACCTTGAATGTGGACCTCTTTTGGTATAATCCACCTCCAGCCATTTCAGCGATGCAAAGATACTAATTTATACTGCTTTATATTGCAGCGTGGTAATACATGTGATCCTAATATTATAATTTATTATAGTTTTCATAAACACATTAGTTTGGAGCACATACAGTATATCACATTTTGCCATCGCTTTATCACACGCACACAGTTGCACAGGCAGAATGAATGAGAGATTAGGCGTTGAAACGGACAGTCCACAGCAGCTCCATCTGTCACGACTACCACAAACTTTACACAACCAGGAGAGAGGAGAAAGAGAGAAGAAAGCTGCTGGGAAAATGATGCTTCAACTTCCTTTGCACCAAAACTGCATCTTGTTTCATCTTGGCAAAATAATAAACACATTATACTCTCCGTTCTTGTCAGAGAGCAGTCTCTCTTTCATAGTGTAGTAAACAGACACACAGATCAAACATTCAGTATGGCTGATGAAATTGCCTCTGAGGTTATATGAATGGAGGTTTACATGGCGACATGAAAATACTGCATCGTTACGCACTTGGTAAAGCAAGAAGCAGATTTTATTATTGTCACTTCAAAACAAAACACAGCAACAAGTGAATGATACTTACTTCTGTGTTGAAAAATAAGGTGGATAGTAGCATAATGGATAATACCATCCAGACCACTAGAGGGCGCTGCTTGCGCACACAGTGCTGACTGAAGTGCTGAATGCAGACTATATTTTAAAACGCTGCCTTTTAAGGATTTGTAACCGTGCAAGTGTTTGCCATATTGTGAGTCTAATCTTAATTCAATCAATCCTGCAGCATTAATGAATACATGTCTCAGAATAGGGGCGGGGCCAGAAGGCTGGTCTATTTTGGTCCATAACAATGTTCCGCCTACTGCGTAATATATTGTTTAAAATATGTGTGCATGCAAGTTTTTCTTGGAAAATCTGAGTTGAAATAAACACAAATGCAAAATGTATTATGTAGACTGTTAAATATATAATCAAATGTATTAGCTTATGATTTGAGCTCTTTTGCAACACTGTCCCAATGCGTCTGCTCTGCAAGAGCTCTAGATTTTCAAACTGACATTCTAAAACACATCAGATAACAGCAGCTCCATCGGATGACTAATTCACTGCAGTGGCAAAGAGAGAATTCCAGTATTCTTGAGATTCTGTATTTGCTCACAATAGAGAGAGAGAGCCTGCTGCTCACTTCAGTCCTGTACTTTACACACAAAAATACTTTCTCCAATGCAATGTACTCATTATTGTAGGATCATGTAGCCAGGTCTGGTCCACATAGACCTAATTCACAATAGTGCCATATTTGATTTTTGACGTAAAAGAAAACAAGGTTGTGAGGTTGTAGGTTTACAGTCCCTGCAATGGCATGCACTGTATAAAGCTGTGTAAAGCTCCTAGATCACATCTAATGTTCCACAACTCATGTTTTCTGGAGTTTTTGTCTACTGAAATTCCTTGGAAAGATTGCGGGGGCAGAGGGTAATGGAGAACCAGGACTGACCGGACCGAGCAGGAACAGGGGGAATAGCATAAACACGAACCAACCAACAGACAAGACTGACTCAAACATACAAGACTGACTGGAAACACAAGATGAACTGGCACTGGACAGCACACACAAGGAGACTAAAATAGGGAAGGAAGTCAAACAGGTTAATACAGGGCAGGTGTGACTAACAAACGAATAATGGGCAAAGATGGAGGCAGGGTATGATGTGAGACAGAGAGACACGTGGCAATGCAGGAACAAAACAAAGCCACGTGCTCTCACAAGACAACAAAACACCCAAATGGCATGAACACACATTGCCAAGACAATAAGGCAATATACGGCCATGCCAACCGTCAAACAAGACGAGAGAATGCATAGCAACGCCAAGCAAAGCGACGCCACGCATTCCTACACTAAACAAAGCCTGAGTGTACATCACGAGGCAACCAACACACGATGCATGCAACAGAGACAGGACGGAGACAAAATGAGACCTTTGTGACTGAACCTCAGCACAACATGAAGACAGCTTGCGACCCGGGCATGCAGCGTAAAGCGAGCGCAACGCGCGTCTGCGGTCGCAAGAGACAGACACAAAGACAGACAGAACATGGAGCATGAGTGTCCGGATCCACGACACAGACCGAAACTGAACCAGACAGGGAAGTCAGGATCCAGTAACCATGCTCTGGACATGAAACACAAGACAGCTTGCGACCCGTGCACGCAACACGAGGCGCACCCGTGTTCACGAGAGACAGACATAAACAATTGACGCAGGGTGCATGCTTCCAAGATGACATAAGTGCGATGCACTCACTTCAGTAACAGACAGAAGATGGAGCATGAGTTTCTGGAGCCCGACACAGACCGAAACCAAACCAGACAGGGAAGTCAGGATCCAGACACCATGCTCTGAAACACAAGACAGACTGAAGAGCGCAAGGCAGGGAAAAACCGAAGCCTTGTGCTCACACGAAGAGAGACAATGAAACACAAGACAGACATGGGACGATGATGCCACAGTCCTGTCAGATAAAAACCCAGACTTACAGAGTGACAGGACCGTGACATTAAGTATTTATGAACTGCTAATCTGCCGTTTTACTTGTGAATTCTGTAAGGGAATAAAAGTTGTTGTTGTAGTGCCTTAATAAGGCAGGAAACTGCTGCAATTTATATAAGATATTTACAAGCCACATAGAAATTATTGTGCAAAAATGTAGGTCCTGTATAATAACATGGTTCTATGAGACCAGGTTGGAAAGATCATAACAAAATAATAGACCAACTTAAAGAGAAGAATTTAAAAAAAATTGTGCTGAAGCCTCGTAAACAGTTGTACATAAAACACTGCAGAATAGTGGAAAATGTATATATAAGCTATGATCAGAATTTATGTCTGTCTAAAAGTAATAAGTACTGATTATTTCACAGACATAACTCCAAAAACAAAGCACAATATACCATTCTGGATATCTAGTTTATTTGCTACAAAGTGCCTCAAACAAAACTCTGAATATCTTTGAAAGATTTGATACCACTAACCTGGAAAACTTGGTCAAATCCATTGATTATTTCATCTTCAAAAGCATTTGTTGTATCAACCCAGGACCTTGTAAACACGACTATGTTTCCAGGCAGACTGATAAAAAAAACTGTTGTGTGCCTTTACTTGTGTAAAGCCAATCACATTAGAGCTTCCCAGATCAGGAAAGTGCATTTCAGTTGTGTGTACAATATGCATCAGATGATCAGAGAACAGCATGTGAGTGAGACTATCATTACCTCAGAAAACTAATGTCCTTCCATTTTTTGTCTTACAGGCAGAAGTACAAAAGCACATCTCAAAGGTAAGTCCAAAGTTGGTCTCTATTTGTGTCACAGCAATTTATTGGAACACTGCATCAGTGAACATTTCATGCATAACAAGTAATGCAGGTGCAATGAACACAATCTTATCACTCCAGCTGGGTCACTAATGGTGCCATTGCCACCTCCATGATGTGGGGGTTGTGTAATGTGTAAGGATCTGTTATGCTACTGCAAAGGATGCAGCTAAAATCCTGATTAAGTGGGGTGATGAAGTAGGGCTGGGATGCACTGACGATTAAATCAGAATTGAAAAAGAATTAATAAGAATTCTGTTTATAGAAATGGAATACACAGAGCAAAACAATGCTGCAAAAAGGCACAGAGGGCTCTGCAGCAGCATTTAAAGTGAAAAGTTGTGCTTGTTACAAAAAACATATTAGGGAAGACTTTAAGCCAGTGAAATGTACCAGACAGGCAAAAGTTGTGCATAACCACAGAAAACAAGGCATGCGCTAATGACAACAACAATGTTTAAAAGGATAGTTCACCTAAAAATGACAATTCTGTCATCATTTACTCACCCTTGACTCCCTGAATCGAAATTGAATTGAATCATAATTTATAATAATAATTATATTTATTTATCACACATTATACATTTGCACATATACAGTGAAATTATTTTTTTCACATATCCCAGCTAAGCTGGGGTCAGAGTGCAGGGTCAGCCATGATACGGTGCCCCTGGAGCAGATAGGGTCAAGGGCCTTGCTCAAGGGCCCAACAGTGGCAACTTGGCAGTGCTGGGGCTTGAACCCCCGACCGTCTGATCAGTAACCCAGAGCCTTAGCTGCTGAGCCACCACTGCCCTCGAAAGCTGCCTAAAGAATCCCACCTCTGATCAAGGAACTAGAGAGCTATTGACATCACAATCCAGCTCTATCACCTATGGGCCAATGAGCATGGTTTGTTCTAAACCCATAACCCTAAGTATTGAACTTTTGCAATCTATTCAGTCTGAACTGTTAAATGTACTCACTGAGCACTTTATTAGGAACACTATGGTACTAATAAAGTGCCCAACATGGTCTTCTTCTGTTGTAGCACATCCACCTCAAGGTTTGACGTGTTTACAGAGTGGTTATCTGAGTTACCGTAGCCTTTCTGTCAGCTCGAACCAGTCTGCCCATTCTACTCTCTCTCATTTCCATCCACAGAACTGCCGTTCTCTGTATGTTTTTTTTTGTTTTTGGCACCATTCTTTGTAAACTTTTAGAGACTGTTGTGCATGAAAATCCCAGGAGATCAACAGTTACAGAACAACTCAAAACAGCCCATCTGGCACCAACAATCATGCCACAGTTGAAATCGCCAAAATCAAAATTTCCCCCCCATTCTGATTGTTGATGTGAACATTAACTGAAGCTCCTGACCCGTATCTGCATGGTTTTTGCACTGCTGCAACACAATTGGTTGATTACAGTGCATCCGGAAAGTATTCACAGCGCTTCACTTTTTCCACATTTTGTTATGTTACAGCCTTATTCCAAAATGGATTAAATTCATTATTTTCTTCAAAATTCTACAAACAATACCCCATAATGACAATGTGAAAGAAGTTTGTTTGAAATCTTGAATACTTTCCGGATGCGCTGTAGATAGTGGCATGAATAAGCAGATGTACAGGTGTTCCTAATAAAGTTTTCAGTAAGTGTAGTGGCTCCATTTAAACTATATTTTGTATGTAATTCCAGTCTTAAACTGTGCACTAACCAGACACGGCGCGATAAAATGACAAGTGAGATTTTTTTACCACAACGACAACAGGATGATTTTTCGATCTCTTATTCTCTGTTTATGCTACTTATTGCTGGGTAGGCCTGCCAAAGTGAAATCTCATTGGCCCAAAGTCAGTTTTGATTGGCTGTGATTGTGCCATGTCACACAGCAGTTTCGCGTTTAGTGTGGATAGAAAATAGTTTATCGCTGGAAACTTGTTGCATCGCACCATGGTTAGAAAATTTTTGTGTGCTATTGATTTATTGTTTTTAATTTAATTTATTGATTTTATTGTAAATTTTTGAACAAATTTCAAATTAAATTTGGAAAATCTCTCATTGACTTGAATGTTCACTATTCAACCAAACCAACAGCAGTGATGTTGTCACAGTTTTTGTATGCTTTGTGGTCTTCTTTCTTAAATCTATTTGCATACTGAATTGTGATTGGTCTTATCTTATTTGCATATATTTAACCATCTACTATACACAAGTATGTGAAAGCAGAGGCTTCTAGCTATGCAAGGTGAATTACTTTTTTTGTTGTGTTCCAAAATGTGTCAGACTGCAATTCCTAACACAACGCAAGTACATGTGGTAATCTCAACACTGCCATTAGGGACGGTATAACGGACATTAGTGTGAACTGTCCACTTCTACGGTGAGTTTCAAGCAAACTTCTGTTTTATGGCGGAGCAACAGTTAAAGTCAATATATTTAGAGCAACTTTTCTGAATAAAAACACATCCAGTTAACGGCTCATACTTTTGAATGTAACTTTATCGCCCCCTTGATTGAGTACAAAGGTTACCTCCACAGTAACACAAGAACACACACTGAACGGATGTTCAACCAGACAGTGCACTGGCACTAGCATTTGCATACGCCTACTTGCGTGAAGTATGTTTCTGGCCTTATAACTGTCTTTACACTGCACAATGTGTTGATTTTTGTGTGTTGCTGACTGAAAACGACAAATGGCTCTGATGTAGCATTTTTTTTATTTACTCAAAACCAAAGCCTAAAACCTAAACATACCTACAACTAAACAACTATTGTTTTGGTGCCTTGCAAGCACTGGTATTTTCTTCAGGAAATACAAATGTAGTTGAAATAGAAATCCATATTGAGTGAATAATAGCCAAATAATAGCCCTAATTAATTTGAAATAATTGTCATTCAAGGTACTTCAATAGTACAGATTTTGTACATAAAACGTGTCAGTGCACTCTCTCTCTCTCTTTCTCTCTCTATCTCTCTCACTCACACACACAAAGCACTACAGACTTTGAAGGGCCCTGATGCCTTCACTGGCCACCCTCTCTGTGGAAACCTCTGTCAAGCTCTTATGTGAAGGCCAATCAGAGCAGTCGAGCTCGGGTAAAGTGGCCCTCACACACCCCCACATTACTGCCTCTGATGCTAAACACTCGCCTGCTCTCAGTAACAGGCCCGCATTTATAAAACGCAAGCTGAGAGGTGCTACTCAGCAATGGCCTTTCTTCAAAACACAGCTCTCCACTATCAGTTAGGCAGACCCCAGTGTGTGTACTGTAGAACATATGAGTACAGCGACGTCTCTGCATCAGTATTCAGCTCAGAAGTCAATCAGTCATGTCAAAGGTGTTATTTATTTATTTATTTTATTTTTTCTCCCTAATTTGGAATGCCCAATTCGCAATGCGCTCTATGTCCTCGTGGTGGCGTAGTAACTCGCCTCAATACGGGTGGCGGAGGACGAATCTCAGTTGCCTCTGCGTTTGAGAACATCAGTCCGTGCATCTTATCACGTGGCTTGTTTAGCGCATAACCACGGAGACATAGCGCGTGTGTGGGCTTCACGCTATTCTCCGCAGCATCCACGCACAACTCACCATGCGCCCCACCGAGAGCGAACCACATAATAGCGACCACAAGGCGATTACCCCATGTGACTCTACCCTCCCTAGCAACCGGGTCAATTTGGTTGCATAGGAGACCTGGCTGGAGTCACTCAGCATGCCCTGGATTTGAACTCATGACTCCAGGGGTGGTAGACAGCGTCTTTACTCGCTGAGCTACCCAGGCCCCGTCAAAGGTGTTATTAATGAAAAACAGTAGTTACTGTAATTGGATGAATCTAACAAAGCATGTCAAGATCACATTTCACCCCAAAATCAAAAGATAGAAATATGAAAGTATATTTAACTTAGCCACTATTTTAGGACAATTAAAATTGCTTTCATTGTGACAGTATTTTCATTACAATAAAGGCAAGGCAAGTTTATTTGTATATCACATTTCATACACCATGGTTATTCAAGTCCTTTACTGTGATGGACTTGCTATTAGAATTACCCAGCAAATCACAACATTAATGTCCGAAGCCACAAAACACAAGACGGTCTCTTTTATTAAGACTCGCTCAAGCAAGTATAAGGATTACGCCCAACCTCTCCATTGGTAAATAATGAAAAAGTCAAACATTCAGCAAATATTTCATTCAGGTCAGATGCAACAAAAAAAGTTTTACACAATATTCAAAGTCACAAAAGTTGCATTTACTTCAGCCTCAACCTTTTCAGAGGCTGACTCACAGCAAGCATGACCAGGACTATACACTTCAAATTAACTAACAAAGGACTGACTAAACAAGACACACACTGAATTTAAAGGAGGTGGCCAGCACCATATACAGGGGGAATGAAAAAGCACAAAATTACACAAACCCTAACATCACATGTCCTTGGAACAAACATTGTACATCAACTAAAATCAGATCCATGGAAATAATTTTAGCTAATGTAAAAAGCATTCTGTTAGACAAAATCACATTTACTCAAGAGTCCAACAGTTGGTATTCCATCCACCACTTAAAACATTTCAGTTATCTGTTTGCAACTCTTTGCTGCTGGACCAGTCCACCTTGAAACGCCCACAGCAGGTACCAAACATTTTAATCAAAGAAATGGTAACAGATCTAGAGCCTGTTTTAAAGTTGTATTTTAGTAATGAGTTGTAGTGTTTTAATCATGTTCTTAGTAACATTTTAGTCAAAAGGATTTTTAACTGGTTTTAATCATATTTTCCTTTAAGCCAGCTAACTAAGCCTGTGCACTGACTCGGTATAAAGATGGTAAACCAAACCAGTGTTGCAGTGTGCTTTCATTTATTTATAAGTCCAAACATAAAGTATATGTTCAGCCTAAATCACGGCAGTCATATTTACATGGAAATAATAAAGAAAATAAAAGATACATAAGTTAATTTTAAAATCTCTTAAAAACAAGAAAAAAATATGAAATTTAAAAAGGGAACTTGTGTGAGAGTTCGGCCACACCCCCCCATTCATTTGTTTTGACTTTTGACAATATTTTAATTACAATTAGGCACGCCCTATTTCAGTTTACTGTTATGGAGAAAAAATCTTATTCTAATGAGATTTAATATTGTTTTTATATTACAATATTTTGTATTATAACAGTATTTATAAAGTATTTTTACATCATGGTAGTATTTGTTGTACTGCCTTTTTATTCTAATTTAAATCAAATAATTATTGTATTACCTTTATTTAATGTTGGCTAATGCAGCAAAATATAGTAAAAATGAGGATTTAATCAGAATCACCAATACTTTCATGAAAATGTTTAATTGTCATGAAAGTTATGTGACAATGAAAGTTTATTTAACTTGAAGAAAATTAAACCTATTTTAGATTTAATATTTATTTCCATTTTTTTATTTTATTTATTTTTTTTACTATATTTTTGTATTTAATGGTTGTATTAAATACACTGCCTTTTAAATGAAAGAATCATAGCACGTTTGAATACAGTAAAATATTTAAAAAATACAGTTTTGCAGTAATGAGGATCTAATCAGAATCATCATTATTCTCATGATAAATGCTTTGTCATAAAATAAATGAAATCTCTACGTAAAGTAGACTTAATGTTCTTGCTAAATATTATAATTTTTCTCCTTTGGGGTGATTTGTGGGTAAAATGTGACCTGAACATTTTATTTATTTTTTTCAAGATTGTGGGTGGGATTACACCTCCAGATGCTGGTAAATGGTTGTTTAGAAGTGTACAAGATATATTCAAACACAATTAGTCCCATGAGATGAACTTGGTGGTGACAGCTGGTTACACCTCACAGTGCAGGAAACAATCAATCAAACTAATTATTCCTGAAGTGCTTTAAGCACTGGGTGTTCAGCATGCTGTCAGTTATGGATAATGTATTGTGTTCTTATGATTAATTGACTCTCACTGCTCTAAAGCTACTTGACATGGATCCTTATACAAATCTTTGTTCATGTTCTGTCATGGAGAATGTGAGTTTTGTATCCACTAGAGGCCCCCATTAAACTATTCCAACAAAGTAAATTGAGAACATTAACGTGGATCATTGTTAGGGAAGCTACTTTTAAACTGTAGCTTTGTTCCAAGATACAACAGTCAAGCTACGCTTCTGAATATGTTAGCTCAACAAATTACTTAAAAAAAGTGTCTAACTGCATTGAAGCTTGTTGAAAGGGGGAATATAGTTTCAGGTACTGCATATAACTATTGGATGACATAATTTATAATGTCATCAGAGCCGTCTTTTTTATGGCATAAAACATGAGAATTAATGAACAATTTTACACTAATTTGCTCAATTTAAACTTGGCCTACATACAACTAATAAGATTAGAAATTATTTTTATTTACACTACCAATTCGAAAACAGTAATGGACAGCAGCATATAACTAAATATAATGCTAAAATAAGAAACCTTAAATGCCAAGTGGGAACTTAGTGAATCATTTTGTAAATCAGTTTATTTACATGAACTGTCTGAACAAACTGATTCACACAATGAATAAAGACTTTCCAATGGCATGTTCCAATATTAATTTGGCTCGCTTGGCCATTAAAAACGTTTGTTAAATTACATGGCTACTTGTTGGAAACAAATACTGCCACCCGACTGAAAAATGTAAGTGAGGTCTTGCGCCAGTCCACTCTAATTTTCAATTGTTTTCTTATGTAAACGTGATAGACGGACATCTTTGACCACTGCGCCACGTTTTGCTGATTTTTTCAGCATCTCGCAGAAGAGCGCCAATTTTTTAACAAGACACTGTTTACGTCCACACTGATAAATTCTCGTTTAAAAATTGATCTTTTTCTCTACGTTTTGGCCTTCCGTCCACACTGAGACAGCATTTTTGACAGCAAAAACTGAGCTTTTCGAAAATGCTCTCCCAAGTGGATATATTTGAAAATGCATCTTCGCGTTGTAGTGTGGACAGGGGAAACGTAGATCTAAAAACGATAAAGTATTTTTGTCATGAGATGCAGTCATGTGATCCATTCAACCCAAAACAATCAAGACTGCAGCCTATGTTGTAGTTGCGTTGTTGTGCCTGCTTCTCCTTTGATAGTGTTGCTAAAGATAAATGTTACTTTGTGCAACCTTCACATTGCATTCCTTCAAAGGCGATGGGAAGTTTACTCGGAAATGCTGTCCGGCGACGGAACACAAGGACAATTGCGTTTCAGACCGTACATGGAACGGCGGTTTTTTTTTTTACATGCGATTTAGGGGTTTCCATATGTTTAAGTGTGGACGAGCAACTTTTGGAAAACGCTTGAAAACGGCAGTGTGGACGGAGAGCGTTTCAAAAACGAAAACGCAGTTTTCAAATCTATCCAGATAAATGTGGACGTAGACCAAGACGGAAATCGGAAATGTGTGTGTTCTATCTGGGATATCTATGTTTTACCAACTGTTGCAAGGGGAACCATTGCATTTACTAATTTACAAATAAAAAGAAATGCACATTTTCTTTTCAAACAGTATTTTTGGTTTTAGCTAAAACACGGCACAGCCACTTCACAGACTTGAAAAGCTTGCTCTGACTGACCTTTACCATTAGAGCAACAGCTGTTCGTAAGGGTGCTGAGTGTATATAACTGTGTTAAGGGCTTTACAGGGGATGTAAAAGGTGGCATTGTGTTGTCCCTCTGTATCAGAAAACACAATAGAAAAGAGTGGATTTCCATGAGCATCATTAAATGACGAGTGTGGAGTAGCCATCCAACACATTCTCATTAGCTGTTTGTGTGTATAGAATTAATAAAATGGATGGTTCCAATGATGGTTCCGATAATTCTGACTGGATTTGTGTACGTTTGAGGCGGGGGAAACCTGTTTGAAAACCGGTTATTCATTTTCAGTTTTTTCAATATAATAATCGTTCCATTTGGCAGAAATTACACACTTTACCTTTAAAAAGCCAATTGTAGAGCCCAATGAGCCCAAGTAAGCGCACCTTTCAATATGTTTAGAGTGTCGCACTGTATGTGTTTTAAACCTATTTTTTAAAATTTGACATTTTCACAGTAGACAGTCTAGATATTTCTGCTGTGTGTTGTGTGGGCTTCTGTCAACAGGTTCGTCGTGCCACCTCTCCAGCAGCTCATTTGCTAAACCATGCTGATGTCTCCTGGCAACTGTGTATTTCCTGTTTGCTGGACATGTATTTATTTCAGGCTGTCTAGAAATTGGCAGATGTTAATGAACAGACAACCGATCCTGCATCAAAAAGGTTTTCAGGTCTTTTGCTGTGTCACATGCGCTTTGCTTGTTTGGGAATGTGTCGCTTATTAATCTACTGCTGCCAGAGAGACGCATGGCAAAAAAGTGAGTGCTTGATTCTGCTTCTTGTCAGAAATAAGCTCCATTCATGCATATGGAGAGGATGAATGCTATGAGTTATTTTATCCACTTCATCTGTATATGTTCTGTACATCACACGTCACTCTATGGCTTTGGTTCTCAACTGGTGGGTTGTGTGATTAAAAATGGTAAAAAAAAAATATATATATATATAAAAATCACAGGTATATTCTAATAGGGTCACGGTCAGCAAGGAACAACATCACTAAATCAAAATAATATTACCAACCTGGTATCATAGTATCACCATGCATAATTAGGGGCTGTTCACACAGATCGCGTTTTTGTGTTTATGTAAACATGCGCTAAGTGGATATTTTTGACCCGTGCACCGCATCTCACTGTTTCTTCAGCGTTTAACAAAAAATGGATTTACAAAATGCCCAGATAGTGTCAAATTTTCAAAACATTTTCATATATACTGTATATAGTCACAGCCAGGGTTAGGGAGTAGCGAAATACATGTAACAGGATTACATATTTAAAACACAAAATATTAGTAACTGTATTCCACTACAGTTACATTTTAAATCATTGTTACAGTTACATTCAAGAGCAGTAGCGGATTTAGGACATGTGCATTTGCCCCCAGGGCGGCATCTTGCGAGGGGCGGCACGAGGCCCCCCACCAACGTCAACAACTTTGGGGGCATGTTGAAGCGGGTTTCAGGTTTAAATTTTGCAATCCGTGGAACATTTGAACAGCAGTGAAATAATTTCTTATGATGTGTTACATTCATTGGAGTAGACAGCGGGTGCTTTCACACTGTTATGAGTGAAAAGGTGGATATGACATCATTGAGGAACTTTCCCTGTGAGAGACTAATAAAGAATCAACAGACAATCAGAAGAAAATGTCATTGTGTACACTTTGTGTTGTTTTAAAGTAAGTTTGAAGCAGGAGAAGCAGTTAACCTTGTGTAAATTGTCAAGTGAACATTTAGCTTTATGCTAAGCTAAAATGGTTTTTCTAGCTCTCTTACATGCACATATTACCAGCCACAATTTAAAAAAAATCCATGTTTGATCATTTATATATATTATTAAGACCTTTGATATTAGGGCAAAGATATACTGCAAAAATCGTATTCTTGATGATATTTTTTTTCCGGTAAAAAATATCTAAATGGTTCAAACAAAATACATTTACTTTGCGTACAATATTCAGGCTTTTTTCAGAAAATGTATTTTTAATATAAGTGTATTTTGTCTTACTGCACTGGCAGATTTTTTTTTTTTACTTATTAACTTTTTTGTATTCAAAACAAGTAAAAAAAAAAGAACAGCCATGCTGACGACGCAACACAGGTAAATTCTATAAGTACATTTTTCACACTTCAGTCATGATACATGTATAATGTATCCATCTTATGGCTATACTGTTAAAACAGTGTGTATTTTAATGTTCATTGAGTGGCCTCATTCACTTCCATTGTAAGGGACTAACTGCAACCACGATTTTTATACAACCAAGAGACAAGTCGAAATTATCAGCAAATTATATGGTCTTATGAGGGAAGAAAAAAAGATTCCCATTTCTTTTGTTCAAACTCCACAGTATTTTGCCTCAAATTCATTTGTCATTTGATAGAAGCTAGCCAAATAAGGCAGGTGCCAACATGGAAAAGTTGCTTAACATTCCCTCATCTTCAAAAACCATAAACATATAAAATAAAAACA
Source organism: Myxocyprinus asiaticus (assembly GCF_019703515.2). Classification (NCBI taxonomy): domain Eukaryota; kingdom Metazoa; phylum Chordata; class Actinopteri; order Cypriniformes; family Catostomidae; genus Myxocyprinus; species Myxocyprinus asiaticus. Next base: position 43,633,738 of record NC_059353.1, on the reverse strand, counting down.
AAAACAATGACCAAGCTACATTAAATATGGGTTCAATTGCAGTGAGGATACACATAGTTTGTGCCAAACACGTATTGCTTTGTTGGTTGCCAGGAGTATGAAAATGTTAAAATTCAAGTGCAGTACAGAAACCAAATTTGTCAATTTTCCAATTCAGCCAATGTCATATTTTTGCATATAATTCGGCTGATTCAATTCATGTTAATATTAATACGTTTCAGTGTTTGATTTTGAGGACATTTATTTACTTTTGTACAATGAAACATTTTGGTAGTCATATGTTAGGTTGTTACTTGAAGAGCTTGAATCTCTTGTGACATATGTGCGCCCAGAACAAAAGGCCTGCAGGATAGCTATCTGTGTCCGTATTTAGAAGCCATCCAGTGATCTAAGCAATTTCCTGAGAGCAGTTTAGGGAATTATTTTTCCTTGCTTGTATTATTTTTCCCCCCTCTGCTCTTCATTATTTTTACCACTATTACTTTGTGTTTAGTATCCTCCTGATGTTGACTGGCTAAATAGAGCCGCCTGACTTTGACGTGATTAGATCATGGCCTGGAGAGAGAGAGCAGCTCCCTGACAAACAATTTGCCTGAAAATGAAAGTGTAGCAATGCAATTGCCATTTTCTTACATTCAATCAGTGAAAGCTCGGGGACTCTAATGATTTCAGCCCACAACCAAATACTTTCTTTCTTAAGCAGGCTTTGAAGCCATTTTCTATGTGATTGTAGCAAAACTTGGGAAATGTTGTCACCAAAAACATCACCGTATGTTGAGAGCATCAATACAAAAAGTAAAAAAATGCCCAGTTTCAATTGCAATTATTTTATGACTGCTTTTAGTTCATGGCTGTGGGAAGCTATGAGAAGCTGTATTATATGCCCCTTTCAATTCAAGTTCAAAGTCTGATCATATCTAAGTGGTGCTTGAACGATGTTTTCTAAAGAATAATTCAAATTCAAGAATTAACAGCAAGTATTTCCTTAATTTGAGATGCTAATAAGATCATTTTCCTCCCAATCAATGTTCAGTCAAAAGCCATTCAGCCCATTAGCACAGAGAAACGCAGTCTGAACAGCCTTCAAAATGTCCTTGCATTGTACGAAGTGACATTTTCGATTGCAGAGATGAGTTAATTTTATGTGTGCGCAGCTGTTTTAATAGGACATTCCATTCATACTTTAAATGTCACATAAATTCTCATAATATCATCATCTAAGGAATTTTATCAAAAGGGCTGTTTCCACTAGCAACACACTCTTTAGCCTCATAATGGCAAGAGCAATGTAAAAGGGGCTTGAGTGATGTTTTCCTGAGCCCCCCGTGGGGAATGACTCATGCTTCCCGAGGGCTTTCAGCCGTGGCTCAGTCTTAAAAGAATACACTGCACACAAGCTAATTATCAGCATGTTAGCCTCCGCATGCTCATTAATTTTACGCCCTGCTGTCTCAGACTCTGCACTTTGTGTTCTACTGCCCTACTATAACAATTCTGCCATTTATTTGCACTAGCAGAGCACTAAATTGTTTTGATTTAGGTTACACACAAATAACATTGCAGTGCCATGGCTTTTTAAACTACAGGCCAACTATTTTGATTTTGCAATTATGCGTTTTATCTTGGTCTTTGCCAGTTTTGCACGTTGGGAACGTTTGGATGAATCTCAAGTACCTAAATCTACTCTCATATGTTTAATATGTCTTTAGGATCAATATAATGAAGCAATAAGCCACAAGTGGCCATGCATAAAAAATAATTTACCATGGCATAATGTGAAACGGATGCTCTTTTAGCATAAATCTAACAAAATTAGAAAAAAAAAACCATCGGCATATCAGAAATAAACATGAAAACAGCAATATGAAAAACCAATGTTTCTTTTAAATAATTAATTAGTAACACACTTTGTAAATTTAAATGCACAATCCAGAAATAATAATAGCCACAAAAGGGTTGGCACTCCTAAGGACGTGTCATATTAAATGTATATATTCAGACTAGTTCTCAAGTTAATGTGGACAAAAAAATGCAATAAATGGACATGACACATACCTGTAGGCTACCTGATGAGGGAAACCATCCAGAACACTTTGAAACCAGCAGACTTGGGTTTGATATCCATCAGTGCTGCTTGATTGATTAAATTAAGATTGAAATTGCAATATGGCTTTGTATTATTACTAAAAAGGCTGTTTTAAATAACAAAAACAAAAATTCAAAAATGTTTAAGAAGTTTTTTTCATATCAGTCATCATATTATCATATTTATTATTTTTTTAAATTTTTTAAATTTTTTTTTTTTTGTATCTTTTTTATTTGTTTTATCTTTTATTCATCTTTTATTGTGGCTTTCTTTAAAATTTTGGCCAGTCTTGAGTTCAACCGATCCAATCCATGCTCAATGGAAATTATTTATTGTTAGAACAGTGAAAAGGCTTTTGTATCTCTTTGTACATTATTAAAGCATTCCTAAGTAAAACAGTGATCTGATGACAAAATTAGGTAAGTGGCAAATTTTCATTATCAACCTATAGTTTTTTGTTAAAATCGGTATCGTATTGGCCAAAAATGTTCCTATCGGTGCATCCATAGTTATGGTTTATTCTTAAAAAAACATTATCTGAAAACAATTCTTAATATCCTATGCATATAAAACAAGATGCCCTCCTATAAATGCATCTTGTTTTAAGGATGTTTAGAAAAACTGATTAATCATTTTTTTAATTTCTTTTTACAGTGTAAAACCTCCAAACTTCCTGTGTTTTTGTTTTTTGCTGTTATAAACTGGCAGCAACAGCAATATGACAAAAGACACCAATGTTCAATACAAAACTGTTTGCAGTCTGAACTAATATGTTCATGATAATAATAATAATGAATGCTTATGATGACCTATATTGCCAGCAAGCAATGAAATAGCAGCAGAATTTAAACTTTTTGTATCGCTAAAATAGCTGGAAGGTAGGGATGGGACGATATGGTTATCTCACGATTCAGTTTGATATACTATATGATGTTTACGATTCTCTGTAATCTTGATTTGATATAATAACATTTAAATGACAAAGTATGAAATTATTTTTTTTAAATGTTTGCGCAAAATGCACATTATAATTTCTCATCAAAACAATATATACAGTATAATATACATATATATACTCTTAGTATTTTTAATAATAAGAGTTTCTCATATACCTTTCTCTGTAAAAAAAAAAGATCACAAATATATAACCTTCGAAAATAGGATGCATTCAGGCTGATCAGGTGCAGAACAAGCAATAGAACTAAAATGAATCTGTCCTGAAAAAGTATGTGAAAGTGTATGTTTATTTTTTTAATAATTTGTTTGTCATCATTATTATAGTCACATTTGAACTTTTTTAAAAATATGAAAAATCTACATTCTATTAATTAATATTATATCGTAAAATTGTATATAAATTATAATAATGATATGAGCTATCAATGTTTGAAATAAAGTTTACAATTTACAATTAATAACATTGAGTTTACATTCATTTTAATTACAAGTGCTAAAAAGGTTACGTCACTTTAAGAGAGCAACACATCTCATAGAGTCGCACACACAGTGTTCCAGTTTATTAACGAGAGGGAAGTCTTTGTTTTTTAGTGTATCTGTGCTATTTGTGATTAAAATTAATATTTCTTTTTACTTTTTTATTAGACTGTAAAGAACAGAAAGGATATTAAAAACTTATTCAATGAGAAGTAGAGTGCAATTTCATCTTTGATGGACACACATTACACGGAAGAAATGTTCTGTTTTAATCTCAAGCACTTTCTAACAAAACAAACCAATTTTCCAGGTATTCCAGTTCTTACATTTCTAAAAGCTAAATTCAAGCACTTTAAGCACAAGGACTTTGTGCAAACCCTGTAAACAGTGTATAAGTGCCGTAGGGGTAAAAATCAAGCGATAGAGAGATTATGATGTTTGATGAGTCATTTCATTTATGATCGTATGGACAGAAAACAATGTTGCAAATTTCAAAATATCGAGTTGTGCCTTGATATGGTTCTTAATTGTTTTGTCTCGCGATATATCAGAATTTGATTTATCATTCCATCCCTACTGAAATGGGCACTACCATCTCACAGGACCTGAAGTGGGAGACCCACATTGACTCCACTGCGAAAAAGGCCCAGCGGAGTTTGTACCTCCTTCGCCAGTTGAGGAAGTTCAACCTGCCACAGGTGCTGCTGATACAGTTCTACTCAACGGTCATTGAGTCTGTCCTCTGCACTTCAATAACTGTCTGGTTTGGTTCAGCTACAAAATCAGACGTCAGAAGACTACAAAGGGCGGTTCGGACTGCTGCGAGGATTATTGGTTGCCCCCCCCCCCCCCACCCCTTCAAGAACTATACACTCCCAGAGTGAGGAAAAAGGCTGGAAAAATCACTCTGAACCCCAATCACCCTGCCCACTACCTTTTTGAACTGTTACCTTCTGGCCGACGCTTCAGAGCTCTGAACACCAGAACCGTAAGGTACAGGATCAGTTTTTTCCTCCAGGCTATCCATCTCATGAACAGTTAAAACTGCCCCATTGAGCAATAATTATGTGCAATACACAGCTTAGTCTTTTTATATTATCCAACACATCCTACCTCTTCTGCCATTACATTCCATTGCACTGTACATAACCGATTTGTATTTAGATTTGCACTACGTATGTGTATGTGTGTGTGTATGTATGTATGTGTGTATTTGTATGTGTGTGTGTGTATGTGCATGTGTGTGTATATGTACAGTATGTATATGTATGCATGTGTGTGTATGTATGTATGTATGTATATATATATATATATATATATATATATATATATATATATATATATATATATATATATATATATATATAGTCTATTGTGTATTCTATATATACTTTTTTCTTTTCAATATTTATCTATTTTTATTCAATTTAAATCATTTTTTTAAAGTCTTGTTGCTGTTGACTTTGTATTGTTGTGCACTGGAAGCTCCTGTCACCAAGACAAATTCCTTGTATGTGTAAGCATACTTGGCAATAAAGCTGATTCTGATTCTGATTCTGATTCTGAAAGTGGTTTATACCGGAAGTGGTGAATATTCAAGTTTGAAAATGGCCATGGGCAAAAAACTTTGAGATATAAGGTGCATACTTTGGAAAATGATGACGTTATGAATTGGAAAATAGTTTTCTACTGGAATCCTACAGTATTAGTGTGAACGTGGCTTAACTTTACTCTGTTTGCGGTTGCTATAGACATGGTGCGTTAGTCAAAGATGTCCATCTAGCACATGTTACATAGAAAAACAGTTCAGCTCAGACAATCTCAAAAACACATTCAGTATGAACAGCCCCTTAATATAGAATGCGCAGTGTGTGCAGAATGTTCTGCATTTTACGGATTCAAATGTGGCTCATCCAGTCATAATTTAGAGTCGTAACTATCTGAATTATATATATATATAACAAAAGCACTTACAGGAATGCATCTGTCTATCTATTGAATTCATAAGGAATGCATTAAAACTAATTCTTGAAACACTTTAGACAAATAAACATTTTAATTACTCCAGGAAAACTATAGCTTGTAACACACCAGTGAACCTGGAGAATGAAGTCACACTGTAGCAGTTTTGTGTGGGAGGTTGCAAGTTTGTGAGATTTTGACACATTTATGGAGTAGTGAAGAGAGAAATCTCATACTCTCATACTGACTGTTTTCTTTTGTTTTTTTTTTTTTTTTTTTAAATTGAGATTACTGACACATGTCTAGACTGTTTTAAAATACAATAGCAAGACCTTCAATAAATAGTGCATCTGTATTATGGCATAAATGTTGTTAATCATGAGGTGATGGAGTCATTTCAGAGCAAGAATGGGAAAAGCAGTTTGTTGCCATAGCCACCAAAAAATTATTTGTGGTGCAATGCGTGTTCTACCTGATGTTAATCTAGAAAATGTTGATACAAAATGCTGAAAGCATTTTAAAAGACTTACTTAAAAATATAGATTTAGAGTTGTATGAAATAAATGAAAATACAAATGTTGGTAATGAAGTAATGACAAGATTCTGTACTTTTTTTCTTTTTCTTTTTTTTTGGACACACCTTTACATGTGCAATCTACTAAACATACTACAGATACTATTTACAAAGTAAATAAAAATCAACATTGAAATATGTCTACATTTGTGAAAAGGTAAGTAAATGAATAGGTTTATATTTTAGTTAGTATTTTGAATTCATTTCAATTCAGTTTTCCAGATTAGTGGCATCAAATCTTTTACAGATAATTTGAGTTTTGTTTAGGGTGCTTAGTTGCAAGTTGAATAAATATTCATGAACAGAGTTGTTTTTTCCGCTTTATGTGTTTTGAGTCTTTCAAAATAATCAGTATTTATTACTTATCGGTACTGAGTGTTTTCTGTACAACCAGTCACAGACACCGCTGTGCAATTATTTGAATCTGATTTTTCACACTGGTCTGTAATTATAGTATCATTTATTTCTAATAAATAAATGGTACATAAACACAAAAGGAAATGTGATTGGTCGCTTTACATGTCTGTCAGACACACCCTTCCTGTCAAAGGCGGTTCTTTGCCAGAATAAACTGCAGTGTAGACCAGACTTTATGCCAGTAGTCAAAAGTCTGGCAATGCAAGACTAATCTTATCATGATACTTCCAAGCATTTCATGCTGGATGGTGGTGACCTTTGACCTTTATCTGTTATCATGAGGAGGTCATCAGAGAATAGGTGTGATTTGACTGAAGCTCGTTCTAAACTGGACAAACAATCATTTCTGTAAATATCTTGCATGAAGAAAGCATGCAAACCTCAGTGTGATTAAACCTCATATTATTTTCACATGCCATCTCTGGTGTGGTACCCAATGGGAATAGATTAACCTTTCCTTTTGTGCCTCTAAGGAAATAAAAAAATCCTGTGTTAAAAAGGCTGTGTTAGATTCATCTCTCTTTGATCCCTTCATAGGCTACTTCTATGCAGACTATATATGTATATGTATATATACAGATGAAGTCATTAAAACTCATTTTTCAATACAGATTTAATATTAGCAAACTATAGTTTTGGCAAGTTGTTTAGGATATCTACTTTATGTATGACACAAATATTTTTTCCAACAATTGTTTACAGACAGATTGTTTCACTTTTAATTTACTTTAATTGATTATATCACAATTTCAGTGGGTCAGAAGTTTACATACACTAAGTTAACTGTGCCTTTAAGCAGCTTGGAAAATTCCAGAAAATGATGCCAAGCCTTTAGACAATTAGCTTCTGATAGGAGGTGTACTGAATTGGAGGTGTACCTGTGGAGGTATTTTAAGGCCTACCTTCAAACTCAGTAACTCTTTGCTTGACATCATGGGAAAATCTAAATAAATCAGCCAAGACCTCAGACAAAAAAAATGTCCTCTGGTCTAATGAAACAAAAAGTGAACTGTTTGGCCATAATGACCATCATTATGTTTGGAGGAAAAAGGGTGAGGCTTGAGAGCCAAAGAACACCATCCCAACAGTGAAGCATGGGGGTGGCAGCATCATGTTGTGGGGGTGCATTGCTGCAGGAGGGACTGGTGCACTTCACAAAATAGATGGCATCATGAGGAAGAAAAATTATGTGGATATATTGAAGCAACATCTCAAGACATCAGCCAGGAAGTTAAAGCTCAGTCGCAAATGGGTCTTCCAAATGGACAATGACCCCAAGCATACCTCCAAAGTTGTGGCAAAATGGCTTAAGGACAACAAAGTCAAGATATTGGAGTGGCCATCACAAAGCCCTGACCTCAGTCCGATAGAAAATTTGTGGGCAGAACTGAAAAAGCGTGTGCGAGCAAGGATGCCTACAAACCTGACTCAGTTACACCAGTTCTGTCTGGAGGAATGGGCCAAAATTCCAGCAGCTTATTGTGAGAAGCATGTGGAAGGCTGCCCAAGTTTGACCCAAGTTAAACAATTTAAAAGCAATGATACCAAATACTAACAAAGTGCATGTAAACTTCTGACCCACTGGGAATGTGATGAAAGAAATAAAGCTGAAATAAATCATTCTCTCAACTATTATTCTGACATTTCACATTCTTAAAATAAAGTAGTGATCCTAACTGACGTAAGACAGGGAATGTTTTCTATGATTAAATATCAGGAATTGTGAAAAAAGGTGTATGTAAACTTCTGACTTCAATATATATATATATATATATATATATATATATATACAGTACTGTGCAAAAGTTTTAGGCACTTGTGAAAAATGTTGCATAGTGAGGATATCTTCAGAAATAATACTATAAATAGTTTTCATTTAACAATTAATGTCATACAAAGTCCAGTAAACATAAAAAATCTAAATCAGTGTTTGTTGTGACAACCTCCACCTTCAAAACAGCCCCAATTCTCCTAGGTACACCTGGTCACAGTTTTTCTTGGTTGTTGGCAGATAGGATGTTCCAAGCTTCTTGGAGAAATTTCCACAGTTCTTCTATCTATTTTGGCTGTCTCAATTGTTTCTGTCTCTTCATGTAATCCCAGACTGACTCAATGATGTTGAGATCTGGGCTCTGTGGGGGCCATACATAATATATATATATATATATATATATATATATATATATATATATATATATATATATATATATATATATACGTATGTGAACATTTTTGTGCAAAGACAAATTAGTCTTTGATCAGTTTTTTTTTTTCAAGTTTTCAGTTTATTCAAATGTACAGTTTGAACCGATTCACAATAATTAATTGTCAGTTCAAATGGAAGAATATTTTTTCATGTAAAATCTTCATAAAGATGGGAGCCTGTGGTGAAATGTTATTAGTAATGCATGCTGACAATATAGTGCTTGTTTATGTATGAATATTTGACTGGATGCAGGTAGATATTTTGGCCTATAGTATTCCTCCTTAGCTCATCAGTGTCTTAGTGGTCATATTTTTGGCTTCATTGTGTGTCCACTGCCTTATTAGGACACTTTGGGCTTTCTTTCCACTCATGTCCCCTTTTATGTGACATGCCAGGATTTTATTGTCCTTTTGATTTACTTTTTCTGGTTCGGTTGAATGAGTTCCTCATTGAATTTGTCATATATTAACAATGTCTGATTATTTATCCTGATGATTATTTCTCCAAAATGTAAAAGAATGTTTTAGACATATGCAGTGACCCCCGATGCACACTTGAGGGTTTTGCAGTGCTTTACTTACGTCAGTCTTTCCATAGGGAATTTTGGTTCATGTGTTATAAACTTTTTTTCAGAACTGAAGGGAATAGTTCACCCAAAATGGACATTTCTGTCATAATTTACTCACCCTCATGTTGTTCCAACCCCATATGACCTTGCTTTGTTATGTGGAACACAGAAGGAGATGTTTTAATGAACATAGCCCTCTGTCTTTTCAATACAATGGCAGTAGATAGCGGTTTACTTTAAAAAGGACCCAAACGTATCATAAACATAGTCGTAGTGCGACTTGTGCATCATATTACAAGTCTTTTGAATGGCATACGATAGATTTTGATGAGAAACAACACAGAATTTAAAAGGTAGTACACCCAAAAATTTCAATTCTCTCATCATTTACTCACCCTCATACCATCTGAGATGTGTATGACTTTCTTTCTTCTGCAGAACACAAACAAAGATTTTTAGAAGAATATTTCAGCTCTGTAGGTCCATACAATGCAAGAAGCTCCAAAAGGACCTAAAAGGCAGCATAAAAAAAATCCTTAAGACTCCAGTGGTTAAATGTATATTTTCAGAAGTATAAAAGTATAAAAAAGTACTTAAATATTGATCTGTTTCTCACTTTTCAATGTGTCTTACTTTTATGCTGCCTTCATGTGCATTTTGAAGCTTCAAAATTGTGATACCCATTCACTTGCATTGTATGGTCCTACAGAGCTGGAATATTCTTCTAAAAATCTTTGTTTGTGTTCAGGGCAAGGGATGGCATGAGAGTCAGTAAACGATGAGAGAATTTTAATTTTCGGATGAACTACCCCTTTAATTAATTTTTCAGCAAAAGTCTTGATGTCATTTGCGCGTTCATGAGTGCTATGAGAGCTTGTTCAATTTTGCGCAAGGTCTCACATTAACTAAACAAGCTTCTCCAGCCCACAACAAACTATTTTATCTCAAAAGATCAAGGAAAATTTGATTACTCTCAGAAACTTACACTATTCTCCAAAACAACAACTCGCTCGACATCACATAACTTTGTCCACACATCACACCAAACGAAAGCCAGTTTGTCATATAATTACTGTTTCCTGTCATGCATCCAGTCCTTCTTTTTTTTAACCTGGCCTTGACGGTAACGTTAATTTGCCTACTTGACAGCTTTTTTGAAAGAAAGAGAGAGGCCGTACGGGACATGCCTTAGAGAGGAGGCATGCATGAGGAAGCCTTTCCTTTTTAGAGTGTTTGCATGAGGGGCAGAGCTGAGAGATAAGAAGCTGCTCTTGTATACACTGTATACACTGAGCAGAGTTCAACGCCAGTGCAGGTTGGAGCTCCAGTGGCCGCCTGGCGCTCTCCAAGTTTGGTGTTTGTGCCTGAGTGTTTCTGTGATGTGGCCTCCATGGCCCTTTCCACTGGGCCGTCACTGAAAGAGTAAGAGGAGAGAGAGAGAGTCTAGATCGGGCAGAGCACAAACGGCAATGTGAGGAGCAGCTGGGGACAGTTTGACTGAAGCTTGAGCTTATGCTCTCTGGCATGATCTCTGAACTCGTGCTTTTAAATGGATGAGAATGTTACCATCAGAAGGAAGCTTCTCCATGGACCTATCTTCAGGTAGGAGATCAGCACCTTTTGCGACTTCCCGTTTCTACTTATATATGTGACTATTTTGTTTGTAAGGGAACACTGAAGTTTAGAAGTTTGTCTGGTGTACGCTGTAGTAGGGGTGTTTGCTGGAAGTCTCCTGCTTTTTAGAAAGCAAGCAAGAAAGAAAGAGCCTAGTAATCTTCTCTAGGGGTAGAGATCTTTTCATATATATTTACCAATAATACATAGTAAATAACACACTCAGTTTAGAAGTCTGACTTGTACCTCTGGAGAAAGTTCGCAATCTTGTTGCTATAGCAGTCTTGCATGTGTAGCAGAAAATCGCAAATGAGGTCTCTTTAAAATCTCAGTTGTTTCTCCTAGAAAGCAATAAAATAAAATAGAGAGTAAATTGAGAAGTGTTTTGCATCTTAGATGTTTCACCCGAGAAAATGACCCAAATCTCACATGTGGCTCCTCTAGAGTTTCAGATAAAATCAATGGATCAATTTAACAATACATGGTAATATAACACTCTTTTATAGTTTAGAAGTTTGTCTACCTCTGTAAAAAGTTGGCTATTGCTTTTTGTAACAGTGTTTCTGCATGTGTGCCTGCAAGATAGATTAAAAAATATATATGATAACATGGTTTTCTCATGGTTATAAACAGGGTTGGGAGGGTTACTTTTGAAATGTATTCCACTACAGATTACAGAATACATGCTGTAAAATGTAATTTGTAACGTATTTCGTTAGATTACTCAAGGTCAGTAATGTATTCTAAATACTTTGGATTACTTCTTCAGCACTGGTAGATTTTTTTTCACTTGTCTTGACTATAAAAACTCTGCCAGTACAGTAAGACAAAACACACATGTTAAAAATACATTCTCTGAAAAACCTAAATATCTTATGCAGTGTTGTTTCTAAAACAAAATAAATCAAATGATCTTGTTTTAAGGATTTTTAGATATTTTTACAGGAAAACAATACAAAAATTATTATCAAGAATAAGATTTTTGCCCTAATATCAAAGGTCTTACTAGAAACATGAGAATTTTCTTGAAAAACAAAATATGATAGTGCCTGGTAACATGTGCATGTAAAATGGCTAGAAACAGCATTTTAGCTTAGCATAAAGCTGACAATTTACACAAGGTTTATTTCTATTTCTTCTGCTCCAAACTTACTTCAAACTCACTTCTCTGTCTGCTCGTATGAATGTAACACATCATAAGAAAGTGTTTCACCGCTGTTCAAATGCACTTTGGATTGCATCATTTATATGTATAAATGTTTTCCATCTGAAAGGACTAAATATGAAATGAAACAAATGACAATAAAATGCAAAGTAATCTCTTCAGGAATCAAAATACTTTTTGAATGTAACTGTATTCTAAATACTAATGATTTAAATTGTAACTGTAGTGGAATACAGTTACTTATATTTTGTATTTTAAATATGTAAAAAATGAAAATTCTGTCATCGTGTACTCACCCTTATGTTGTTCCAAACCCCAAGGGAGAAAGAAAGATATTAGGCACAAATTTTAGTCTCTCAGTCCCCATTAATTACAACTGAATGGAGAAAAAAAATGCAATGAAAGTGAATGGTGTCTGAGGCTAACATTCTGCCTAACAACTGTTTGTCTGTGCCTCTAAAGAACTGTTGAACAACATGAAGACAAGTAAATTTTTGGGGGATCTATACCTTTAATATCTCAGTTGTTTCTCCTAGACAGCAATAAGATCAAACGAAGAGCAATTGGGTATTAGTCTCACTTGTGTCTCCTCTATAGTTTTAGAAGGGGTTTCAATAATGTCTCAAACTATGCTGAGATACTAAAACTTGCAGAAATCAGAGATCTCAATATAAACTCAAACATTTCTCATAAAATTTCAATACAAAATTATCTGAGCTATGCCATTCGCAATCATGCTAAATCTCTACTCTTACTGGATGTCAAAACATTTATTTTAAGTTCTCCAATCAACTTAGGACCACTGCTTAAACTTTTCTCTGGGTGTATCTTAAGTGTGACTTTGATTCCCAGGGGCACTTTCATCCTTATCTGCTTATACTCTGTTATCAGCCTCACTGAGTTTCAAAGGAATGGGTGCAAAATACCCTTCAGTAACTGCCCGTCTAATGTGGTTACGCTGTGATTAGAGGCAGAACATTAGGCTGTGCTTCATTGCTTTGCTTCATTATTTCAAGCAGGTTGCTAATCGCTTTGCTGCATGTAAACAGAAGCAGATGTGCAACAGGTACTTCTACATGCTTTTGTCAGACGGACATGTCACGTCAATTCGCCAGTCTCAAAGCAGGGTTTAAATTTCTCCACTCATGAGGATTAGGGGACACTGACTCTGTTTCAAAACCTAGTGAGCTGCCTTGCTGTCTACTGCCTACAAAGTAAGATTCTCTGTAACACCATGTCTACACTGGGTGCGTCCATTGATGCTAAGTGGCGCGATGAAGTGTCTTGAGGCTGCTACACTGGACGCATCGACACAAACATTCTTAACCATTTACTTGTATTGTTGGCTGTAGTAGTGCCAACGCGTGCAGCATAAAATGGAACAGGACACCCTTTTACTGTCGGTGCGACGTGTAGAATGCATAATTGATTTTAATGGAGTGTATTGCTTTTGACGCATTTTTGGCACATTCGGTGTAAACAGGGTGTAAAGGGAGTCGCACGACGGATGCATCTGGTGGACGACATGGCGCATTCTAAAATTCTAAACAATTGTTTTCTATGATGGTATGCAAATAGCCGCTGCCACTCTGGAGGCTGCTTAAAATTCTGCAGTGCTACGGAGCACAACTTGCAAAGTTTTCCATTAAATTTGACCCAAAGCATTATAAAAGGACATAGCAGGACTGTGACTAAAATGGTCGCAAATGCGACCAAAAATAATTGATTGCGACAATAATTTAAAATCTAGTTGCCAATGGCGACAGTCGGGTTGTGTGCGTTCATATGCGGTTCTGTCAGATATCATCTTGTGAGTTATTGAAAACATCTTTAGAGTGCACACCAGTGTGTCTCGTGCCGCTTTTCACCCGTTCTGTTGTGATGACGAGCTTGCTGCACCGCACGCAACAACAAACACAGCGCGAGAAAGTCATGAACAAATGACTCTTTTGAACCGGGTCTTTTTCATGAATCACCCGAAAAGAACTGAGGGTGTGAACTCAGGAGCTCTGGTTAGCAACAAATCATCCGTCAGTGTGATCACAACTGGGAGCACAGACATTTCAAAATAGGAGTCCCATGTGTATTTCGGGCTTCTTTATAATTAAAAGTCCTGCACCACTTTATATACACTACCGGTCAAAAGTTTTGAAACACTTGACTGAAATGTTTCTCATGATCTCAAAAATCTTTTGATCTGAAGGCGTATGCTTAAATGTTTGAAATTAGTTTTGTAGACAAAAATATAATTGTGCCACCATATTAATTTATTTCATTATAAAACTCAAATTTAATAAAAAAAAAAAATAAAAAAAGTTTTTGAAATGGATGACTTGGACCAAATAATAAAGAAAAGCAGCCAATAAGTGCCCAACATAGATGGGAACTCCTTCAATACTGTTTTAAAAGCATCCCAGGGTGATACCTCAAGAAGTTGGTTGAGAAAATGTCAAGAGTACATGTCTGCAAATTCTAGGCAAAGGGTGACTACTTTGAAGATGCTGAAATATAACACAGTTTTGATTTATTTTGGATTTTGTTTAGTCACAACATAATTCCCATAGTTCCATTTATGTTATTCCATAGTTTTGATGAATTTACTATTATTCTAAAATGTAAAAAAAAAAAAAACACTTTTTGGACAATTGAGGGACTCATACACAACTATTACACAAGGTGAAAACATTCATTGATGCTCAAGAAGGAAACACACTACTATATGCATACTATGCTTTATGTAAATATCTGCTTATGTAGATTCTGAAGGGCAGTACTAAATACAAAAATGTTTTATCTCTATATTTGTATTAATTATGAAAGGGGTGTGAACATTGATGAGACAAAAGGGGAATGAAAACTTACGTATGTTCTCAACTGTATGAATCTATTAAACCTCAGATTAATGAAACTCTAACAAACATAAGCACATACAAATATTGGGTAAAATTGTCTATTTTCTGTACTGAGTAAATTATATTTGTAATTGACATATCTTTGGCTGTTTCTTGACTGTTTCGCTTCTGTTTGGCTGGTTTTAGAGTGGTCTAAGAGACTTAGCAGTCTGACCAGCTAAACCAGCTAAATACCAGCTTGGCCTGGCTGGAAGACCAACTAAACCAGCTAAGACCAGTAAACCTCCTTAGGCTGGTTTAAGCATTTTTTTTTTTTTTTTTTTTTTTTGAGCAGTTAGATGCAATGATGTCTTTATATTTGACCAAAATAGGTAACTTAGAAGGCAGCATAATTATGCTTCCTAACTTTTGGAATAGCCTTGGGGAATAGCTGGTCTCCAAGCCTGGCCAAGCTGGTGTCTAGCTGGTCTTCCAGCCTGGACAAGCTGTTTTTTTAACTGGTCTAGCTGGTCTCTCAGCCTGACCAAGCTGGTTTAGCTGGTCTAGCTGGTCTCCCAGCCTGGCCAAGCTGGTTTTAGCTGGTCTCCAAGTCTGGCCAAGCTGGTGCATATCTGGTTTAACTGGTCTCCAAGCCAGGCCTAGCTGGTTTTACTGGTCTAGCTGGCCTCCCAGCCTGGCCAAGCTAGTTTTAGCTGGTCTAGCTGGTCTTCAAGCCTGGCCAAGCTGGTGAATAGCTGGTTTAGCTGGTCTCCAAGCCTGGCCAAGCTGGTGAATAGCTGGTTTAGCTGGTCTCCAAACCTGGAAAAGCAGATTTTACTCGTGTTGCTGGTCTCCAAGCCTGGCCAAGCTGGTTTTAGTTGGTCTCCAAGTTTGGCCAAGCTGGTGCATATCTGGTTTAACTGGTCTCCAAGCCAGGCCTAGCTGGTTTTACTGGTCTAGCTGGCCTCCCAGCCTGGCCAAGCTAGTTTTAGCTGGTCTAGCTGGTCTTCAAGCCTGGCCAAGCTGGTGAATAGCTGGTTTAGCTGGTCTCCAAGCCTGGCCAAGCTGGTGAATAGCTGGTTTAGCTGGTCTCCAAACCTGGAAAAGCAGATTTTACTCGTGTTGCTGGTCTCCAAGCCTGGCCTAGCTGGATAAGCTGTTTAAGCTGGTCTCCAAGCCTGGCCAAGCTGGTTTTAGCTGGTCTCCCAGCCCGGCCAATCTTGTGTATAGCTGGTTGAGCTGGTCTTCAAGGCTGGCTAAGCTGGTTTTACTGGTCTAGCTGTTCTCCCAGCCTAGTCAAGCTGGTTTAGCTGGTCTAGCTGGTCTCCCAGCCTGTCCAAGCTGGTTTTAGCTGGTCTAGCTTGTCTTCCAGCCTAGCCAAGCTGGTGTATAGCTGGTTGAGCTGGTCTCCAAGCTTGGCTAAGATGGTTTTACTGATCTAGCTGGTCTCCCAGCCTGGCAAAGCTGTTTTTAAACTGGTGTAGCTGGTCTCCCAGCCTGTCCAAGCTGGTGTTTAGGTAGTTAGCTGGTTAGCTGGTCTCCCAGCCTCAGTATCTCATAAGTGCCCAAAACCCCTCTTAAACCAGCACAACAGACCAGCCAAACTGTCCAGGTTTTTTTTTAAGCAGGGACCAGAGGCTAAATTAGTGAGGTAGAGTAGACGGAACATATCAGATTGCATTTTTTGCTGAAACTATTGTAACGTCAAGGGAAAACAGTGGCGTATTGCACATTTTTCATAGCTGAGATCTTGGTGTTACAATTTGTTAGGTGTTCATGACAAAGCACACAGGACTGCATTTGAATTAAAGCAACAGTTCATCCAAAAATGAAAATGCTGTCATGATTAACTCACCCTCATGCCATTCCAAACATATATGACTTACTTTCTTCTGTAAAACACATAAGGAGGTATAGGCAGAATGTTAGCTTCAGTCACCATTCACTTTTGTTGCTTCTTTTTTCCATACAATGAAAGTGAATAGTCACTGAGGCTAATATTCTGCCTGACATCTCCTATTGTGCTCTATGGAAGAAAGAAAGACATACCGGTTTGGAACAACATGAGATAAATGAGTAAAGGAAAACAGAATTTTCTTTCTTTTCAGAACTTTTTTGGGTAAAGTCTTTACATTTGACACAAGTTTCATTTCTTAGATAGTGGAAAAGGATGGCATTGATGTGGTAGATCTTAAAAGAGTTTTATCACCTAAGAGCAAATATTTTACCCTCTATAGTAGGAAATCCCGCTGTGGTTTTGAACACAGTTAGTTGATTACAGTTATAAAATCCCGCATAGCCTACATGAAACACATTTGTTCAGACAATTTGTAATAAAAAACAGCTGTCCATCTGTTTGAGTGGTGTGCTTGCATGTTATATGACAGTACAATATAGTGTATAAAATTTTTTTTTAGCAACATTTTCTGAAATGATTTAACTATTCAAAGCATTAACTTTGAAAAGGTGGAATGCAGTTGATTTAAAAATTAAAAAAATAAAATAAAAAAAAACAGTTTAGTTTGAAGCCAAGCCGTGCAGAATGTAAGCCCTCACTAATTTATTGTCAAGATCAGATTTTTACTTTTTTAATAAGTAATGCACGCGTTGTTGCATGAAGCCACTGAGAATCAGCCAGGTGGCCTTTTGCTTGTCAACACTGTCGTAGCCTGAGGTGATATATATGTTGAGGTCCTTTGGCATGACAGCATGCACTCGAGCTGACATGAACTCCACAAGATGTACACGTTGTCCAGCATGATCTGAGAATGATCTAAAGAGCATCTTGTGTACTTTAATGGAAGCAAGAAAGTCTGACCTTTTGTACAAAGGATGTGACATGGTCAGTGTCACAAATTTGCTTATATTTAGGTACCCACTGTATACATGGAAAGAAACTAGATTGTGCTTTTTTCTCCTATGAGACTTTATCATAGGGTAGCATGGTTCAGTTTTTGTAATGAGCGTACCTTTAATGTAATATAATTTTGCTAATGTGTGCATTGAATGAGAGTTGCATTCCAGAATCAATCCCTTATCATCTGCAGTTCTGTTTTGAGGACATACAGTACGATCTGTTTGCCATAGAATAGGTCAACATAGCTTTCAGGGGAAAACTTTGGACTGTGGTTAAGAAATGTTCCTCATCAAAGCCAATAAATTATTAAGAATTTAATGAAAAATAAGAATACAGTCCTAACCTAGCCTTATTTACCCTAGAGAGAATATTATGTATTCCTCATCGGGGAGAGTCAGTTTTCAAACCGTTGACCTCATCCCCTGACATTTCTGGCTCCTTTCCAAACATGAAATTAGTAGAGGCTTTTTTTAAAGTATAGTACAGCTCATTCTACAGCAATAAACCACTTGAGGCTTCACATTACAGTGATTTTACCATGGTTAAGGGTGTTTTAGGCACTCCACTTTAAGTTGTGCATAAGAACACCCCTTGCCTGTGGTAAAATTACAGCTAAATCGGATGATTATTTCATTTATAAAATAACAGTAGAAACAGCACTATGTTAAAAGACAAGTGTTCATTAATCTGTTACATTTATTAATATTGATAATCAGAATAAACTATTTTATTTAGGGTGTTTACGGTTGTCAAGCAATATGAACTTGGAGCATAATATAGAAGGTGCAGTCACAGGTGTGCTTTTATCTGCATTTTACAAAAGCTTCGGACCCACTTTATATTAGTTGTCTTCAACTACTATGTACTTAAGCATTTGATACAATGTATTATTATGAACATACATGTTTTTGCATTGTACATACATGTAGATGTAAGTAGATCTATAATTACACTGTTTACCTTACCCCTAATCCTAAACCTAACCTTACCCCAACCCTTACCCTAAACCCTAAATAGAGGTAGACCGATATATCGGTTTTACAGATTAATCAGTGCTGATAGTTGCTTTTTGGAATTATCAGTAATCTGCAAAAATTTATGTT
Source organism: Myxocyprinus asiaticus (assembly GCF_019703515.2). NCBI lineage: Eukaryota > Metazoa > Chordata > Actinopteri > Cypriniformes > Catostomidae > Myxocyprinus > Myxocyprinus asiaticus. The sequence goes on along the minus strand of NC_059353.1, from coordinate 43,614,921 downwards.
GATCTGGGCAGTTGTCGATAGCTTTTCATTATTTTGTCATTTCAAAATAAGAGTCCCCAGTGTGCTTCGGACTTGTTTTAAAAGTCCCACGTTATGCACCAAATCTTATTTTTGTCATGGTTTTATTGGGATTTTGTTTGAACAAAAAACTGCATCTGGGATTTTACTCATTTTGGACTCTTTGTCTTTGCCCGCCATTGTAAAGAAAGTATAAAAATTGTTTTTGACATTCTATGAATTGATTTTAAAAACTATCGGCCGATGAATCGGTTATCGGTCTTTCCCACCACCTTAGTTATCGGTTTCGGCAAAATCAACTATCGGTTGACCTTTAACCATAACCTTACCCCTAAACCTACCTGTACCTCAACCTCAGTAGCAGCAAATGTGAATCTTGTGAGAAATGTGCAGAACAACATGTAGTTACACAATAAGTACATTGTATTGAATGTATTTTAATGTTAGTACATAGTAGTTAAAGACACCTAATATGAAGTGGGACCAAAGTTTTGAACACAGCTCATCCAATCAAAATGTAAAATCAGAAATGTACATTTTATAATACACATATGCCTGAATTGTAATACATAAATGATGGAGTTTGATTGTTGAGAGGTGTCAGAAGATTACATATTGTTTTTTGTTTTTTTTGTTTGTTTGTTTTTTTATTTGCATGTTTTGAGAAGCTCCTGAGACTACTGCAAGTCACTGGAGGCACTGTGGTTGCCCTTCGTCTTCGTCACTAGTAATCACATTTTTAGTGCTATTTCCTCGACATCAGGTAAAACATCTTTATTCCCCAAGGGCTGGGATTTACATTGCTAGTGGAGGATAAGCAGAGAAAGATTTCTAACAGAGATAGAATCTTAGCCAGTATATCAGTGCACTTCATGCTGCCAAAACAGGACTAGACCAATGTAAGTCTTGCATTTAGGGGCTTCTGCTAAACTGCCACAAATGGGAACCCAAGAAGTTTGTTTACAACACAGTGTAACCCAACCTGTTCTGCGGACATTAAGATGTGGGTTCGGGGTTTGGAGAGGGTATGCTTGTGGAGAAAGGGATGTTTGTTTAATCAGAGCTCTGCTTGGCTCGAAGTATTGTTCAGATTATTGCAGACTGCTTATGTCAACCTGGGTTTATAATATCACCAGAGGAGCCAAAGAAGTCCTGTAGTCAAATGCATGCAGGCAAAATATGAGGCGTGTATTTCCTAAAGGATTATATTGTTTAACTAGATGTTTCATATGATTTGGGGATGTAAATGATGTTCAGTGCCCCAAAATTTAAAGAAATAGTTCACCCAAGTCACTATTCACTTAAAGTCTTCACCTGCTCTAAAGGAATATTTCGGGTTCAATACAAGTTAAGCTCAATCGACAGCATTTGTGGCATAATGTTGATTAGCACCAAAAAAATGTTTTGACTCATCCCTCCTTTTCTTTAAAAAAAGCTCAAATCTGTTTTACGGTGAGGAACTTACAATGGAAGTGAATGGGACCAATCTGTAAATGTTAAAATGCACACTGTTTCAAAAGTATAACCACAAGACGTGAACATTAAACGTGTTTTAGTGTGATAAAATCGCTTTCTAACCTTTTCTGTGTAAACTTTTATATCAAACTGTACAACTTCGTTTGCCATGACGACATAATGCCATAAACACTAAAAACCTAAAACGAGCATAAAAACAATGATTTAAACAACTTTACTGCTCAAATAATACAGGAGTTTTAACAGAAGAATTAATGTAAGTGCTTTTATAAAATTATAAACTTCACATTTCTGCCTCTTAAAGCCTCCAAAAATTGGCTTCCATTGTTAGTGTCTCACCGTAACCTCGATTTTTGCTTTTTCTTTACGAAAAGGAGGGACAGGTCGAAATTTTTTTTTTTTTTTTTTGTGGTAATCAATATTATGCCACAAAGGCTGTTGATTGCGCTTAACTTGTATTGAACCCGGATCATTCCTTTAAACTTGGTGCATGAAAACATGTCAGATCAGGTTTGATATCAATGACCACATTTACATGCACACCAATACACTGATTATTCCCAAAAATCTGCTTATTTAAAAAATCTGACAAAGCAAGAATACCATGTTTACATGGGATTTGAAATAATCGCGTTATTCTCTGCTTTTGACGTCAAACCGTGAAGAGACATACGATCAACACGGGCACACATTGGATAAGCCGGTGAGAACACCGGTAAAGATGTTTACATGCCACGCGAAATCGGCATAATGGGCAAAAATCTACCCGTGTCAACCGGTTTATTCCGTTTATGACCTTACACTGATAAAGCAACGCCGTTTATTGCGTTTTCATGACCACACACGTTGTCGGCTTATTAAGCATAATTGGTTATGCATAAACATGCTTACTTTTTGGGTGAGCTATTCCTTTAAATGCCAGCCCTACAAACAGGTATATTGGTTTGCCAGTCTGCAGCAAGATACCTTATTGAAGACACAAGGAGATGTTCTCAAGAGGGTACCGAATATGAGATTGTGAGTGTCCAGGCTGGAAAACTGCCAAGAGGCCTGCAAACACTCATGGTCAGGCCTAAGCAGGGCCACAGACATGGTGTAAATGTAATCTGTAAGAAGGTGCGTGATACATTTAGCCAACACGGTTCATAAACAATACAGCAAGCAATAAAAATAAAGAGCTTTAGCCAACATGTGGGAAGCTTTTTGCACAAGTGAGAAATGCAGGAGAATGAAGAAACCAATGAAATGAGTAATTTGTTATCTTTGAAATAACATAATACCATACTATTCTATCTATATACAGCAGAAGGAGTAAGAGTAGTATGGTAGTATTCTAAATGTAACAAATATAAAAATATAAAACTTTTTGTGAATAGGAGTAGTGCCATTTCATTCATTTTCATTCATTTTCATTGGAGGGGTCCGGTGGTTGTTTATATTCGCATCTGGACAGTATATGAGTGAAAGAGAAAGTCAGTTATGTTTTACATTTCTAGAACTTCTTAGTATTTTAAATTTTGTGCAAAATTATTTTTTTGTGGTAATCATCATTATGCCACAAATGCTGTCACTGATTTCCACTTAAAAGCGCTTACAGCACCACTGATATCTGCATGTGCTTGTAATGTGAATATTCAGTACAATGCTAATTCACGTGCTGTCCCACTGCAGAAATATGATTGACTCAGTTATTGATTTCATTTATATCCTATTTATTAACTTCAGAAACCATGCACTAATCCAAGATTAACCCTTTTAAGAGCATCGCCTACATATCTAGTGAGTTCCCTTGAGTTATTAATGCTTAATTTACCAGTATCTCATACTGAGTGTTTTTCACAGTTAATGGCGAAAATACCAGCACGTGATCAGGGGTCAGTTTGTTTCTTTCCAAAGCTATGCCTATGATCGCAATCAGTCTCTTTAAATACATTTGGTAAGCAGTGTTGGTTTAAAGAGGGACAATTTGTGACAATATTTTTCCTGTTGCTGAGGGATTTATTTATTTTTTGTAAAGTTAGCAGCTGGGATATCTGTGACATCAGAGAGCATTTATTTTTACAAATAAATGGGGCGGGAAACTGCATGTGCACACCACTGATGTAATTTTTCATACTTAAAAGGAGCTGCTTTGCTTCTTTGGATGCATCACATGCTCTTCCACATGTCTCTAATTATTGTCAGGTCAGTGAGTGGTCCTCTTGGTGCCATCTTGGTGGAGTGAGGAATTTAGAGCTGTCTGAGAGGTTGGCAGCATGTCTTTCTATCTTTACAGCAAAGGGCCCTCACTGGGTCCCTAGAGGTTTGGTCTGGAGGCCAGTGACGACAGCGGCCCTCAGTTTAGGATGTATACACATAGAATGGCACCACAAACTCATGGGAAAATGCTTGAAGTTGACCTTCATCTCTGTACTTGTGTGACTGGGGCACGAAGGTCTGCTGGCTGCCTGTGCCAGCGTCTCACTGGACCGCTGGTAGTGACGAAGAGAAACGTTCCATCTCTTTTACTCCTGGGCATTCTCATGCGCTCTCTGAGCACAAGCTGGCATTGCAGTCCCTTTCAGGAATGCTTCTAGAAAAACTTGAAGCAAACATTCAGGCAGTGTAGCCTGACAGATATCACTGCAAATTCAGTGACAGTAGGTGGAAAGTTTTTCAGCTGAAATTGGTCTGTGCTTAGTGAAAGTCGAACCACTGCCCCCAGTGGCCAAAGCTGGAAGTGTTGTTGAATGTATGGGCAAGTTTTAGCTCCTGAAATGTCCGCAGATATGAACCAAAAGTGAGTTGTAAAGCAAGTTGTTTTTAGCTGTAAATGCTGTAATACAGTCAACAGGAATGCATATTTTATAAATATTTGATTAATGTTTTTGCAAAGCAAATTTTATGATATTCTTCTCACTTTCAGCACTTTATAAGCACTTAATATTCTTCTCATGTGGAACGTGGATGTGTCCGGAGTGATTGAAGACTGAAAAAGGAAAATTCTCATCATTTACTCACCCTCATGCCATCCCAGATGTGCATGACTTCTTTCTTCAGCAGAACACAAACAAAGGTTTTTAGAAGAATATTTTAGCTTTGTTGGTCCATACAATGCAAGTGAATGGTGATCAGACATTTGTAGCTCCAAAAATCACATAAAGGAAACATAAATGTAATCCATATGACTGAAGTGGTTTTATGCATATCTTCAGAAGCGATATGATAGGTGTGGGTGAGAAACAGATCAAAATTTAAGTCCTTTTTTTACTCTAGATCTCCAGTTTCACTTTTGTTCCTGCCAGTTTTCTGAAAATGAAAGTGGAGATTTAGGGTAAAAAAAGGACTTAAACTTTGATCTGTTTCTCCACACCTATCATATCTCTTCTGAAGATATGGATAAAACCACTTAAGTCATATGGATTACTTTTATGTTTCCTTTATGTGATTTTTGGAGCTACAAATATCTGATCACCATTTACTTGCATTTTAAGGACCTACAGAGCTGAAATATTCTTCTAGAAATATTTGTGTGTGTTCTGCTGAAGAAAGAAAGTCATACACATCTGGGATGGCATGAGGGTGAGTAAATAATGAGAGAATTTTCATTTTAGGATGAACTATCCCTATAGAGTTTGATCAAAGGAAAACGATATCTGTTATGGTGTAAGAAACATAATGAAACATTTTCACTATAGAAGCACAGTTCCAATTCAGTAAAGTGGTTTACTCATGAATATAATAACTAGCCCTATGGAAATAAGGTGTTTAGTTAGTTTGATTTCACACAGCACGTTGAAGTTCGAAAACTCTGTTGAATTCAGAAGTTTCTAGCTGCCCAGATGATCAAAAATAAATCATATTCATTACAAACATGAAATGCAACTACATATATTAAATATTAATTGCAATTATGTTAGAAAACAGAACGATAACAAAAAACTGCATCATATATGTGATGACCATGTACGTCAGCCACCACCGAAGATGGGGTGTTGTGCCTTTCCGGCAGGTCTTCCCCGCCTTCTCGGACCTGGGAGGGAGATAAGGGGAGGGAAAAACAAAACAAAAAAAAGAGAGGGAAAGGCCAACACAGAGCAACATCGGGAGAGAGAGAGAGGAGAGAGAGAAAAAAAAACGCATTCGCCGGTTCTCTGATATGCCGTAGCCTGGTCCTCGGTCACTTCTCCACCCTCTAGTGGATGACAGCCACTCCTCCGCGGGTGGATCGGAGGCAGTCCTCTGGCCTCTGGCGGACGGAACGCCCCGCCGCATTTTGGTGGATGGTAGGGGTCTCCTCCGCCCCTGGCAGCGGTTCTCCCACTCCATGCGGTCGGCAGTGAACCCCTCCCCGCTCGTGGACGCCGGTCTTATCTTAATACAGTTGCATTTTTGGTCTTGCTGGTGCCACTTTATTGTGCTATGGGGGCCAATAAAAACCACTAATTGCAACTGTCAGATCACCCCAATTATTGTTCGAGCTGCACCTTGCATAAAGTCCTTAATAATCACAGTAGTTTGTTTCTTTGTTTTCCTCACCGGTTTTTGCCCTTCCCCAATGATGGATTAATACACGCTATTAACCTTTTCCAGGTTAGAGAATTTTTGAGAGAGAATTATTAATTGATTAAGATGGCTAGTTACTGTATGTGAAACATTTTGATTATTGTTGTAAATGGATGTAATTATCAGAAAGACATTATACATTAATTATTTGCAGCAAGTTGCAATTTAGCCTAAAACTGGGTTTCATGTAATTTACGGTATATTTTTTTTATGTTTTCTATTTCACTAACAACCCCTTAGTTTAATTTCACTTATTTTGGGCTTGTTATGTGAGTCCAGGTTGCTTGTTTTTCTTGCAAGATCTGGCAACCCTGCTTTCATGGATTGTTTTAAAAAAAAAATGTTTATCACTAATCTGCAGGGTGGATATACACTGTGGGCTATGAAAAGCCTTGGTGTCTCTAGATTTGGAAAATAGGGACTCACCTACTGGCCCTAATCTTCAGAGCAGAGGTGGAGATGGTTTCAAACAGTCATACTGGGCAGCATGTTATGCTGTGGGCTCAAGAGTCCGGATGCAGCTAAAAGCAGACAGCCCAGCTTGGTTTATTGCGTATGTTTTTGCTTCTGGGAGGCCTGCTAAAGAAGTTAAGCTATTCGTATTCTCTCTGTTTCCTGACGGGCTTTTTTTAAAAGCTTATTTTAATTTCCATACGCTCACAGCAGTCTAAAGACCCTCACCAGAACACTGTGAGGGGCCATGACACAGTCTTCAAAAATACAGTTTGTCTAAGTGGCTGTGCTCTCAATGGTATCTGGCAACCCTTCAAACTTGCCTCATCACTTGTGTTTTTCAGCCTTTTCACTTATATTTTTATGATACACTCACTGAGCACTTTATTAGGAACACTTTGGTTAATAGTTCCCAATGTGGTCTTATGTTGTAGCCCATCCGCCTCAAGGTTCGTCATGTTGTGCATTCTGAGATGCTATTTTGCTCACTACAATTGTACAGAGTGGTTACTGTAGCCTTTCTGTCAACTCGAACCAGTCTGGCCATTCTCCATTGACCTCTCTCATCAACAAAGCATTTCAGTCCTCAGAACCACCACTCACTGAATGTTTTTGGTTTTTGGCACCATTCTGAGTAATTTTAGAGACTGTTGTGCATGAAAATCCCAGTAGATCAGCAGTTACAGAAATGCGCAAACCAGCCCGTCTGGCACAAACAATTATGCTACTGCCAAAATGACTTAGATCATATTGTTTCACCATTCTGATGGTTGATGTGAACATTAACTGAAGCTCCTGACCCGTATCTGCATGGTTTTATGCATTGCACTGCTGCCACATGATTGGCTGATTAGATAATCACATGAATAAGTAGGTGTACAGGTGTTCCTAATAAAGTGGTCAGTGAGTGTACTGTATATTAGTCTTGTTTATAAAATGGATAGTTCGTACTAAATTCTGATTGGATGAGTTTAGTTTGAAGCCATTAAACGGGCACCTCTGATCACACATTCTATATTATAATTATCTATCTATCCATCCATCAATCATATTGTTGGTAATGCTGTTTCTAAAAGCAATAAGCCACTTGATGCCGTGCATTAGAGTAATTTTAATATGGCTAAGTGGGGTTTTAGACACTCTGCTTTGTGCACTACCATACTTGGCTACTTTTACTATTTCTGCAGTATACAGTTTATATACTCTGTATACAAATTTTCTAAACAACAGTGTGCACTACATTGGGTAAAGTATCCCACAATTCAATACTCTTGACTTGACTCAAATTTTCAAGGTGACGAATAAACGGGAAGTCATATTAGCTGTGATTTGACCAAATTTTTTCTATTATTTGCTTGGGCACACACAATTGAATTAAAATGTAGTTACCATTTTTATTTCCAAGATGATAAGTGGATGGCACTCTCAGAATGAGGTCATGTGACAACAATTTAGCATACCACCTTTTAAAACATTTGTTGCATAATACTGAACTTTTGTTTTTCACAGACTATTTTGGATAAAATGTTAGGCAGTGTACAGTATACTGCACTGTATTCAGTAAGTAGTAAGTGAGTATTTCATTCCAAACAGCCATGAACCATGTACTGGATACCTTGAATCTGCTAAATGAATAAATGTAATACAAAATGTAAACAAGACTGAAAGGAGAAATAAAAGTGCACTGGCATGGCTAATACATCATCTTGAAGAGCAGCGCATGTCAGAGATTTTGCACTCTTACAGTCACCCATGTTAAACACACTCTCACAGGCCTCATGTGAATGCTGATAAGCACAACAGCTGTTGTGGTGGGAGCAGGGGAGGGGGATGTGCTAAGAGCTCTGCATCCTTTTACATACAGTACATGTGATAATAAATGTCATATACAGTGGGGTCATATTGAACATCTGACATTTTTCATTTCAACCTGGAAATAAGCAAAAAGTTTTAAGATTTTGAAAAAGTTAAAACCTAGAAAAATTATAATGTTAAATGAAGGAATATTTCTAGGCCACAAATCAAAAGAAAGCAAATGTGAAGCAACTTATTTGTTCAGAAAGGGCCTGTATTCACACCGATTTTTATCTTACCACTTTCAGTTGTGCAAAGAGTTCATAGCTAGGAGTTTTTGCTTAAAACCTATTCACAAAACTATTAAGAGCAAGTTTTAGTAAGGAAATCTTAAGATAAGAGTAAGGTGTTGAACTTGTTGCTATGGATGACGTCATGTTTTATTAGCATGCTCCTTTAAATCACCCTCAGTGATTGGTAGACAGGGAACCGCTATTTGTCAGCTGAGACGGTATATATATACACCGATCAGCCACAACATTAAAACCACCTGCCTAATATCGTGTAGGTCCCCCTCGTGTCACCAAAACAGCTCTGACCCATCAAGGCATGGACTCCACAAGACCTCTGAAGGTGTCCTGTGGTATCTGGCACCAAGACATTAGCAGAAGATCCTTTATGTCCTGTAAGTTGCGAGGTGGGGCCTCCATGGATCGGACTTGTTGGTCCAGCACATCCCATAGATGCTCAATCGGATTGAGATCTGGTGAATTTGGAGGCCAAGTCAACACCATGAACTCTTTGTCATGTTCCTCAAACCATTCCTGAACAATTTTTGCAGTGTGGCAGGGTGCATTATCCTGCTGAAAGAGGCCACTGCCATCAGGGAATTCCGTTGCCATGAAGGGATGTTCATGGTCTGCAACAATCTTTAGGTAGGTGGTACATGTCAAAGTAACATCCACGTGAATGCCAGGACCCAAGTTTTCCCAGCAGAACATTGCCCAGAGCATCACACTGCCTCTGCCAGCCTGTCTTCTTCCCACAGTGCATCCTGCTGCCATGTCTTCCTCAGGTAAACGACACACACATACCCAGCTGTCCACATGATCTTAGAGAAAACGTGATTCATCAGACCAGGCCACCTTCTTCCATTGCTCTATGGTCCAGTTCTGATGCTCACGTGCACATTCTAGGTGCTTTCGGCGGTGGACAGGGGTCAGCATGGGCACTCTGACCGGCCTGCGGCTACGCAGCCCCATACACAGCAAGCTGCGATGCACTGTGTGTTCTGACACCTTTCTATCATGGCCAGCATTAAGTTTTTCAGCAGTTTGTGCTACAGTAGCTCTTCTGTGGGATCGGACCAGATGGCCTAGACTTTGCACCTGTCATGTGTATTCTGTTGATTCATGTCTTTTATTTTGAAATGTTTAGTTCCTGTTTCCCTTGTCATGTGATTCCTGTTTTCCCTCCATGTTCATGTGTCATGTTTTCATTGGTTTATTATCCAGAGTTCCACGTCACAGCAACGCCTCAGCCTGCTCCATGCCACGTCACAGCAACGCCTCAGCCTGCTCCATGCCACGTCACAGCAACGCCTCAGCCTGCTCCATGCCACGTCACAGCAACGCCTCAGCCTGCTCCATGCCACGTCACAGCAACGCCTCAGCCTGCTCCATGCCACGTCACAGCAATGCCTCAGCCTGCTCCATGCCACGTCACCGCAACGCCTCAGCCTGCTCCATGCCATGTCACAGCCACACCTGAGCAGTGGGACCTGGAGATGGTTCCCACCTTCATACCCACCCTTAGTTCTCCTGAGCAGGCAAGGGGAACTTTCGGCCCTCCAATCCCGCCTGGACCCTCTGAGCCCTGGACTTCGCCTTGGCCTGTCGGTCCCTCGACATTGCCTCAGCTCGGCGTTCCCTCGGCTCCACTATGGTCCTTCAGCCTGTCGGCTGTGCCGGGGTCTCTCGTCCCTCCGGCTCCTCCTTGGTCTGTCGGTCACCTGGCTCCGCTTTGGCTCTCCGATCCTCTGGCTACGCCTCGTCCCTCCGATCTGTCAGCTTCACCAGGGACCTCCTTCCCTACGGCTCCACCTTGGTCCTTAGTCCCACAGGCTCCACCTCAGTCTTCCGATCCCTCAGCTCCGCCTTGCTCCTCCGAGCCTCCAGCACCGCCTTGGTCCTCCCAGTCTTTGGCTACTCTCCGGGCACCATGTTCCATGGCTCTGCCCCTCGAGCCTCTCACGGCTCCACCTTCCATGGCTCCGCCCCTCGAGCCTCTCATGGCTTCACCACCCACGGACTTTGCCCTGGTCCCATGCCCCTCGCCCTTTCTCGCCACGCCATGCCGCATGCCTCAAGACACCCCCCCCCCCACTCCCTACAGAACTTTGAATTTATGTCATGTTTTACGTGTTTTGTTTATGTGTTGGGGTGTTAGGAGACACCCCTTAGTGGGAGGGATATGTCATGTGTATTCTGTTGATTCATGTCTTTTATTTTGAAATGTTTAGTTCCTATTTCCCTTGTCATGTGATTCCTGTTTTTCCTCCATGTTCATGTGTCATGTTTTCATTGGTTTATTGTTTAATTATCTTGTTATCAGTTCTGTTTGTTCACTGGTTTATGTTCTCCCATGTCCATGTATTTAAGCCTCATGTTTTCCATTGTGTAGTTGTCAAGTATTGAATGTGAGTGTAGAAGTTTATGTCAGGCCACGTTTATTGTCAAGTCAAGTTTTTGTCAAGTCAAGTTTTTAGTCAAGCCATGTTCATGTTTATATTTAGTTAGGGTTTTTGAATTTCACGTTCTGTAATTAAAACTGCACTTGGGTTCTCATCATCTTCGTCTTCATCATCATTGCCAGCAGCCAGCACACGTTACAGCACCCTACACGCATCAGTGAGCCTTGGGCACCCATGATCCTGTCGCTGGTTCACCGGTTGTCCTTTCTTGGACCACTTTTGGTAGGTATTAACCACTGCATACGGGAACACCCCACAAGACCTGCCGTTTTGGAGATGCTCTGATCCAGTCATCTAGCCATCACAATTTGGCCCTTGTCAAAGTCTCTCAGATCCTTACGCTTACCCATTTTTCCAGCTTCCAACACTTGAAATTCAAGAATTCACTGTTCACTTGCTGCCTAATATATCCCACCCCTTGACAGTTGCCATTATAACTAGATAATAAATGTTGTTTGAAGCCGATTTAATGTTGTGGCTGATCAGTGTATATACATAAGCTAGATAGATAGATAGATAGATAGATTTTTATTCGGTTGATGAACATTTCCTCATGCTATGTTGATGTAATGAAACAAGCGTGGATCCCGTCAACAGATTCAATACACCGGGTAGTCCTGCGATTGCTTTGATATCCCGTGAATGCCCCCTTTTTCTCTGCAACGAGCGCGCATCCACAGGAAAAAGTACACTATTAATTATCGGAGGATGTGCAGTCTGGATAGGGCATATATAGTTTGATAGATTATTCTGTTGACAGATGACAGAAATTCCCAATTACTACACAGTTTCCTTTTGATGTGGCCAGGAAGCGCAGAATTGTCAAAACCTTTATCTCCGGTGTAATTTGGTTGTTTCAGCTTGTGGGAGAGGTACCTGCATCCTTAAATAAGTTTACAATAATGAAAACACCCTTGTAATTCTGGCGATACCTTTGTAAACGGCCAATGTCAAAATAATATTCGAATATATTGTTTTTTAATATGGATTGACGTCAGCAGCCATGCTTTGAATTGTTTGTGAGTCACTCTTAGGGAGTTAGAAGTCCTCAGAAGGACTTCTAAGCTGTCGTGGCTTTAGGAGCTACTTTTAGCATAAAAATGCTTCATGAATTACTCTTAGATCAAAATTTTACAAGTCCTGAAATTAGGAGTGACATGCCCCTAATTTTTAAGGGTTGCTCCTAAATTTCGACATTAGGAGCTATTTTAGCCTTACGATTTTTTTGTGAATTCGGGCCCAGATTTCCTTGCTTCCACTGAAGCACACAAGATGCTCTTTGGAACATTCTCAAATCATGCTGGATAACACCAATCATCAGATTTTGCACAAACTTGTGGAGTTCATGCCAGCACGAGTGCATGCTGTCATTAAAGCAAAAGGAGCACATACCAAATACTTATATTCTGAAATTCATGTCAATTGTCACTCAAATTGTCAAGCTGATACTATACTTAGTTTGTATTGAAAAAACTATATTAAATTAGAAAAATGCTAAATAGAAGCTCTTTTCACAAGTGATCACATACATTTGGACCCCACTGTACATTTAACATTGGCGGTAGGGAGTTATTTTACTGTAGCAGTCAAATGTGTAGACACACCCAATTATTCTTTATTATTACTGTTTCTACATTTTCTAAAAATATTAAAGTCATTAAAAATATGAAATAACACAAATTGAAATATAGCAATTATGTTTTGACCACGGAAGATGGGCACTTGTTGGCTGCTTTCCTAACGGTCCAACAACCCCATTTCTTTAGTTTTGCAAAGAAATTAATTAGCAGGCAATTTATTTTGTCAGCATAACTAATTTTAAGCTTTTAAACACAAACCTTAATATCTAAAGGTTTTTAAGTGTGTACAGATATTTTACTGAGAGTATTAGGGTCCCTTTTTCGTTATCTTTTTTTAATGCTATTGCCAAAAAAAAAAATAAAAAATGAAAGAATAAAAGAGGCACATGAACAGAGGTCTCAAATGAAGCCTGGAGAAAATATTAAAGAGCTTGATCGTATTAAACTGTAAATCCCCTCTTGCCACAGTGCTGTATGGGTCCTGCCCACCCTGTATCATGCTTTGGAAAGTCCTCCCCTCTGGAGCTTGGGGAGCTTGTGTGATAATTATACACACTGTGACATTTGGGGTGGGTGTGTGTTTGTGTGAGAGTAAGATGTTTGAACAGAGAGTGAGATGTGCGTGCTGTGACCCACCCTCTTGTCCATCACACTTTATTACCTACTGAAGGTGCTCGACTGTGGGCAAGCAAAGTTGGGAGTCATAACTGGGCGAGATACGGTGTGCCATCAGTATCACCCGCAGAGTTTCCAAAGCCCTTATCAATCTTCTGCCCTTTTCCAGATGGAAAGAAAGTCAGATGGAGTCCATCTCTCTCACGTGCTCTCACACACTCCAGGTAAAAATAGGCACTGATAGGTTGACACATGTCACCCTGATACTGTTTTTCCTCGTCTACTTAACAAGAAATATTCAGAATACAAATATTTAGCAATCTTTAAATGCACTTGTTTATATTTTTTTATTCAAATTTAAGTTGAAAATTTAAATAGACTTTTTACATTTATATTTGATTTAAAAATTGGACTATACTGTATGGTAGTGTAAAAACAGACCAAAAATATTGATGACTCATCTTTCACTCAGGGGCATATACACATTTTTGCACACTAAAATGCTTTCTAAAATGAGAATATCCCTCTCCCTAATACTACATGCCACTGGCTAGCAGTAGAGCGCAACAGTGCTAACCCATTTTTTTCATCCGTCTTACATTTTCATTACATTTATTAATTTAGTAGACACTTTTATCCAAAGCAACATACAAATGAGGAACATAGCAAGAAATTTGTCATACAAAAGTCAGCAATATCTGCATGATCACACTGACAAGTTCTCAGAGTAGCTGGAGTATTGTAGAACCTAGTACAGAAAAAAGAGACAGACAAGGAAAGTTTTTTTTAATTATTATTATTATCAGTAAGTGCAATTAGTGTGGATTGCTTAAGTGCTCGTGGAACATATGTGTTTTCAGCTGGTCTCGGTCTTCAGTTTTCCCATTCATTTTTTCCATAGGGATTTCATAAAGTACTTAATAAAAGAGTTCTAAGCCATGAACCAAACCAACCAGCTCAGAGGTAAATCGTGGCACTACAAACATTTCATTTGAACAAAAAAATATTTAAAAATCAGACAAAAAGACAAAGGTACAAGACTGTGTACTTGACGTCTTTAATGAGGGAATGAACTACAATCCCATGAATCATTGCAAATTACGTAATCCAATAAAACAAAAAAGGAAAAATATACAATTATTGCTTTTAAGTGGTTTGTTTCCATACTTAAAATCATTTTTAATTTTATTGCAAAATATTCTGTTATATACTATAAGTAGTTGATTGTAGAGTGTAGGGAGACGAATCAATCACGTCATTCACAACACGTCATGGAAGTGGGCGGTCGCTGCTGGGCTCTTTTGCCCGGGGTTGTTAGCTGTAATTCTCTGATTGGTGGATCTTTCCCTTCAAAATCATGGCTAATGTAGATCTTTACCAGGAATTCTGCCATTTAAACATGTTTTTTTTTTTTTTAATGAAATTTAATTAACACAGACGGATGGATTCAACAGGACCATATACCATCGATTAACCTCGGAGCTCACGATAGGTCTGTCTGTATAGGTTTATAAAGGATTTTTACTTCCGATCCCGACCGTTGCACTCAGTCTGTCTCATGAAAATGACATGACCGTGGCAACATTTTTGCATAATGAAATTATGTGACTTATTACACGTTTGGCTGTAGTTTATCAGTGAAATGTCCAGCGGGGGGCGCCAGAAGCGAGTGAAATGGTGAATATTAGATGGAGGTTTTAATGAGTAAATCATACATCCCTAACATAAAACTTCAACCTAAACCTAACCAGTAGTGATCTATAATCAAATGAGAGGTAGAAACAAAACAGACATTCCTACCCTTAACCAACGCCTAACCCTAACCGATAGTGTCCAAAAACAAAATGAGAAATGAAAAGCACATTTTCTGAAGCAACCATGTCAGCTTGGGTCATTTTTACGG
Source organism: Myxocyprinus asiaticus (assembly GCF_019703515.2). Lineage (NCBI taxonomy): Eukaryota > Metazoa > Chordata > Actinopteri > Cypriniformes > Catostomidae > Myxocyprinus > Myxocyprinus asiaticus. Next base: position 43,599,785 of record NC_059353.1, on the reverse strand, counting down.
CACTCTCGTCTCACATGTCAGCTTGCGTGCTTGACTGGTCTTGAATCACGCCTTCCGAGTCCAAAGCCCAACAATCTATAAGGTGAGCTACCGTGGAAGCTAATCACATTGGATAAAGTGTGTAAAAGTAGGTTAGGCTTTAATACATACAAGCGTTAAAATGTAAAGTTTTTCAAATAGTCCGTTAGAGTAAAAATGTTTTGAAATCATAACATAATAGTGTGTGAGTAATATTGCGAAAAACAAGTGTTTATAAAGCCATAATCAGCCATTGTAGTCATGATTTGTGTGAAAGTGAACAAAGTGCACAGTTGTTGTAGCACCTCTAGTTTTAATTTCACCAGTCAACTGCAGCAAAACATAGAAAGCAGCATGTAAAAGTCAGTTTGCAGAATTGTTATAGTTACATTCATTCTATGAGACTAGGTTGGTTGCACTCTATAGCAAGTAACAAATTATGTTTCACGCCTTTCATGTAAAAAAAGCCTATTTGACCACATTCGAAATAACAGACACCACACTTTCACAGCTATGACAGAGGATGTTTACGAGGGTAACTCATTCTTTCCGTTCACATACTTGAGAGACAAATTGAGATGAATGCAAGGCTATCTCTGTTTGAGGAGCAGTTTACTGCTCTCATGTGAATATTTGCCTCATTTTCAGATCAAAGGATATTCTAATTCAACCCAGACTAGAATCACAGTCTGAAACCATTCCAGATCATATCTTGGCTTGCAATTGGGAATAGCTAGAGCATGAGGTCAGGTCCGACTCTAAGACTGTGTAAATCAGTCTTTAGGTCAATACTGACAGCAACATAATGTTTTCCTCTTTATTGAACGCTTTTTACTAGTCAGTGCTGATTCTTTCTTAGTGTCTTCACTTCAGAAAACTTAGCCAATAGTTTCATCTGTAATTCCAGTTTTTGTTCTTGCTGTTGTTTGTCTTCCATACTCATTCGTTTCTTTGGCAGAGAGCCCCAGACAGTTTGAGTTTGGGCGTAAGTGTTATCTAAAAGCCACGTCAATAGCACGTTACTGCAGAGGTGTTTATTCAAGTTGCTATGTTACAGACCCCTGCATTAAACAAAAATGTACATATACTAAATATACTCTTATGTTAATGAATATACTGGCAAATATATTGATCATTGTAGTTGTTGTTTTAATACTGATTAAAACAGTACATAGTACTAAAGACCTATATATTTGCCAGGCTGATGAATTTGACAGTATTTGACCATTTTTAAACCACATCCACACTTGAAAACGCATTTGTTTTACTACAGAGCTTTTCAAAAGTGCTTTCTCAAGTGGATACATTTGAAAACAGCTTATTCGCATTGTAGTGTGGACAGGGTAAATGGATATGTTCGAAAGCAGGTTTTTTTGTCTTGTGATGCAGTCGTGTGATCCATTCAACCAAAACAATAAAGGTGGCAGCCCATGTTGTTGCGGCGTTACTGTGCCTGCTATTCACTTTGATAGCGTTGTTAAAGATAAATGTTACTTTGTACAACCTTCACATTGCATTCCTTCAAAGGTGACGTGAATTGCTGTCCTGCGGCGGAACACGAAGACAATTGTTTTTCAGACCATACATGGAAATGACACAGGGCCAAGCTTCTTACCTTTTTTTTAATCACATGCGCAGTAAAGGGATTAAAACATTTTCTGACATTTCAGTGTGAACAAACAACTTTTGGAAAACGTTTGAAAATGGCAGTTTTTGACGGAGAGCATTTCGAAAAATTAAATCGCAGTTATCAGATTTATCCGTATTAATGTGGACGTAGCCTGAGATAACTGTGCCAACTTGGTTGATTAAAGCTGATGTTTGGAATTATTATTATTATGATTTTTTTTTTCATTAAAACACTTTCTCCTATCCCAGCTTGTCCACGGTTTTCATGAGCAACTACTGGGCGGCGCCATTGTGATTCTAATTGCCTGTTTTCTGTTTCTGGTCTCAAGAAGCAATGCAAAACTAACCGAAACCGGCGATCTAGATGGAGAACAACAACCATTTAAGGGTTATTTGGAGTAAAAAGGAATTTCATGCTCAACTTGTACAGTTGTTGACTGTCATAATAATTCAAAGTAGTTAATGATATCTACATAACTAACCTCGGACAATTGCTTCATGTCATCTACATACACAGATGAGGCACTGTAAAAAACAAAAAGGTCATCTTGATTCTGTGAAATATCGGCACTAAAGAGCCACATGTTTTTAGAAAAATTCTACAAGTGTAATTTCACCGCATCGTATATTCTTAGCGGGTAAACACTGGAGACCGTGCTATCAAAAATTGCTTTTTTTGTTTGAATTTTGTTTTGTTAAAGCGTCCCGACTATCTGTTTGGTTGGTCCCAAAACTCATGCCATTTGTTGAGCCTGTTTTGTTGTGTTGGGCTGATCAGGCTACTAAAACAAAGAGCCATCTTGAAGGAGCCACAGTTTTTACACTTTTCAGGGAAAACAACCTATGAATGGCTTATAGTTGCCTCTGCGTATTAACCTGGGATTGGAGAAAGTATTTTAACATTAAAAAAATTTTCAAATGTAAAATTTAAGAAATTACACACATATACAGAGCTCTTTTTGAGGTACCAAAGACCCAATATTACATGCATCAATGCAAATTTGCTGAGAGACAGCAGGTACTGAGTGGGGTCTTGCTACAGCATTACTTTCACTCACTACCATGGAGAATATTTGACGAAAAGACCCAGACCAAAGGCAGCCACTCATTGTTGATCAGGCTGTTTGCAGCTCAGTCGCTCGGGTCTGTGCTTGGTTCCGAGCGCGGTCTGATCCTCTGCTTAGACGAGTGCATCTGACAGCTCCTCCTTAAGAAACGGCATCAGATCTGAGCTTTAACAGTTCTCAAACAAAAGGCATAGACAAGTCCTTGAGTCACTCAAAGAACATTCTGCCCTCTGAGAAATTTAATCACTATATTGAGGAGTGTGTGCATCCCTAAAGCATATTGCAGCTTTTTTGTTTGGTTCATTTTCACACACACACACACACACAAACATTAGAGCTTACAAATATCTTACATGTTTCTCCTAGACAGAAATTAGATTAAATGGAGAGCAAATGGAGACAATTTTTTTTAGACATTTCAATATTAATTCTTTCAAGACTAAATTATCTGAGCTATGCATTCCACACTCATTTTATAACACTATAATCTTACTGTATGTTCATAGTAATGTCTCATTTGTGTATATATTTATTTTTCCTGAGGAAAATGTAAATATGAACTCCATTAAGTCTTATGAGCTATAAAAAATGCTACATTTTTATCTGGCTTACAATGGTTCAATTTTATTGTTTTATATTGTTATTTATTTATTTGTTTGTTTGTTTATTTATTTTTACTTTTATTTCTTTCAGATGTGTAAATCAGTTCTCTTCTTTGAATAGCGATGAGCGGGACATTATATTTATATATATATATATTGTTTTTTTCAAAAACAAGAAATGGAAGGCAGTGATTGGATTACATGGAGGGTAATCATTACTGTCAAATGTTAATTTTGTTTTTTTGACCTACATATTTACTGGATTACCTTACAGTAATTCTGCCAACATATTTGCTTTTCTTATTTAAAAAAATTGCTTATTTTGAATGCAATGAAAGGTTCACTGAACATATTATTTTGGCTGATGAGATATGATGATTAAATAGCTGATGTAGGCCTACTGTAATCTTTGGTTGTCTTTGTTTTTGTGTGGGTGGGAATTTGCGCAGTCTGTTTCAATTTTCATGTTTCATTTAATTCTTAAAACAGATTTTGTTTTCCTGCGTCATGAAAAGAGTGTTTTGATTCTCTTGAAATGTTCTCCAAAAAATGAAAGTTTTGTCATCATTTACACACCCTATATTATTTTCCTTTATTTATTTACTATATTATTGAAACTTAAATCATGACGTTAGAATGTCTGAGCTGCTCTGTTCCATACAATGAAAATTAATGGTAAATTAACTGATTCACTAATCTTCCCATCGTTGGAGCTAACAAATCTCATGCATGCTTGTTTAATAAAAAATTTAAAAAAGTTTGCTTTTAGACATGCTGTAACTTTGAGAAACACAGCCACAAATGGCAATTTAGAATATGGCTGAAAAATTCTAACCTTTCCCTAACACAAATTTATCATGTGGCTTTAGAAGACTTGGAATATAGCAAAGGAGTTCTATGGATACCATTTGTGACCACTTATTAAATCCTTTTTGGAACATGGCTGTATAAATCACCATCAACATTGCTTGTATGGAAAAGAGCAGCTCAAACATTCTAAAGATCTCCTTTTGTGTTTCATTGAAGAAAGAAAATAATTAGAGATGACACCTTGAGGTGACTTCTACTCTGAGCGGTTCAGAAATTGTTTGTGTATGTGGCAACAATTATAACATCAAAATGAATCCATGTGTGGCTTTGTTGTTGATAACAGCAAAATATTTAATCACTACATTATTTTACTAATTCACCTCTATAATGCTCTCTCAAAGTGGTTAAGAACAATGAAAGCGCTCCAGGTAACTAGAAGTCGACCGATAGTGGATTTTGCCGATACTTATAACTAAGGTGTTGGGAAAGGCCGATGACCAATTAATTGGCCGATAGTTTTTAAAATTGATTTATAGAATGTCAAAAAAAAAAAAAAAAAAAAAAAGACAAAGTGTCCAAAATTAATAAAATCCCAGATGCAGTTTATTGTTCAACCAAAATCCCAATAATAACCAGAAAAAATGAAGATTTAGTGGATAATGCAGGACTTTTAAGTATTAACAAGCCCGAAACACATCGGGGACTCTTATTTGAAATAATGAAATGATGAAAAAACTATCGGCAACTATCGCCATAGAGTTTTTCCGATAACGATAGTTCAAAAAAGCAACTATCGGCACCAATTGATCGTAAAAACCGATATATCGATCAACCTCTACAGGTTTCAGGGACGATAATAAAATGGCATTTCAAACAGGAATATGTGTAAACCACCTTTAACTGTTGAGACCTGTGCCATTTTGGTTCTTTTTACATGACGTCATGACGGTCAAGTCAGAGCTTCAGTGTTTTCAGAAATTGAAAGTTTACGGTTTTTACGAGTTGAAATCTCATAATACGGTAATTCCAACATGAAGTGAATGCACCTCTGTGCTTTCATATTAGAAGTGGAATTTTCCCAAGTTTAAGGCTCTGACTGTTGTCTCCCTGCAGATTGAGATGTCTCGTGAAGCAACTGGATAAGGGGGAAGTGAACATCGTCGATCTAAGGAAAAACATTGAATATGCAGCTTCGGTTCTGGAGGCAGTGTACATCGATGAAACTCGGTGAGTGAACGCTCTACTTTCCACAGTCTCACATCATGATTGATTTTCTCTGCATTTACATGACTTTGTTGCTTTTATTTCTTCCCTTTTAAACGGACACAGCTGCTTTTCTTCAAGAGTCTCAAACTCATATTACAGGGGGGCCACTTGCCAGGTGGTGTTCACTAAAAAATGAAAATGTTGTCATCTTTTACTCACCCTTGAAAGTGAATAGTGACTGAGGCTAACATTCTGCCTAACATCTGCTTTTGAGTTCCACATAAAAAAGTAATAGCAGCATGAGAGTGAGTAAATGATAAAAGAATTTTCATTTTTAGGTGAACTATTAACACTTGAGGGGGCATTATACAACTATCTAGATGGTTAATGAACCGTGTTCTATAGAGGGACCATAGGAATGTGGCAACATGTTCAAATGGTATGCATTATCTCCCCCTGTAGGATTGTTTATTGTCTCCACCCTAGGGCTGGGCGATATGTCTTAAAAAATTATATCTTTCAGCCTATTGACAATATTCAATATATATTTCGATAATTATGTATTTGCTCCAAAATGGCTCAAAAGTGTTGTTTTTTTTATCAGAGGAACCATCATTTCATCCAAACAGCCACTTTAGCCAAGTAGATTAAATAGTTTAAAGACATTAACTAAAAATCTAATAATAATTTTTTTATTAAATAAACACAATGTAGAGTGAAATCCTATAATTTTCATTGATGTGCACTTTATATTTATATTTCATACACAGTGATAAATAGTAGCTTAATAAAAAGCATTATTTACCTTCAAATGCTTATACTAATACATTTTTGTGAATGAACAAGGTGTGCAAAGCTACTTCACTGGAGACAAAAATGGGCTTTTCCCAATCAGTAGGCCTGTTAACTTCACCTGAGGGCTTTTATTTTGACACCGAAAGTGCTGTCTATTTACTTCAACTTCATAAGGAGCTTTTATTGTTACTCAGAGAAGGCAATGTGTATTTGATAGTTTACAAATGTTTAGCATTTCCTGAAACGATGTAATCTCTTCTTTTTCTGTTATTCTGTACCGTGTTTGCAGATTTGTATAATATCTTGTTCCGGTTACTAATGTTTGTAATTGTGCTTATGCTTGAACCTGCATTACTTTGATTTCACGATGCACGTGAACTGATCTGAGAGTGCCGCTGTCCTGAAAATATATGATACCTATCAGGATGTGCTACCAACGCTATATTTGCATAGTTTTAGGGTTGGGGTTTGGGGTAGGTTTAGGGTTAGGGTTTAGTACAGCCTCATACCATATCACAGCCTTTTGTGGATTAATAATCACATATGACCGACTTGCCATTCTGATGTCATTTTGTTTAATTGTGCAGCCCTGAAGGATCGTGAAATTAGTCCACTGATGCGCTCTTTATGAAACTTAATGGCCAAATGAAAGCACATTAAAATCATCGCGATAATCACGATATTGGTCAATTTTTCATTGTCAGCAAAATTATGTCCATTATATCGTTAATATTCGATATATCGTCCAGCCCTACTCCACCCTGTCATTGAGATGTTCTTAGTTATCTCCAACAAGCAGGTTGTTTCTTATTCATCCAAAGGGAGATGTGCTAATCGTATTCATGTTCAGCAGCACTCTCTCCCCGTAGAATTCAGCCACACCGTTAGTCAGCAGAGTTCTGCATAGCCCTGCGTCCCATAAGCTCTCTGTCCTAATTAACTGAGACCCAGAGCTCTATCGGTCTGTGGTGCCTCAGCGTTGTCCCACTAGAGCACTGCCAGCCTCTCGTCTGATGGGCCTGTGTTTAGACAGCCTCAGCTATGGCTAATTATGTTTGCCTAATGACAGGCACAGGATGTATTGCCATGGCAGCAGCTTTGAACAAATTTAGCTTGTTACTGGAAGTCAGCGAATATTTGTTATAATAACGTGTCACATTTCCTGCGCTGGTCGGGCTGCCTGCGTAAGACCGAGCAATAACGGTTGCTATTCTTTCTGCGGCTTTCATTGCTCATGAAAAGCTTTATTTATTTTCTCTTATGCCAGTTGCTTAAGGTACTTCAGCGTTGAATACCGCAGTTCTCTCCAATAGAGCGAGGGTAGGATGACTCACAGCACTGTGAGAAAATGAGCAAATGAGCAAGTGGCTGTGGAGACGTTTTCTCTTTTTCTGTGTCTGCACTCACTCATAATGTCACTTTTACTGCAGAGCATCATGCAGGTGTGGAACTACAGATTTATTGGGCAAATCTAATGAAAACATGTCCAGGTCACATTTCACCACAAAAACAAAATAGTAAATAATATTTTGCATAAAGAAAATTAAATTGACATTAATATATATATATATCACTGTCATTATTTTTATGACGATTCAGCAAATTTTCCCCCAAATTCTCAATACCGTAATATATCCGGTACAATTTATTTTATTAATTTATTTCATTTTTTGTAATTTCCATTATTCTCAGTGGTGATTCTTATTAGATTATAAAAATTACTTTACCACAATATGTGTTTAATTTGTTTTTAAATCAGCATACCATAAAGGCAGAACAACAAATACTACCATGATTAGGGGTGTAAAAATGTATTGATGTATTGCATGAAGGGAAAAAAGCGCACTTTAAATGAAGAAAGTTTATGCTGCCGAGTTCGGCTTTCTCTGTCATTATTCAAATCTATTTATGTCCATTTGACCAAAGTAAGATAAATTATGTTGCTTTCTTCTCCAATTACAATATATTACGTTTATATTGTTTTATATCTCCATAAAATGTGTTATTTCTTCATAATATGGTTTAACCATGAATAGAAAACAGCCTAAATAAATGTGAATGAGTGAAATCACTCACTTGTTTGTTTACTCTCTTTATAGTGAATGCCACATCATGCACTATATAGAGAATTGGGAGCGATTTCAGACTGTTCTGAAGGAAACTAAGCAGTGGAAAGCTAAATGCTGGTTTATTAAAGTTACATCTGATTGGTCAATGACACGTGGCAGCCGCAAAAAGATAAAACATTCTCGTGAACTTGCTTGACAAGCGGTGCCGCCTCCGCTCTGCTGCCTCTCCCATAAAAAAATTTATATGGGCAGTGTTTCCCCTAGGATCTTTTTCAGCAGCGTTGGTGCTGTACGTGCGTCCACAATCCTGCAACACCGGACTCGTATTTACGTGCACCGTTGCAGTAATAGCTTAAAATGACCTTAGAATCGTTATAGATGTGTTATTCGTGTTCGCCTTGTCATGTGTATGTTTGTTATGTACTAGGAGCTTTTGACACTTGAAGGGCTGGAAGCTCAGATAGCTGTAATAATAACTGTCAAATAATGAAATGCCTCAATGCAGAAAATTACTTTCACTACCAATAGATAATATAAACCTATTTAACCGAACATACATGTCACCACTGGGCTCCAGACTAAAGTTCTACAGATTGTGGCACAAGCACCTGATTTGGTAGCAACAGGGAAAAAAACGTAATAAAAAAATGTATATAAAAAAAAAAAACTAATAGAAATAGTGACATTATTATATATTTTATATTATTTTGTCACTGAAATGCACATTTGACAGTATAGCATTGATTTTGACTTGATGCAACAGTACCATCTACCTAAGTTACTTAGGCTAAATTTAAATGCTATCCTACTGATTAAGTACTGTCATCTCTTTGAATTTCTGAAGGCAAACATTTTTTCCTACATTTAAAGAACAGATTCTAGAACAGATTTTACACTGAAGAAAAACTGATTGCTTGGTCCATAGTAATATTGAAAAGTTGTCATAGTTCCTCCATTAGTGTCCATAGTTTTAAGTGATATTTGCAATTAGATCACAGGTAGTCACTGGTTAAACCAAGCATGGCTCCTTCCTACGATAGTAAGTAACTTCAATAAAACTATGGCATTTCTGTTATGAAATGACAGAAAATATACATTTAGAAACTATAAAAACAAAATAGAAACTTTTTGAAACTGACATAATTGTAACAGAAATTAATTATATAATAGGACTATATAAATAATATACAGATATTTAGTATGGATATAGCACATTTCTGCCATAAGTGTTACAGTACACATACTGTATAGTTGCATAAGTGATAATCCTACAGTTAATCCAAGCAAGGTACATTTTTGTTAGGGTGGTGATGTTTGTATTGTACAGCCTTTCATTTATGTTCTGTGTTGTTTGTAATGGTGTGCTGTTAAACATGGTTTTAAACTTGTTTAATTATCAAGGCAAGAGACACTAAGAATTTCCATAGGGATTTTCCACAGCCAAATTCAAATGAATTCCGCATCTCGCGCCACGCTTCTCACAGCGCTGTTTATAATGATTTGTGCTCCGTGGGTTAGAGTGCTCTGCGCTCGCGCTGCTACTTTCCATTTTTCTCATACGAAACAAAAAACGGACGCTTCGCGCATAATCAACGAGTGTTGGGAAACTCTGCATTCGCACCGATGTGACCTCCTAAAAAAATGTCGTTTAGCAAAATGCGACCATTTAGTCGCAGTCTGGAGTCCTATATTTCTATTAACTTTGCCAAATAAGTTATCCAATTAAAAGACTTTCTGCTAGGAGAGGTAGGTGGGTCTATCATATCGGGTCTCCTGCTTCTCTCTTGTGTAAGAACCCGTGAACAGCCTTTGATGGGCTGCTATACGATGAAGTTACTGTGAATACATGTGTGTCTATGGTGGGGGGGGTCCCTTTTGCTTCATACAGGTGTCCCATTTAACTGCACGCAGTGTAGAAAGCGTGCAACTGACTAGTGCTGGCTAGTGTTACGTGAAATGTCAATAGTTAATAGCGGTGCTCATAATTCCATATAGGGGAAACACACTTGCAGGTGCAACATACCGTGTAAAATCCTGGTGCAATAAATACTGTAATTATTGGTGCAATAAATGTTAAATTTCATGATATGCAAATCTATAACGTTTATTCCACAGTTTGCATACCGTATGTTTGTGTGTGTGTTTGCATCAAGACATTATGTTGCATGTTATCCTTTATTCATATCAGATTTACAATGCATGTAACAATAGTATTATTTTTGTTTATATATGCAGCCATACATAAGAAAAACCTCCTTGATCCTAAATTCATCTGTGACTTGTGCTCAAGTTTGGTGCATGTCTGTGCTGTATAAATGAAGAACGTTGAGTAAAACGTTCTTTTTTCGGAATATATTTGAAAATATTTATGAATCGTTCTTAAATAATCGTATCGAACTGGATCAAAGGGAATCGTGATGAAATTACAGCCAAAAATATAACCCCCATGTTTTTAATCTTTAAACCAAATTAGCACCAGTTATTGAACATTTGTTCAGTATTGCAACAGCCACTGATGCACACATCTGAATGCAGGCTGCAGACTCCTATGGGTTTTTAAATTGTCACTAGAGCACATATTCACCCTATATCAGTTTTGTGTGGCACCTTCAGAGTGAGGCCGGATTTACCCTCAGGCCTGGTTAGATGTCAAAAAGGACTCAATGAGTCTCAAAAAGCTCTATGTGTAATCTTAGGTGTGGATCTGAAGGCAAGAATCAATCCCTGGGTAGCTGTCAACTGATATATGTTGACAAGGCTATAGGTTTTTCAGTGGCTGATGCTGAAATCAGGATAGCAGGGATTTTAAAAAATCATTTTACAGAGATTGTACTCACAAGTCTCACAAGTACAATTTCCTGACTGATGAAATATTTCAGAGCTAAGCTGAGTGCAATAATATAACAATTATAAAAATCTAGACACACTAAATTGCTGAAAACGATCCATTAACATGGCTATTAGTAGATTTTGAAACCAACACAAGGGGCATGGTAGGCATGGTTATTGGCCAATGCTAATAATCTCAAAATAGCCAAACAGCGATCAATTAATCGACCTGACCAATACATTATTCTGTTTCTATTTTACAGTAACTGAGGACTATTGCTGGAGTCAGGCAATGGCTGATGAGTGAAGTACAAATGGCATATTAAGACTCTCATACTGCAAATAAGATTGAAAATGGTTGTTATCTTCTCTAGGCGACTGCTGGACACGGAAGATGAACTCAGTGATATACAGGCAGACTCTGTGCCCATGGAGGTGCGGGATTGGCTGGCCTCAACCTTCACCAGGAAGATGGGTGTGGTGTGCAGACGGCCCGAGGAGAAGCCGCGGTTCCGCAGCATCGTTCACGCCGTTCAAGCCGGGATCTTTGTGGAACGGTATCAAGCTGATTTATAATGTTTAGTTGTTATCCAAGAGTTTGTATGTTCACCATAATCAGAAATGATTTAGAATTAGCTGTATTTTGACAGAGTCTCATGATATTTATAAAATGATTGCAATTATGATTTTGATAAATTATGATTTACAGTATTTTAGTCATTGTCATTAACGTACATAAAAGCTTAAGATATTGTTCATTTTTGTGACAGATTCTGAATAGAATATTGTTCTCTGTTACAAAAACTAGTGAGCTGCATATGTAGGGCCCTATTTTTTATCCCAAATTCCATTTTATTTTATTTTTTTCCCTAATTCTGTGTTTTTCATTTGACTTTTTCTGAATGCAGTGTTTTAAAGTTTAATTAAAATTAATCATAAACAAAACTGTCTAATTAAAATTAGAATTTTAATCAAATGAAAAACAAAACAATTATTTGTCAACATAACATTACATTATATTTATCAAATTAAGTGCTTCTATACAGATCCTCACCGCTCAATCCAAAACACAATACTAGAGGTATTTATTTTGGTCAAATAATGTGCTGCACATCAGAGCATCTTAGTATTAATGAAAGCATTGATAAAAACTTTTATTCTGTACAACAGGATTCTTGCTTGTGAGATACTGCTTAAATATAAAGTAATTACTTAATTATTGTTATTATTATTATTTATTACTTCATTAAATATAACATTTTACTATACAGTAGTAGTATATTACTGTCGCAATTTCTTCAATTTCAAGCGTCTAGTCAAATTGAGCTTTTATTTTGGCGGAAAGCCGATTGAAGCAATTTGAGTTTGTATGTTTTTGACGACAGCTACACACCTCCGTATAAGCAGTTAGTTATATGGCTAAATTGTGCTTATAAAACCATAAAAGTTTGCAATTTAATCATATAAATATATAGTCTGCATGTGCTGCGCTCTTCAAGCTTGCACGCTCTGTTTACAAACAGAGTGCGCACGTGATGCTTATGCTTATGATGAGGTGTTATCAGTGTATGAGTGTCCAGTACATCTCCGCCTTTTGTGGTTTAATCATCGCACTAGGACATATCAAAATTTAAAATGTGATTAATTGAGCATTAATACATTCATTTTATCCCAAATATGTCAAAATCCTTGACATTCCGTGTTTAGTACTTAATTCTGTTTTTAATGATTGGATTATGCGATTCTGTCCATGTTTTCCGCATCGCGGAAATCATAGGGCACTACATATGTAGGCAGCATTGCAAGGCATCATAGGCATAGCACAGCACAATTATCTGCCTCCAAAGATACCTAATTTTGGCCATATTCTAAGGCAACATTGGATCCTTAATAGTCAGCAAGGCACCATACTAGGTCATGGAACAGAGCCTTTGTTTTTTCAACAAGTGAGTTTAAATCAAACAGACAGTCCCTTTTCACAGACCTGCACATTTTGTTCCTGCTAACTGAGAAAAATGTCCTCCATAATTACCGACACATAACAGACACATACTTAAGGACTTTTTCTGCATAATCTTTTCCAGTGACTTTAAATGAAATGTCTCAATTCATCCCATTTGCAAAGCAGTCTATTTTGCTGTGGCATGTATGCTCACTTCTGAGTAATGCACAGTAACAGCCTTCCTCTCACATGGGCAGAGTTCCTCATTTCCATGGCAACTCACTGAGAATGTCATAGACACCTGTTGAGCTTAAGGCTCTTTTGAATGCACACTATGCAGTCTTAATGATCAAATGCGATGTGTGTAATTTATTCAGTGTTAAAGACCCATGAAATCCATGCCTGTTAGCCTGTCCACTCCATGACTGTTAGCTTTGGGGCCATCTATATGTTGCAAATATACACATATATAATTTACAGAAAATATAATTGTTTTCTCCATATTGTCCAAGAAAACAGACCAACTCCAGCCAGGTCTCCTAAGCAACCAAATTGGCCCGGTTGCTAGGGAGGGTAGAGTCACATGGGGTAAACTTCTCGTGGTTGCTATAATGTGGTTCGTTCTCGGTGGGGCGCATGGTGAGTTGAGCGTGGTTGCCGCGGTGGATGGCGTGAAGCCTCCACACGCGCTATGTCTCCGTGGCAACACGCTCAGCAAGCAACGTGATAAGATTCGCGGGTTGACGGTCTCGGACGCAGAGGCAACTGGGATTCGTCCTCCGCCACCCGGACTGAGGTGAATCACTACGCGACCACGAGGACTTAAAAGCACATTGGGAACTGGACATTCCAAATTGGGAGAATATGAATATTGCGGCCCATCTTTTTAATACATTGTGGGTAGTGGATATTGCCTCACTTCAAAGCTTAAAAATGACCCAATGGTAACATAAAAGTAGTTGTTTTTAGTGCTAAACAATGCAAGTTCTTGCAGAACGTGCATGGCACTGTGAACACACTGAAAATTACATGTATTTCTGGTTGTTTCTGAGCAAAACCTGCCGAATACTTACAGAAGACATGGAATATGATGCACAAGCCACATGGACTACTTTAATGACACTTTGATTTGTCCTTTATAAGCGTAAAAGTGAGTCTATCCACAAGTATGTAGTAATTTATTCACATTGAAATAAAATGTATATTTTTTGTAAAGAAATATTGCACAGGTTAGAATTACATCATGAATAATAATACCTGTTGTTTATATATAATAATATATAAATAATAATACCTTTGGTGTGGTAATAGAGGCTAATGATGGTGTGTGTGTGTGTGTGTGTGTGTGTGTGTGTGTGTGTGTTTGCAGAATGTACAGAAGAACGTCTAATATGGCAGGGTTGACCTACCCACCATCTGTAATTGCAGCATTAAAGGTACAGATTATCTTTACAGAACGGTTATAAAAATGCCATGCTTGTGGGTGTGATTCTGAGGGTACACTTTTACTGATAAATGTATACCTTGAATGCACTGTTAGTCACTTTGGATAAAAGCATCTGCCAAATGCATAAAAATGTAGGTCTCCAAAAGGTTTCCATTTGTTTCCTCATATGAAATGGTGGCATAGGTAAATATTGGAGTCTTCTCTGTTTCAGGATGTTGATAAATGGTCATTCGATGTCTTCACGCTTCAAGAGGCGAGTAATGAACACGCACTGAAGTTCCTGGTGTACGAACTGCTCACCAGATACGACCTGATCAGTCGCTTCAGGGTACGAGAGTGCCAAAAGTGTAATATTAAACGCATTGCTCACATCTGGTCTGACTCATAAATCCATAGGGAACTCCCATTAACTGAGAGCTGGTAAAAACCCCAGTTCCCCCATGTTGTCATTAATATCTTAATATTTCTTCCTTTTTGAGTCACAATGGTTTTTTTTTTTGGTTTTTTTTACAGCAATACATCGGTATTAGAATTGACTTTGCATGGGCTTTTTTTAAAGTAACACATGAATTTTACACAATGTTTGTGTTGCTATCTACATATACTGTTCATGCAGGATGGTTAGAAAGAAAAGATAATTCTGGTTTTGATGTAACAGTCAGAAGTTACTTAAAGTGGCCCCTAAAATTATTTAGACACTTAAGCCACACTGGTAATTCCACCTCGTGAAATTCCAGCAGTACAAAACTTGCAAATTATAACTTTTGCTGTGATGTCATTGTCATCCAATTCAAAGTAATTCCATACGAAATACGTTTTCTTTCACACACAGCATGAGTTGTAGGCTAACTGTCCGATGTGTTTTTCCGGATCCTTCTGACTGGAAATATCGGCCCTGATTATTGGCCCCAAACAGTATTTAGGCACTTAAATCACACTTAACCTCCTGAGACTTAAGCATGACTGCTGTGTGCATTTTCCATTTCCCTTTTTGATTTGTTACTAGTACCACCTAATAAACAAGCAAAAAAAAAAAAAAAAATCTAGAGCAAATAGTTTTCCAAAAAATGTATGTCAACATATGTGGAAAGCAGGACTAAGCTGAGAAATTTTAAATAATACCAAGCTATTGAAAGTCAGATTTTGTACATCAAATTGTTTATTATGTTTCCAAGAGTGTTCGTTATTCATGTTTTTGAGACTTTACAGGCATTACATCAGAAATTAGCATAATTCATTCTGATTCAAAATAATGGCCAGCATCATCCAATCACTGCCAACCATGTTAAAATAAAATTATACATTATAGATTCTGAATCTATGTACTGATTACCATTGTCCCATGTCTGCTAAACATGTTGAGCGGTCCAAACATCATCTGCAGTCTATACTTCTGATCAGATTTTAGGAGTGAATGCAATGTGCTCCCTTGCTCCCTCGCTTTCTATTTAGTGGATGACTTAACCTCCAGTGTGCTGTCTGTCTTCACTGGTCTCAGAACAGTTCAAAATGCACCTTATTTACATCCTAACACCATATAAAGCCTCTTAAAGCAACACTTTTCAGCTTTTGGAGGAACCCATTCAGTCTCAATGTGAAAATGCATAGTAAATATAGGAATGTATTTACTAATGTTAATG
This sequence comes from Myxocyprinus asiaticus, assembly GCF_019703515.2. Classification (NCBI taxonomy): domain Eukaryota; kingdom Metazoa; phylum Chordata; class Actinopteri; order Cypriniformes; family Catostomidae; genus Myxocyprinus; species Myxocyprinus asiaticus. Next base: position 43,583,731 of record NC_059353.1, on the reverse strand, counting down.
AATAGATCCGTATTGTACAGTGATAACAAAATAAAATATAAAAAAATTGACATTAAAATGAAAGAAATGACCCACAGATGTGTTAGAGTTGAAAGTTATTCAAAATAACTAACAAGTTTTTTCAACTTTTAAGGGAATAATGTCCCAAAATCCACATATGTGGACATCATGTTAATCAGCCCGCTGATGTGTGAAAAATGAATTAATTTTTAAAAGCGGCATATCAAACGAAACTAGAGACTTGACTCTTTACACCCAAACAGGTTTCAATAAAAAAACTTAAAGAGGTTTCTTACCAGTGGCACTTTTGTTGGCTGTGCGCCCGAAGAGGTGCTTCAAGGAAATCAACGTCATGTTGTTGTGTCACTTGTCTCGGTGCTCCAGAAGTTTAAACCTTAAATGACTGTCTAGAGTCTTGTGAACAGTATTCAGTTGGTTTAAAAACATTTTAATTATGCGTTGTGTATAACAAAGCCAAAATACAACGTCCACGCATGTGGACGCAGGGTCACACTAGGTTAAAAATGTCTGAATGTCATTGCATTACAAAACACAATATCAAAAAGGGGTCATTTATTTTATTAAAGCACACTTCTCAAGGAAAGCATTTAATACAAAATAAAATTGGTTTGAAATGATAAAGCAGTAGATATATATTAAGATTGACAAACAATATTGTGGCATTTTTTGTTTGTCAAACTTGAATTAGTTTGTGTAGCATCATTTGTTTGCAAATGCCACTTGGTTTGATATTTTATATCTAATGCAGTGACATTCAAACATTTTCATTTTCAAAAGATTATTCAGTTTGTAGGCCTTGGCAGAACTTTGAAGTAACTGTCCGAAGTTATGTAATCCCTAAAACATACATGTTTTTATACTATAACAGGGCATGTAGACGTGATATACATCTGATATGAGCAGTCTGACATTCTCTATCTGGACGATTTCTTTCTTTTCTCCCATCAGTTCTTACCCTTTTTACCAGTACCGTGATGACAGACTATAAAATTACACAAAGAGCCAAACCTCGCTGCCATGATTAGAATATAAATGCATGCAACGCATGTTTCCAGTGTTTGGGTTTAGGTGGTCAGTATTGAGTCTCTGCTCTCCATATGATTGCACATGATTGTTATGCGCCTTCAAATGGATCCAACACAGGAAGCAAGCCCTGTTCGTCTGTAACATGCTTTATTAATCAGACAGGGCAGGAAATTTTAGGCCTCAGGCTGCAGCTTAGAGGTCCATTCTGTGTCTTCATTAAGGTATAGAATCAAGAACCAGTTTTTGTTTTGAACCATTACATTTTTTGTTTGATTTTTTAGATACTGTTCAGTACCATTTATATCTGGATTCTTTCTCTGATGCAAACGGAAAACTTTGCTAAAACTATTTTCTAGATGAAACACTGTGCTAAAACTGTCACTATTTTCTTAGGCCACTTCCACACTAATATGTTGTGACTTGAAAACGCATTGATTTCACTATGTTCACCCCTCTCATCCTCCTCCTAAACCGGAGCGAATTATGACATATGACATCATAATGAAATGGTCAAAAAAACTTGAATCACAAACTCAAGACTTACGTTACAAAAATTATTGGTTTTATTTAGTATTTTTGTTTAGTATACACCGATCAGCCGCAACATTAAAACCACCTGACTAATATTGTGTAGGTCCCCTTTGTGCCATCAAAACAGCGCCAACCCGCATCTCAGAATAGCATTCTGAGGTGCTATTTTTCTCACCACAATTGGTATAGGGTGGTTATCTGAGTTACCGTAGACTTTGTCAGTTCAAACCAGTCTGGCCATTCTCTGTTGACCTCTCTCTTTAACAAGGCATTTCCGTCCGCAGAACTGAATGTTTTTGGTTTTTGGCACCATTCTGAATAAATTCTAGAGACTGTTGTGGAAGGAAATGCCTTGTTGATGAGAGAGGTCAACAAAGAATGGCCAGACTGGTTCGAACTGACAAAGTCTACGGTAACTCAGATAACCAATCTGTACAATTGTGGTGAGAAGAATAGAATCTCAGAATGCTATTCTGAGATGCGGGTTGGCGCTCTTTTGACGGCACAAGGGGGACCTACACAATATTCGGCAGGTGGTTTTAATGTTGTGGCTGATCAGTGTATACAGCTGTATGTAACCAAATATTCAAGATTGGGGATTCAAGTGCCCTTAATGATTAAGGGATCAGCTTAATTAACTGAAGGGATTTGTTGCAACTGGCTACACAATTTTTAAATGAAATTGGAACAAGAATAATTAAATTCTGCATGTTCTTCCCTTTTTAGATACCAGTATCCTCCTTGGTGTGCTTTGTGGAAGCTCTGGAAATGGGCTACAGCAAGCACAGAAACCCTTACCACAATCTGATCCACGCTGCCGATGTCACACAGACCGCACACTATCTGATGCTACACACTGGGGTTATGGTGAGTGAGCTCTCAGTGACTTGTGCTTGACTGTCTGGCATTGACAAACAAATATGACAGCTGTTTATAATCAATATGAGCTGAACATTTGAGGTTTATGTGTGTGGTTGATGAAATGTGCTGTAATGATGTTGATTCATGCTTATGATAATTATTTGGGTAATGGCTTAGTGCTCTGCTCTCTCACAGCACTGGCTCACTGAACTGGAAATATTGGCAATGGTGTTTGCTGCTGCTATCCATGACTTTGAACACACAGGAACCACCAATAACTTCCACATACAGACCAGGTGTGTGATGACCTTCAGTAAGAAGCAGCACTGAAGGAATTACAGAGAGAGTATTGTTGACTTAACAGACAGTGTTTTTGTAAGAATTTACCTCCTTTGGAATCTGGTTTACAAATGGCTTCCAAGGCACCATAATGTCACATCAAAAGATCAAACTGAAGTTACCTTTAAACCTGTCTTAACCAGCCAAAAGATTATGTTTTAATATTGTTTACCCAAATCTAACTATCAAACTATCATTATTTACTCACCCTAATGTTGTTCCAAACCCAGATGACTTCGTTTCTGGCTGTGAAACACAAAAGGGGATACTTAAAAGAATGTTGTAATCGCTGATTTCCATACAATGGCAGATAATAGCAACTCACTGTAACACTTAAAAAGCACCTAAAAGTGTAAGTAGTCCATGTGACTTGTGCATTGACTCGTATTCCAAGTCTTCTGAAGGCAAATGATTAGAGATCGACCGATGTTTGGTTTTACTTGTTTTTAACTGATATTTACACTTTTCTGCTTAATTGGTTATCATTTTTTGTTAGTATCAAATAAATGCCGCCATCTGGTGGGTGTATAAAAAAATAGTGGCATATATGTATATATAAACATATAAACATTTGGTATTACTTATTAATATTAAAATATTAATAGGCTAATGCTATTATGTTTTTATTGTTGTAGTCTTATGATTTTTTTAATTACCATTGTGCAAATAAATAAAAAATATTTAAATGCCAGCTCTGCATTTCGGTTATCAGACATGTAAACATAAAAATTACCGGTAATGGTATCAGTTGTAACTTGTTAAAAAAAAAAAAAAAAAAAATATATATATATATATATATATCGGTCGATTTCTACATACGATCACGTTAATGAACTGACTGAAAGTTATTATTCACGTGCAAATCATGAATAAACTATAAACCAAATTTGTGATTAATAATGTAATATAGTAAACATAAAATACTGTACATAACACACAAATATTGGGTAAAATAGTAAATTTTTTACTGAAATTGTTGCAAGGCTTTATGGAATTGCCTGCTCCATGAAGGATATATGCGATGCTGCCTTAGAATTTGGCTAAAAGGAGGTGTCTTAGAAGCAAAAAATTCCTGCCTACCTTTTGGAAAAAGCCTTCACGTCAGATGCGTGTAGGCAGCTCGCTATGTTTTGGAACAGAGCCAATGAGTGAGATCCAGAGAGTATGTGTATATGGATATACAGGAGATATTAAGACTTAATTGAAACACAGCTCAAGACTATATTGGTCACTTTCTAATGCAGTTTATCTTGGTGGGCTGATAGCAGGATTTATTGTGTATTTAATTAATCGTCAGTGGCAGAATCTACATCAGAATCTCTACTGATGTTCTGTGTTAGTTCCTGTATGACTATTATCTTATCCACATTAATAAATGCCAGTGGATCCTTCAGACAGTTACTCATTTTGCAGGCCTCATTTTGCATGATAACACATTGCAGACATTATTATCCAGAGAAGCACATTTCAACATTTGCTTTTACAATGAACAAAAACAGTCGGCAAGGAGTTCTGAGTTCTAGTTGGTGAGTTAGAGTGTATGGTTATTTTAGAGATGTCATCAGTGAGTTGTGGGAGATGAGGCTTGTAATCATTTGTATGAGATGACAAAATCGTAACATATCGTGCTTCCCATTGACTTTTATTTCCACTGAGACCAATCAATCAGCGAACAGAATTTCAAATCAATACAATACAGGCATCAAATTTGCTAGCCTCTAATCCAAAACTTTATTTTAAGAAAGGGAATGTCTGGGCCTGGGTAGCTCAGTGAGTAAAGATGCTGACTACCACCCCTTGAGTCGTGAGTCCGAATCCAGGGCGTGCTGAGTGACTCCAGCCAGGTCTCCTAAGCAACCAAATTGGCCCGGTTGCTAGGGAGGGTAGAGTCACATGGGGTAACCTCCTCGTGGTCACTATAATGTGGTTCTCACTCTCGGTGGGGTGCGTGGTGAGTTGTGAGTGGATGCCACGGAGAATAGCGTGAAGCCTCCACACACGCTATGTCTCCGCGGTAACGCGCTCAACAAGCCACGTGATAAGATGCACAGATTGACGGTCTCGGACGCGGAGGCAACTGAGATTCGTCCTCCGCCACCTGGATTGAGGCGAGTCACTATGCCACCATGAGGACTTAGAGCGCATTGGGAATTGGGCATTCCAAATTGGGGAGAGAAAAAAAAAAAAAGAAAGGGAATGTCTGTGAACAAATTTGGCTAAACATTCCAAATTGATTTATAGAATATAAATGACTGATGTATGTCAATAACCTGTAATACGCTTCCCTTGTCTCATTCCACACCCAATGTTTTCTTCCATGGTATAAAAAAGGGATTTTCCTATTAAAATCATGGTTTGGTTAGGGTAAGGAATTACACTTAGGAAAAATCATAATAACATAATTCGTTTGTTAGTTTTTTCTATATTTGAGTAAAAGTTGTACATTTTTGTATGAAGAGTATTTCTTTTGATTTGTCCGTCTCGTAATAATTATTATGACTTGACATAAAACCAGGTTGGTTCTCCTTAAGTTTATTCCAGAAAAGAAAGAGTGTTATTTGTCTCACTGAATAAAATATACAGTCATTGTTCAGAAATGCATCATATTGTGTGGAACTGGCTAAAAGATAAATACTGACTGGAACATCCACTTTTTTATTTTAAAATGGTTCTTTGCAGCACCTTAGGATCAGCAAACAACCTTGATCTTATTAAAGGAATACATTTACATTTAGTTATTTAGCAGATGCTTTCATCCAAAGCGATCTACAAATGAGGAACATAGCAAGCAATTTGTCATACAAAGTTCAACAACATCTACAGTGTTGCACTACCAGGTTTTCAAGGTGGCTGGAGTAGTATAGGCGCTAGCACAAAAGAAAGAGACCGAGAAAGATTTTGTTTTTGTTTTTGAACAGTAAGTGCAAGTTCAATAGTAAGTGCAATTAGTGTGGATTGGTTAAGTGCTCGCGGAACAGATGTGTTTTCAGATGGTTCTTGAATGTTGAGATGGTATCAGCAGATCGTGTGGAGGTTGGAAGTTCATTCCACCACAGAGGAACAGAGAAAGTGAAAGATCGTGAAATAGACTTTGAGCCTCTTTGTGATGGGACCACCAGACGCCGCTCATTCATAGATCGCAGAGAGCAAGTTGGAGCATAGACCTGTAGAAGTGAATTGAAGTTAGTGGTTGCAGATCCATTGGCTGTCCTGAATGCCAGAGTCAAAGCCTTGAATTTGATGCGAGCAGCTACAGGTAGCCAGTAAAGTGAAATCAAGAGTGGGGTGACATGAGCCCTTTTTGGCTGATTGAAGATCAGATGCGCTACTGCATTCTGGACCATTTGCAGTGGCTTAATTGTGTTAGCTGGTAGGCCAGTCAACAAAGCATTACAGTAGTCCAGTCTTGAAATGATCAAAGCTTGGACCAGGAGCTGTGCAGCATATTCTGACAGAAAAAGACAAATTCACCCAAATAGTTCCCCCAAAAAAGAAAATTAGCTCATCGTTACTCACCCTCATGCTATCTTGTCTTCTGCAGAACACAAACGAAGATTTTTTTCAGAAGGATATCTCAGCTCTTTAGGTTCATACAATGCAAGTGAATGGTGACCAAAACTTTAAAGCTCCAAAAAAAAAAAAAAAAAAAAAAGGCAGAATAAAAGTAATCCATGTGACTCCTGTGGTTTAATCCATATCTTCTGAAGTGATCCAATAGATTTTGGGTGAGAACAGACCAAAATATAACTCCTTTCTCATTGTGCATCTTGCCATTGCAGTCTCTAAGCACGATCATGATTTCAAGCTCGATTACACTTCCTAGTGCTTGACATATACGCAGAGCACTAGATGGTGCTAGGAAGAGTAATCAAGCATTAAATCATGATCGCCAAGGAGACTGCTAATGTCAATATTTACAGTGAAAAGGGAGTTTTATTTTGGTGTTTTCTCACCCAAAATGATTGGATCACTTCAGAAGACATGGATTAAATCACAGGAGTCTTGTGGATTATTGTATGCTGCCTCTGTATGCTTTTTGGAGCTTCAAAGTTTTGGTCACCATTCACTTGGACTGTATGGACCAACAGAGCTGAAATATTCTTCTAAAAATCTTTGTTTGTGTTCTGCAGAAGAAAGAAAGTCATACACATCTGGGATGGCATGAGGGTGAGTAAATGATGAGAGAATTTTCATTTTTTGGGTGAACTTTTACTAAGCTGGGCATACTTCCTTATACATCATTCCAAAACTATAACATTGCATTGATCATATTGGTAGTCCTTACAGATTCATCATGACTGCTCCAGGACATTACCAGATTTGACAGCATAGATAGCCAAGAAGAATGCTGACAATCAAATTGAACAAAATTTTCATTTTTGGGTGAGCAATTGCTTTAAGGAATTTTCGCTGTATATGGTTTTTGAGTTGGCTGTATGGTTCTTTTAAGATGAAAAAAGGTCTTTATTACATTGTTCCATTGTTCCAAAACTGTGACTTTTTTTCTTCTGTGAAACACAAATTGAGAAATACTGAAGTATGGTCATGCTACTCGATTTTCAGTCAATTACGGCTTCAATTTTAGTCTGTTCCTTACACAAAACTAGTAGCATTGAATGTAGCGTACAAGTCGAATGGATAGAGAATCATATGCTTTTGGAATGGCATGAGGGTGAGTAAATGATAACAGAAATTTCTTTTTTGTGTAAACATTCCCTTTTAAAAAGGATGTGAAACTAATTGGAACCTCTATTTTGAAGAGTGTTGGTTCCTGTAATATTCCTTCTATTGTGTATGCTTACTGAAGAAGTTTTTGACTCCTCTTTCTTTGGTTCTGCGCAGATCAGAAGTTGCCATCCTGTACAATGATCGCTCTGTTCTGGAAAACCACCATGTGAGTGCAGCTTACAGACTCATGCAGGAAGACGAGATGAACATCCTGGTGAATCTCTCCAAAGACGACTGGAGGTACGCTGGGGTTTGTCACTCTAAGTGTGTGCCCAACTGTCCCTGGACATGGAGTTCCTGTGAGGAATGGGAAAGTTCTCACTGTGTGTGTGTGTGTGTGTGTGTGTGTATGTGTTCTGATATCCCGTGTTCCCCACAGGGAGCTGCGTACACTGGTGATCGAAATGGTCATGAGCACAGATATGTCCTGTCATTTCCAGCAGATCAAGACTATGAGAAATGCACTGCAACAGCCAGAGGGGTGAGTGACACCCAAGGTGATTTTTAGTGGCTCCCTTCAAGTTCACACAACTTTGGACATGTTTCACACACAACCAAAACGTTTTTTATCATTTAAAACTTGATCTTCTTTTTGTTATTTTATTTTATTTTTATTTTTATTTTTTTTGCCTGGAAAGTGTGCTTGTGCAATTTTTCTTTAAAATAAATGCCACTTGGTTTAGTATATAGTTATGTAATGCCATTACATGAGATTCAAACATTTTTAAGTGTGGCTTAAGTGCCCTTTTTGGATGGCTCCTCATTCGTCCATTTTAGTTAAGAGTGTGTTCTGTGTTTGCGAATGTGTACTGTATAGTATGTGTGCAAATGTGGTTGTTTATGGAGTCATAATTGAGTTATGTTGCTTCAACTGTATCTTACATCTAGTATTGATAGTATAAGGGTTTGTATATGACTGATGAATCTATTTATGTGTTTTATCAGAATAGACAAGGCTAAAGCATTGTCTCTGATGCTGCACGCAGCTGATATCAGTCATCCTGCTAAGGGCTGGAAGCTGCACTACCGCTGGACCCAAGCACTTATGGAGGAGTTCTTCAGACAGGTACCGTACACACACACATAATAATCATTATTTCAAAATACACAAGCAAAAGTCTCAGAGAAACACACATTTACTGCACACAAGAACAATATCAGGGGGTATTGCAGGGGAAAAGTGGATTCCGAAAGTTGATTTACTGCTTTCAGGGATATCATATTGTCATTGTTTTGAGCACTAGTGGCAGTTTTAGATGCAACTTGGTTGAACTGATGAAAATTAGACATGTAAATGCATTGGCTCAAAATGAATAGGCATGTCTGCCTCACTGCTCAAGCACAATAGAGGAAAGAGGACAGTTTAATCAGACTGTTGAGCTTTTAAAGGTGTGAGTGAGTAATTGTCTTCGGTTCTTTTATTCTTTCTGCAGGGTGACAAGGAGGCAGAATTAGGACTGCCGTTCTCTCCACTGTGTGACCGGAAAGCCACTATGATTGCCCAGTCTCAGATAGGTAGAGCTCTCACAAACAAACATACTCGCATTCTATCTCTGCAGTATATATTATGCATACTGTGCACAGTATGCAGATTTTTTAATTTTTTATTACAAGCTTTCGATCCCGATTTCAATTCGATTCATGTGGGTATACTGTATTTCAGTTGTAATGTCCATTTTGCTTACATTTGAAAGTAATTCTGTCCCAGCTAATGCTGTTAATTATACAGGGGACCTTCTAACTAGGTACATTACGAAAATATAAATTCTACAAATTATATTTATTTGTTCTTCATAAGTTTGGTCACATTTAAGCTTTTAAAAAATGTACAAATTAATATATTCCATCAATAAATATGATTTTATGTTGTATATATTATATTTTGTTACATGTCTATTGTGTCATGCATAATTTATACTATTTACATTGATTTGTTGAATACGTGCCAAAAATCGGTACTGTCTCTTTAAGAAAACCGACAGTTCTGTAAATGAGCACATTTTTTTTTTATTTAGTTTTTATTTTTTTATTATATTTATTTTTCACACATTATACATTTGCACATATACAGTGAAACTCTTTTTTTCACATATCCCAGCCAAGCTGGGGTCAGAGTGCAGGGTCAGCCATGATACAGTGCCCCTGGAGCAGATAGGGTCAAGGGCCTTGCTCAAGGGCCCAACAGTGGCATCTTGGTGGTGCTGGGGCTTGAACCCCTGACCTTCTGATCAGTAACCCAGAGCCTTAACCGCTGAGCCACAACTGCCCCCCCTGAAAGGGAAGTGCACCATGCTTGGACATACTGCAATACCAAGTCGATACGTGGAGTGGACGGAGCAAGCCCCGCTTCCATCTCCCAGGCCCAAAAAGCAATTTAATATATGGTCCCCGGATAGGAGACGTATCAGATATTAAACTGATAAGAACAGATACTACACTTGATCTTAGCCAAAAGGCCTCATTTTAATGAGAGAGGACTCCAATGGCTGTTTTACCTCATTTTTGCTATTCATAAATAGAATTAAATGTTTATATTTTGTTGTTTCTGATCAACAATTGACTGTAAAGAACAGAAAGTATTAAAAGAGATATTATTTAATGACAGATGGATTGCGTGGATCTTGTCTTTGGACACACATCACACGGAATGACTCAAACCAAACTTTTACCCTCAACATGCAGTGAAAGGATGCTGAACTTCTTTGCAAATATACTACTTAATCACTGGATAGTGAAATTTGAACATTTACCAGCCAGTGGCTAATCACTGATATTTTTAGTCACATAGCGTGAAATTTGGTCTCATATGCGAGGGATTTTAGAGAGTTGTGCAGGCAGTGAAAGATCAATCTTGATATCGAGAGCATTCAAATGAAGATTGCGATGCATCAGAAAATCTATATTTTTACCCAGTCCTATTCAGTACGTAGTAAGTTGGTATTCCATTTAAAACATAGCCATTGACTTATCAGCTAGAATGGAATACAAGCTAAATACACAGTGAATACTACACAGTATACTGCCTTTTTTTAATTATTAAGTGAAACATTAGGCATTGTTCCATGCTGAACATTTCAAACGGTAGTTGTCACATGACCTTATCACGTTGCTTGTTAGTAGGGTCCAGTTATGGATCTTGGAAATCAGAACTTAAGTCAATACTTATGCTATATTTTTAATTCAGTTTTGTCTAAAAATGTCTTTTAGCAGTACAATCAAATAATGAGTCAAAAAAGAGATCTTGGCTGATTCTTCTGGTTCATTTGTCTAATTGTGCACAGTATACATTCTACTGCAGATGTGTTAAGAGTAGTTGCCTAATATGCTATTCCAAACACAGCCTTACAGAAATGAGTTTAGTCTTGCCATACTTAGCTCTTTACTGCCACAAATAGTCTACTGTAACAATAATATGCTCTCTTTTGATGTTTAATGAAACTCATAAATGTACAGTTTGATTTATTGACACCATAAGTGTCTTGATCTACAGTAAATCCCGTTATTGCTAATGACTTTCTAACAAGTTAAATAAATGACAGAGGTTTCTAAACAAACTACACCCTTTTTTTCCATCAAGGGTTCATTGATTTTATCGTGGAGCCCACGTTCTCTGTTCTGGTCGACAGCACAGAGAAAATCATTAGTCCTCTCATAGAGGAAGCTGTAAAATCTGAGGGGGTCCGCAGGTCAAGGTGAGATGAAGTTCATGTGTTCATCATGGTAAAGGTGTTTTTATGCAGGGATTAAAATCTGTGCATAATCTGCTTGTGTAATGCAGTTTAACAGGTCGGGGCTCGGCCGCAGTGGTGGAGTCAGTACAGAGACACAGCGGTCGTGGTTCGAATGACGAGCAGGGAGGCACTACAGATTACTCACTGGGCAGCATCGACCTGAAACGAGTGCAACACCTGCTCTCTGAAATCATTCAGAACAACAAGGAGCGCTGGAAAGAGCTGTCTGTTCAAGGTGTGTACAAGTGTATATGTTTTACAAGTTACACGTAGTTTGAAACTTTAAAAAACCCATCTCGAGATCCCTGCGTTCTTTTGTGCTCGGTTAAGCTGTCATTGAGCACAAGAGCTCGTCATCTGTGGAAGGCTGTGCTGCCTGTTGCTCTTGTTCGTTTGGTGAGGCATGTTGTCTGTACAGGTGGAGCGCTGACTACCCCCTATTGCATCAAGGTGGTACATCAAGCTTGAATTGCTCCGATGGTAGAAACATTCTGTATTACAGAATTTACGTACAGATCGGGGGCGTGGTTAATTGCGTTCATTTTTAATTAATCGCACAAATTAACGTGTTCAATCGACAGCTCTAATATAGATATATGAAGTTACTGTTTACAAAAAACACTCGGATCCAGCACTTTCATATTCTTTTGGCACTGCGGAAAATAACTGTTTTCAGTGGGCGCTTAATTTAAATAAATCTGAAAATGACCAAAAAGTGATTTTTGTAGGGTTTGAAATACCTCATTTCTGAAATATTATTGGAGATTTGGGCTTCTTTAAATTTCCATCAGAATCAGTGGATTAGGAAAAACTCTGACACAAAGTCAAACAAAGACACACCTTCATTGTTATTGCGTCTGCTCTAATAAGCTCAAACTTTACACAGAGGAATAGCACAAACTCTGATCGCAAACGATTGTAATTTCCAAATTAATTTCCAAACTGATTTTAATTTCCAAAGTGCAATTGCTGTGACCGATAGTAGGTCAAATATTATCTAACGATTATCATATGCTACCATGTATCTAACGGGACGAACAGGACCCGTCTTATTACATTACAAATATAAAAATAATGTAATACTTCTAAAATTATGTCTGTATTTATTTTGAATGCAGTAGGTAACTTGTTCAGTTGAAACCGGCTGTTATTAAGTTTGAATATTCAATATGATACTATTAAAGTCAAATATGATTATTTACTGTATGTGGGCCAATAATTTAAGCAGTAAAGACGCATATTGCATGTCTGGTGGCAGTTTTCATTTTTATACAGTATGCCTCATTTTTCAGGCTTTAGAAGTGTGTTAAAGGGACAGTTCCCCCAAAAATTAAAATTCTCTGATCATTTATTCACCCTTATGCCATTCCAGATGTGAGTGACTTTTTTTCTTCTGCTTAACACAAACAAAGATTTTTAGAAGACTATCTCAGCTCTGTTGGTCCTTACAATGTGAATGGTGACCAGGCCTTTGAAGCTCCAAAAATCACATAAAGGCCACATAAAATTAATCCTTTTACAGTGGTTTAATCCATGTCTTCAGAAGTGATATGTTAGGTGTGGGTGAGAAACAGATCAATATTTTTCCACTTTCACTTTCAAAATGTTAAAGAATGTGAAAGTGGAGATTTATAATAAAAAATAACTTAAATATTGATCTGTTTCTCACCCACACTTCTGGAGACATGGATTAAACCACTGGAGTCATATGGATTAATTTTATGTGGTCTTTATGTAATTTTTAGAGCTTCTGGTCACCATTTACTTGCATTGTAAGGACCAACAGAGCTGAGATATTCTTCACACACACACACACACACACACACACACACACACATATAAATATATATATATATATATATATATATATATATATATATATATATATATATATATATATATATATTCTTCATACATATACAGTATATACGTATATACACAGTATAAAACTTTATGAGGTGCATCCTGGGATGTTTTTAAACAGTATTTAAGGAGTTTCCTTACATGCTTTTCCTCCACTGTCTAGTCCAACTTATCCATTCAAATTTGTTTTTACATTTGACTACAGAGCTGATACTTTTAGTTAAAGGGATAGTTCGCCCAAATATTAAAATAGTCGTCATTAAGTCACCTTCATGTTGTTTCAAACTCGTATAACTTTCTTTCTTCCATGGAAAACAAAAGGAGATGTTAGGCAGTATGTTTGCCCCAGTCACCATTCCCTTTTATTGCATCTTACAATGAAAGTGAAACTGAGGCTGTCAGTCGCTAACATTCTGCCTAACATCTCATTTTATTTTCCACGGAAGAAAGAAAGTCATATAGGTTTGGAACAACATGAGGGTGAGTAAATTATAGAATTTCCATTTTTAAATGAACTATCCCGTTAATGATAATAACTTTGGATCTCACTTCCAGAGTTGGCCAATAAGGAACATGAGAGAATGTCAGAACAGGAAGTGGACCCCTTGAGGAATGCAAAAGTCACACTGTCACACAGCAGTCCAGCCAGAGGGAGTCAGGAGTCTGAATCAAAGTCGCTGAACGAACTGAACTATACAGACTCGACTCACTCTTCCCAGGACTCTCTGGACCAGAGTTACCAGTCCCCCACAGAGGGACATGGCAATGGTTCAGCTGACGAGCACAGCTCAAAAACTCTGCCTTGGAACGGTAAAACTGCCTGACGTCACTACGTCAGTGTGGAATTTGAATGTTTTTAATGCAGCTTTTGCTGTGTTTTTAATCACAAACTCAAGGATGATGTACATAGCATTGTCCTCATTGTATTGTAATGCTGTTATACTCTTGGGCTTGGAGGGCTAATTGTGCAAACGGATGTACAAAATGTCCACGGAGCGACTTGTGCATCGTCATAGAGACGGTAGTGTGCAGTGTTGTCATGGCAACTGTGTTATTGCAGGAGATGGACCTTTACCATCCCTTGGGATGGATTTAGAGAGTCCCTGAAATGCAAAGCTACCTTTTTGCTTCCCGGGCTTTTTTTCTGTTGATTTAATTTGTTTATTTTTTTATTTTTTGTTAATGGTTTTTTTGTAGACTGTGTCGTTATTTATTAAAGATTACGCAGCTACACTTTGCACCACAATTAGTTTTGGGTTTTCTACTTAATACGGTCATGTTTATGGGCTCTTTATGGAACATTAGGTGGACTGGCAGCAAATCAGGAATATTTTATGGTGTTCCGGCACGTTTCTCTGTGTACTTATGAATGTTATTCAGTCCAGTTTCCAGAACAATTCATAAAGAGCATTTTTTTTATTGTAGCATGACTCATACTATGTGCAGCTGTAAAATTTAAGTATAACATGCCATCAGTGAGCCAATTTTTACCTAATGGTAAAGATACGCACTGGCTGTTGTTGAGGTATGTGTCCTGAAGGGGGCGACATTTCATTTAAACAAACAACATGGCAACCCTTCAGTCTCCAAATGAAGAGAATTGTGTCCCTTTAATTCCATACAGTATTATATCACATAGCCAGTGTCTAAACAAATGTTGCATACATTGACTATGTTTTGAATTGAATACTAGCTCACTGATTTACTGTTTGCGGCCTATTTTTTTGAGAATAGTAAGTGAAACAATGTATTACGCAAAGATAACCATTTCAAACAGTAACATGACCTGTGACAACATGACAGCGAGTGGTGTCCATTTGTCTTGAAAACAAATAAGTTATTTAGCATTTTAAATCAAATTTTGCATAAAAATATCTTAACATTTGGCAGTCCAATGCTAAAAATATACAGTATTGGGATACAGTATTCCATGCAGTGTGCTCTTTTCTATACTGCGTATTTTTTGGCAAATGTATATCATCCAGGTATTCCAAGCAAAACATTTGCGTACTGTGCATTATATACATAAATTAATACTGTATATACTGCAGAAATAGTAAGAGTAGGATGGTAGTATGCTTTTCGAACATAGCCATTGTCTGTTTTTACACTGTTCATCTGAACAGTTTCATGAGGTTTTAAACATGCTACCAAATCACTGTATCATGTTTTATAATGTTTATGTAAAAATATTAATACATTTTTGCATTATATATATATGACATAAACTGACAAAAACAAACTTTATTTTTGTCATTGCATCTTTTTTAACTGATTGAAGTGTGTGCTGAAGTAATACTTTGTGTCTTTACTTTCTCACACACACACACACACACACACACACACACACACACACACACACACACACACACACACACACATATGTTGGTGCGGCTATCACTATGAGGACTCTCCATAGACATAATGATTTTTATACTGTATGAACTATAGATTCTATCCCCTTACCCTACCCCTAAACCTAACCCTCACTAAATTTTTACATTTTCAAAAAAACATAATTTAGTATGTATTTTAAGCGATTTGAATTATGGGGACACTAGAAATGTCCTCATAAACCACATTTATAGCATAATACCCTTGTAATTACCAGTTTGTAACCTAAAAAAATTTTCCTCGTAAACCACCCAAACCCGCCCACACACACACACACACACACACACACACACACACACACACACACACACACACACCATGACTGAACATTAGGTTGAAAGCACATTTGAACTCAAGGTGATTTAATTGTAGCAAGTAAACAGAAAACATCAAATAAAAAGGATTTCTGACCTGAACACATACGGCTCTGCACCTCTGCTAGTGATCTGTACACTCATTTATCAAAAACAGAATGATAATAAAAAATACCTAGAACATCTGTTGAAATCATGAATTTTTTTTATGAAAACTGTTTTATAAGGTTGCCAAAACACTTTTTGCGTTATACACAAATAGTATATATAGTTGTTGTTTTTGCATAAAATAAAGAAGTGACATTGTGACATTATTTTATATTAAGCAACCCCCTCAAATTCTCATTACTGTAATATTGTAATGAAAATCATCCTATCTGAATACACATATTTTATTAAAAATCTAATTAAATTAGTTCAACAAATGTTTGCATTACAATAAGAATTAGGTTTTTATATATTTACATTTATATATATATATATATATATATATATATATATATATATATATATATATATATATATATATATATATATATATATATATATATACACACAGCTCTGGAGACCACTGCTAAATTTCTATGAATTTATTATTTATAGGAATGTGTTTGAGTAAAATGAACATTTTTGTTTTATTATTAGTACTGACAACATTTCTCCCAAATTCCAAATAAAAATATTGTCATTTAGAGCATTTATTTGCAGAAAATGACAACTGGTCAAAATAACAAAAAAGATGCAGTGTTTTCAGATCTCGAATAATGCAAAGAAAACAAGTTCATATTCATTTTTAAACAACACAATACTAATGTTTTAATTTAAGAAGAGTTCAGAAATCAATATTTGTTGGAATAACCCTGATTTTCAATCACAGCTTTCATGCATCTTGGCATGCTCTCTACCAGTCTTTCACATTGCTGTTGGATGATTTTATGCTACTCCTGGTGCAAAAATTCAAGCAGCTCGGCTTTGTTTGATGGCTTGTGGCCATCCATCTTCCTCTTGATCAAGGAAGATCAAGGATAACCTTGTACGTGGCTTGATTCATGCACCCTTCACAAAGACGAATCTGCCCAATTCCAGCCTTGCTGAATCACCCCCAGATCATCACCGATCCTCCACCAAATTTCACAGTGGGTGTGAGACACTGTGGCTTGAAGGCCTCTCCAGGTCTCGTCTAACCAATAGACGACCAGGTGGAGGATCGGTGATGATCTGGGGGTGCTTCAGCAAGGTTGGAATCTGGCAGATGTGTCTTTGTGAAGGGCGCATGAATCAAGCCACGTACAAGGTTATCCTTCCTTCTGTTCTAACAATGTTCTTCAACTCTGAGGATTGATTTTTCGAGCAGGACAATGCACCATGCCACACAGCCAGGTCAATCAAGGTGTGGATGGAGGACCACCTGATCAAGACCCTGTCATGGCCAGCCCAATCTCCAGACCTGAACACCACTGAAAACCTCTGGAATGTGATCAAGAGGAAGATGGATGGCCACAAGCCATCAAACAAAGCCGAGCTGCTTGAATTTCTACACCTGGAGTGGCATAAAATCATCCAACAGCAATGTAAAAGACTGGTAGAGAGCATGCCAAGATGCATGAAAGCTGTGATTGAAAATCAGGGTTATTCCACCAAATATTGATTTCTGAACTCTTCTTAAATTAAAACATTAGTATTGTGTTGTTTACAAATGAATATGAACTTGTTTTCTTTGCATTATTCGAGGTCTGAAAACACTGCATCTTTTATTTTTATTTTGACCAGTTGTCATTTTCTGCAAATAAATGCTCTAAATGACAATATTTTTATTTGGAATTTGGGAGAAATGTTGTCAGTACTTTATAGAATAAAACAAAAATGTTCATTTTACTCAAACACATACCTATAAATCTTAAATCCAGGGAAACGGATAATTTTGCCATGGTCTCTTAATTTTTTCCAGAGCTTTATATGTATTTTTATTTTCTTATTATTTTGGGGTGAAAAATTTCCTATTTTAAAATTTTTTTTGTCATATCCATCCCAATATGATTTACATTAACAGCTAGTTAATAGGACTGGGTAAAAATATAGATTTTCCGATGCGACTAAAAATAACGAAATAATGATTAGCCACTGGCTGGTAAATGTTCAGATTTCACTCACCAGTGATTTAGTACATTGGCAAAAATGTTCAGCATCCTTTCACTGTGTTTGGAGTAAAAGTTTGGTTTGACTCGCTCTGTGTAATGTGTGTCCAGAGACTGAATAATTTCTCTTTTAAAATCCTTTCTGTTCTTTACAGTCAACTGTTGATCAAAAACAACAAAACATAAACTTTTAATTCTAATTGCGAATAGCACAGATAAGGTAAACAAGCCATTTGAGTCCTCTCTCATTAATATGCGCTCATTTACAGATGCTCTTTACAGAACTTCTGGTTTTCTTAAAGAGACATTACTGATTTTTATGTTTTCTACAAATCAATGTAACTATTGTAAATGGTTTAAATTATGCATTAAACAATAAACATGTCACAAAATATATATAATATCATATTTATTGATGGAATACATGGATTTGTACATTTTTTTTTCTCCCCAATTTGGCATGCCCAATTCCCAATGCGCTCCAGGTCCTCATGGTGGCATAGTGACTCGCCTCAATCCGGGTGGCGGAGGACAAATCTCAGTTCCCTCTGCGTCTGAGATGTCAATCCGCGCATCTTATCATGTGGCTTGTTGAGCGCGTTACTGAGTAGACCTAGCGCACGGGAGACTCACGCTATTCTCTGTGGCATCCACGTACAACTCACCACGTGCCCCACCAAGAGCAAGAACCACATTATAGTGACCACGAGGAGGTTAACCCAATGTGACTCTACCCATCCTAGCAACCGGGCCAATGGTTGCTTAGGAAGCCTCACTGGAGTCACGCCCTGGATTTGAGATTGTACCTATATTGTACCTACCTTGATAATGTACCTAGTTAGAAGGTCCCCTGTATAATTAACAGCATTAGCTGGGTGAAAATTTCTTTCATATGGAAGCAAAATTGACATTATAACTTAAATATACCCATATCGGGGCCTGGGTAGCTCAGTGAGTATTGACGCTGACTACCACCCCTGGAGTCGTGAATTCGAATCCAGGGCATGCTGAGTGACTCCAGCCAGGTCTCCTAAGCAACCAAATTGACCCGGTTGCTAGGGAGGGTAGAGTCACATGGGGTAACCTCCTCGTGGTCGCTAAATTTGGTTCTCGCTCTCAGTGGGGCACGTTGTGAGCTGTGCATGGACGCCGCGGAGAATAGCGTGAAGCCTCCATATGCGCTATGTCTCCGCGGTAACGTGCTCAACAAGCCACATGATAAGATGCGCAGATTGACGGTCTCAGATGCGGAGGCAACTGAGATTCGTCCTCCGCCACCCGGAGTCACTATGCCACCACGAGGACTTAGAGCGCATTGGGAATTGGGCATTCCAAATTGGGGAGAAAAGGGGAGAAGAAAAAAAAATAATATATATATATATATATATATATATATACCCATATCAATTGATATTGAATCTAAATCTGAATCAGATAAGGGAAATACTTGTTAATGATTGGGACAGAAAAAAACAGTTCCCTATCATTTTTCTTTTAAATTTGTTGGTGACCTCATTAAAATAGTGGCATAAAAGAGCTCTTAGCTGTTCAAACTTATTTACACAAACCACAAAATTTGCCCTGTTGTTAACTTGGTATTATGGTATTATGAGACACTGATACAGGCTGATGATTCTAATGTTTTGTGTATATAACAGAAGATCTAAAATAATCCAATGATCATGTGAGTATGTATAAAGCTTTAACTCTTTGTATGATGCCCACATTTCAGAAATTCAGAGAGTTGGTGAGCTATACACAGTCATGTGGGGACATCAGAGTCACGTCTGCATACAAAACAGCCATACCTACAAAAATATTCCTTTTGTCAGAGAAAGTTTCAACAAAACGTCAAGCTCTTTCTACATGAGGTGATCAAAAATAAAGTGGCAGGATGTGATTTGCAATCCTCTCCATGTATTGCTAAAACATTGGCGGAGCATCAGTTTTGTAATGTAACATTTTCATTTTATAACTAATCATGAAGTTCATAGAAAACTTTAAAAGAGCCATCAGGCGATAATAAAATATAACAGCATGAAGGTTAATATTATGAAATAAAACAAAACAATACAAGAGAATATAAACAGTGGGGTCCAAATGGCTGATGTCTTGTGGCCAATGTCACAAATTTGCTTACACGTTTGAAAATAGTGCAGAATCTTAAATATTTCTACTTTGTTTTATGTCCTTTTCTTTGTTTAAAATTTTTTTAAATCCCAAAAAATTCTGTTTCTTTCAATGTTAAATTGGAGAAAAAAACAAAACAAAACAAAAAAACTCCCTGATTTTCAATGGGGTCTCAGACTTTTAGGCCCCATTGTCTTTTGGAGTGAAATGACTGTATTCACTGTCAAAATCTGTACACAGAAGAACAATTTCACCTGCAAACAATAAAAATAAAAATCAAATAAAAAAAAATTTTTAAAAAAATGGAAACAAGGTATAATGAAAATAGCTTCCAAACAATACTATGAATTAATTCACTTCATCGTGTAACTCTGTTACTCTGTCTGACGGTCTTTATGTTCTCCGCTGTTCTCCACATCCTCCTGGAAAGGCGAAGAAGAATCTGTTTGGTTATTCAGCACCTTTACCCCTGAAAAAAATAAATAAAAAAAAAGATCTAAGAAAGAGTGACCAACCTAGAAATTCAGAGAGGAGTGATAGGATAGACTAGACAAGAATGTTGACAAGATTTTTTTAATTAATTTTTTTCTTGTTCATAACCCCAGTCCTAAAATAATTTTTTTATATGTAAGCATTTCAATTGTATTACTATAGAAGCCCATCATCACCACATGTGGGAAAAGGTGCATTAGTAAGTCAAAATTATGAGATGCTAAGTCAGATTTTTTTGTTGACAAGTCCTCATTATGAGACATTGTCATTCATGACATAACAGGCCAACATTATGAGGTAGTAAGTCATAATGATGAAATATCATAATTCTTAGATACAATACCATTAAACCAAGATTTCTGGTGAATCCACCTATAACAGTGAGATTGATTGAGGTTTAAGGTTGTTGAATGAAAGATGCCACTTCAGCCACATTGTTTTGTTTTTTCTTCCTACTTAAAATCCTTTCGAGAGTGCGTTTGCTCAGTACAATTCTATACAATTCCGCTAATGAGGCAAGTATTTCATAATTAGTAAAACCATGTTTGAAACCCTCTTCAATTAGTTCACAAATCATTAGTCAGTATTATTCTCTGCAATGAGAAAACATCAGATCAATGTGAGTTTGTAACTGAATTATGAATAATTTATGAATGAATATCTCATAATTACGACCTTTTCTCATTAATATGACATACTATCTCATAATTTGGACTTCTTTACCTTAGTAGCACATAATTTTGACCTTTTATCCCTTTATGACTTTTTCATAAAAATTACTTAGTATATCATAATTATGAAATAGTATCTCATAATTTTGACTTTTTTATCTCATAAGTTTGACATTATCTCATTATGAGTATCTCATAATTTTGACTGTTTATCTCATAATCTTTTCTTTTTATCTCATAATCATGACTTTTTATGCCATGAATATGACTTCGTATCTTATAATTATGACTTACTATCTCATAATTATGACTTTTTATGCTATAAATATGACTTACGATCTCATAATTAGACTTTTTTATTACATATTGACTTTATCTCATAATTATGACTTAGTATCTCATAATTACGCCTTCATATCTCATAATTATGACTTACTATCTCATAATTTAGACTTTTTTATTCCAAATTGACTTTATCTCATAATTCTTCCTTCATATCTTATAATTATGACTTACTATCTCATAATTATGACTTACTATCTCATCATTTGGACTTTTTTATTCCAAATTAACGTTATCTCATAATTATGACTTACTATCTCATAATTATGACTTACTATCTCATCATTTGGACTTTTTTATTCCAAATTGACTTTATCTCATAATTATGACTTAGTATCTCATAATTGTCTTCAAATCTTATAATTAAGACTTTTTTTCCAAATTGACTTTTTGTCATAAATATGACTTATTACCTCATAATTTTGACTTATGTCATAAATGTGACTTGGTATCTCATACCGTAATTATGGCTAACCAAAGCACAATTTTCCGGAAATGGTATCCCATTTTTGACAATTTTGTTATCAAATTGAATGTAGTGATCTGAGTGATTAAATAATGAACAAAATAATATGATATCAAAATAAATGTATATAAAAGTATGTAAAAAAAATTAATAAGATGTATGAACAACTAAATTTGCTTTGGCATTAATTAATTGAACTAACTTATACTCGGTGAAGAAATTGAAATACATTTAATTGAAATCATTTTTTAATTTTTCATTTGAAATGTTTTTTTTTTTTTTAATAGTGTAAATCTAACCCTAAATCTGAATGGCATAATAGCACTGCTATTCCAGGATCAACAAAAAAATATCTTTCTACTTGTCATCTCATGTTTTTCTGTGGCATTAAAATGTGTTGATAATTATGGCCCCTACCAGGAATGAAAGGTGGCTGGTGCTGGTAGGGTGTGTCTTTGCGTCGTGGCAACAGATCCCCAGGTTCCTCTGACAGTGTGTCCAGGTGTTTTTGAGAGAGTCTGTGAGGATGATGGCTCTCTCTCTCCTCCTGCTGGCTATCGCTGTGCTCTTTACCTGCAGGATGAACAAACCATGAGTCCCAGCATGCACCAGTCACTGTCTCAGCCACTAAAGGACCAAACTTACCCATTAAGACTTACCCATTTGACTATTTAAAGAAGAGGCTCAAAGACATTCAAAGGTTGATATTGATCCTACTGTACATCTTCATACCCTCTAATTGTTCATAAAGGTGAAATATGTAACTTCTGCACCACTAGTGGCACTAAACTGAAAAAAATTACTGTCTTCAAACAAGTTTGGAGAAACAGCTAGTCTCGCCCCAAATTTACACCATGTTTGGCACAGTCCCCCCCCAAAAAATAAAAAAATAAATAATAATAATAATAATAATCTGGAACTGAGTGTCTATGTAGCAAAGCTAGTAAAAGTAACTAGTACACACTTCACCTTCAAGCCATATTACATGTAAAGCATGTATATATGTATAATACATTCAATCAATTATTCGTCAGAGAGTAAGATAATATATTTTAGAGATTGGAAGTGCAGGACCAAAAGGATAGTAACGTTAGATAAATATCACTCACTCAAAGTTATTTACATCATTCCTTCTTTTTTATTTTATGTTTCAAAAATTGTTTATTACTTTTTCTCTACTCAAAACCATAAAGAAATTGTTACAGCTGATCTCAAAAGTGCCAAAAATATGCTGCACGCATTTCTGATGCCACATATATACATAGTAAGTATTTCAAAAGCCATTTTTTCAAACAGGACAGCTGGTCATTATAAGTACATAATTGAAAGTGAAGAACAAGCATTTCATTTCACATAAATAAAATAAAATAAAATAATTGTTGCTGTGGAAGTGAACATAGAAAGAGTTGAGAAAGTACAATGCATAAATTTAGATGAACAGCCTCTTCTTATTTAAGAGTCCAAAGAGTGAAGAGGGCAGTAAAGTTAAGGGTCTACAGTGTGCCAGGTACATTATTTCGGCTATCGAGAGACAGATGAAGGACTGCTCAAGATTTTCTGCTCACTTCCTGAAGTGTCTGGTGTGTTTCCTGCATATGAATATACAAAGCAATGGCAATAATAATATTGAAAATAATAAGAGAGAAAAAAGAATTATAATTTTAAAAGAAAGTGGAGGGAGGAAAGACAGAGACAAAAAGTCTTGTCAGTAAAGTACAGTCGATCTACCATCCGAGCAATCAGCTATTCTACATCTATTAGTGGTGATTATAGTTATAGTACATATAGCATACAATTTATATTTTATATAGAATCAAAGCACTCAAAATGACATAAATCAATCAATAAATCAAAAGCAAGAATTTATTTACATCAGTAAATTATTAATGAAATGAGTAAATAAATCCGCAGGTAAATGCAGCAATGTATTTTGAAGTAATTACATTAATAAATAATAAAATCAAAAGTTAAATGGAAAAATTCTATTTTTAAAAATAATGAAATAAGTAAATAAATCCACAGTCAAAAGCAACAATGCATTTTGAAACAGTTAAATCAATAAATAATTAAATCAGTAGTGAAATGCAACTATTTATTTTGAAATAATTAAACCAATTAAGTAATTAATTATTAAATCAAGCAACAATTACCAACTTATTTTGTAATATTCCATAAAAACTAAATTATTGTTAAAAACAGTCCATGATATCCACTTTCACAAAACTAGTACTGCATTTAAATCATTTTCTTTTCATTATAATAATGAGCATTTCCAAATGTCACTTTCATAATAATAAGCTTCATATATGAATGAATTTCCCCACAGAGCTTTTTCATAACAATATGAGATTTTGCATGCATTACTAGTTTTGTGTCAGCAAATATCATGAAATGAGGTTTCTAATAATAATTGGTGTGTTTTCATATTACTCTGCCAAATAAATTGGGACATTTAATTATTTATTTAATTAATTATTGATTTAATCATTTTGATTGACCCAAAGAGCTTTCCCATTATAACGGAACACTTACGAGAAAAAAATGTGAATGCAATGCTAATTTTGTAAAAGTGAATATTATTAAATGTTCTTAACAATAATCATTGTGGTTTCATGGAATACTACAAAAAATGGCATATATTTAATGGTTTATTCATTTAATTATTTCATTTAGAGTTTTTTTGTTTTTTCTACACCAGATGGGAGGTTGGAGGATCTACCTCTGTCAGATATTAGGGATTGTACTGTCCACACCATTGTTCAAAGGAAAGATATTCTCACTTTGCTTGCCAGTTTTGTTCTGGACTTACCCCCATCCCCACTGCCTGGCTGCCCCTCAGAACTGACATAAGACTCATTGCTATTCGGCTCTGAGCTGTTGTGATTGGCCCACTGAGCTTGGTTGGGAAAATGCTGTGCTGTGATTGGACTGGGCGTGTCTGGGCTGTCAGAGAGCCCCACATCCTGCTCCTCCTGCCTCTGAAAGTGCTGCTCCACCACCAGCTGCAGCTCTGCACTCAACACAATACACACAGCACAGCGCCACACAGTGGACACAGGCTATCAGCACAGGCGTGCAGTGTGTGTGACACTGTGAGACCGCTCAACCCCATTCAAATGTATGAAATGAATCTGACAGCACACAACGATCAACCATGAAATGGACAATGAATGACTGACGAGATGCATGTGTGCTGTATACTGTAAATCTGAAGCCAAAGAAATATATTAGATTACACTCTCAAATATGTCCGATTAACTTGTGGTGTAGGCTATAACTGTATTTTATAACATGCTTCTTTAGCTTGTTGAGTTGGGCTGCATGATATAGCTAAAACATACATAGTATATCTTGGTATTTTTCACCCTTTAGACAAAATTTCAGAGCAAAGTTCATATTTATATACCGGTATTTATTTTCACTGAAATGTCCTAAATTTACACAAAAATAATGATTTCTAATCATTTACATATATACACTACTGGTCAAAAGTTTTAGAACAATAAAACTTTTGTTTTTGAAAGAAAATAATGCTTCTGTTCACAGAGGATGCATTAAGTCGATGAAGAATGATGTAAAGACATTTATAATTTTACAACAGATTGATTAATTCTATTTAAATAAATGCTGTATTCACTGTAAAAGAAAAAAATTGTTCACTCAACTTAAATTAAGCTAGTTATCTGTTTGCTTTGACTCAGTCAAGTTACATTAACAAAACATATCAATTTCTTTCAACTTAAGAAGTTTTGTCAAGACAACTAAATAATTCCTTGACAAAACTGTTTATTTTTTGTTATCTGGATTTAACAAGTTTTGTTCAAATAATTTTTATATTATAACATTCAAGGCTACTCCGGATGCATAGCAGCAGGCACAGAGTTTTCAATACAAAGCTCAGTAATGGTGACACTCAACAAAAACCATTAAATAAAATATAAAGATATTAACATCACCACACAACTATTAACTAAAAGTAAAGGCAAAAACAACAAAAACAGCACAGATAAAGTCCACAAACTGCAAAAAAATAAATAAATAAAAATAAGCCTACAACACTAATCTTATTATTTAGTCATGCTGCAATGCATGCTGGGACCTGTCAAATCTTTGCTTTTTCAGTCAACTTTGTTAAGTGAGTTGAAATGGCAAATATGATTGTTAATCCAACTTAAGTACAAGTTAATAGAATCAAAACTTAACAAGTTCAGTTGGCACAACATTTTAGTTGTCTCAACGCAAAAAAGCTTGTTGATACAACTAAACCTTAAAATCAGTTTTTATAGTGTTCTTTAAACTTTTGGTTCATCCAAGAATCCTCTACTTGCAGCAGTGCAAGTGTTTGGCATGTTCTGTTCATTGAAGCTGCCAGTTGAGGACCTGTGATGGGTCTGTTTCTAGATGGACTGACTCTAGTGTACTTGTCTTCATGTTGTTGTGCATCTGAGCAATCTACTTCCCTCTACAGTAGCGTACTGCATGTCCTGGTTGGATCCAGTTTGCTTTAATCTTTCATGAATGTGTTTCTATTTGACCATTTTGAAAACCAAAATTTGACTTGCAAGTGTAAAGAAAGAAATGCAAGTAGTGTCCTCAATACCTCAGCAACTGGAAAAAGACACCGTATTGTGATTTCCACACTTCATTAAGTATCACAATCATTTTCAACTGTTATAATAATAAGAAAAGTTTCTTGAGTACCAAATTAGCACATTAGAATGATTTATTGAAAAAGGGGAAAAAATGAAAAGAAATAAAAATATAAAATACTTATTTCAAACAGTAATAATAATTTGCAACCTTACAAATGTTTTTGGCAGTATTTTTGATCAATTTAATGCATAATTGGTGAACAGAAGCATCAATTTATAAAAAGAAATAATAATAATTTGACCGGTAGTGTCTTTATCCTCCTGAAACCCCATGTCCACATGCAAGGACATTACGTTTTGGCCTCTCTATAGGCTATGCATTATTTAATTTCATTTAAAACGACTGATCTCAGTTCAGGAGACCCTGGGCTGTCAGTAAAGGGTTAAACTTTCGACGCACCGAGTCATGTGACAAAACAACATGGTGCCGATTTCAGCTGAGTTTGTCTTTGGGAGAAATGGCAACGTAAATACATCTAGTAAGAAACCTCATAAAGTTTTTACATTAAAACCTGTTTGAGTCAAAAAAAAAGTAGAGTCTCCAGTTTCATCCGATATGCCATTTTAAAAATTTCATCTATTTATCGCAAACGGCAAGCTGTTAAACACAATGACCATGTTCGTGGACTATAGGCTCGTTTCCCCTAAAATATCCTATATTCACTGTGCATTTTTGAGAATAAAAGGATGCATCCAAAAGCTGAAAACACTTGCTTTCAGAGGCTGTATACTAAGTTAGGATGAAAATAAGGTGCATTTTGAACTGTTCTGAGATCAGTGCAGACAGACAGCACACTGGAGGTTAAGTCATTCTCTAATTAGGGAGCAAGGAAGCATCCTATAGCTTTCCTATGCAGCTAAGTGCATTCACTCCTAACATCCAAAAAGTTCAGTTTCAGGCTGCAGATGATGTTTGAACCACTCAACATGTTTGGCAGACATGGGACAATGGTAATCAGTGAAAAATTTTATTTTAACACAGTTGGCAGTGATTGGATGATGCTGGCAATTAATTTGAATCAGAATAATTTATGCTAATTTCTGATGTAATATCTGTAACGTCTCAAAAACATGAATAACCAACACTTCTGGAAACATAAACAATTTGATTTAAAAAAAAACAAAAAAACATTTGACTTTCTATAGGTTGGTATTATTTACAGTTTCACAACCCGCTGTCTACGTATGCGGACATCAGTTTTTTTTGAAAAATATTTGGTAAATTTTTTTTTTATGTATATATATATATATATATATACAGGTGCATCTCAATAAATTAGAATGTCGTGGAAAAGTTCATTTATTTCAGTCATTCAACTCAAATTGTGAAACTCGTGTATTAAATAAATTCAGTGCACACAGACTGAAGTAGTTTAAGTCTTTGGTTCTTTTAATTGTGATGATTTTGGCTCACAAATAACAAAAACCCACCAATTCACTATCTCAAAAAATTAGAATACATCATAAGACCAATAAAAAAAAAAAACATTTTTAGTGAATTGTTGGCCTTCTGGAAAGTATGTTCATTTACTGTATATGCACTCAATACTTGGTAGGGGCTCCTTTTGCTTTAATTACTGCCTCAATTCGGCATGGCATGGAGGTGATCAGTTTGTCGCACTGCTGAGGTGGTATGGAAGCCCAGGTTTCTTTGACAGTGGCCTTCAGCTCATCTGCATTTTTTGGTCTCTTGTTTCTCATTTTCCTCTTGACAATACCCCATAGATTCTCTATGGGGTTCAGGTCTGGTGAGTTTGCTGGCCAGTCAAGCACACCAACACCATGGTCATTTAACCAACTTTTGGTGCTTTTGGCAGTGTGGGCAGGTGCCAAATCCTGCTGGAAAATGAAATCAGCATCTTTAAAAAGCTGGTCAGCAGAAGGAAGCATGAAGTGCTCCAAAAGTTCTTGGTAAACGGGTGCAGTGACTTTGGTTTTCAAAAAACACAATGGACCAACACCAGCAGATGACATTGCACCCCAGATCATCACAGACTGTGGAAACTTAACACTGGACTTCAAGCAACTTGGGCTATGAGCTTCTCCACCCTTCCTCCAGACTCTAGGACCTTGGTTTTCAAATGAAATACAAAACTTGCTCTCATCTGAAAGAGGACTTTGGACCACTGGGCAACAGTCCAGTTCTTCTTCTCCTTAGCCCAGGTAAGACGCCTCTGACGTTGTCTGTGGTTCAGGAGTGGCTTAACAAGAGGAATACGACAACTGTAGCCAAATTCCTTGACATGTCTGTGTGTGGTGGCTCTTGATGCCTTGACCCCAGCCTCAGTCCATTCCTTGTGAAGTTCACCCAAATTCTTGAATCGATTTTGCTTGACAATCCTCATGTGGTTGTGCATCTTTTTCTTCCACACTTTTTCCTTCCACTCAACTTTCTGTTAACATGCTTGGATACAGCACTCTGTGAACAGCCAGCTTCTTTGGTGATGAATGTTTGTGGCTTACCCTCCTTGTGAAGGGTGTCAATGATTGTCTTCTGGACAACTGTCAGATCAGCAGTCTTCCCCATGATTGTGTAGCCTAGTGAACCAAACTGAGAGACCATTTTGAAGGCTCAGGAAACCTTTGCAGGTGTTTTGAGTTGATTAGCTGATTGGCATGTCACCATATTCTAATTTTTTGAGATAGTGAATTGGTGGGTTTTTGTTAAATGTGAGCCAAAATCATCACAATTAAAAGAACCAAAGACTTAAACTACTTCAGTCTGTGTGCACTGAATTTATTTAATACACGAGTTTCACAATTTGAGTTGAATTACTGAAATAAATGAACTTTTCCACGACATTCTAATTTATTGAGATGCACCTGTATATATATATATATATATATATATATATATATATATATATATATTGCATATTTCTTAGGGGCTACTATTTACAAATCATAAGGGGAATGGAAAATTCACATAGAAGTCACGCTCGGGTTATATATTATATTGTCTAATGCCGTTTTTGCATTCTTGCAAGAAAAGGAAAGATCACAAAACTAATCTAATGATATGACACTTAATGGCTAAATAAAACATTTTAATAATCATGATGTTGATAATGATGCTTCATTTTATATTGCCACTCGCCAGCATGCCACTGTTACTATATCATGAATATTTGGTGTATCGCCCAGTCCTATTTCTTAGTGACTTAGAGTAGAGAGCTAATGCACTGTAAGCTGATATATATCTCATTCAGCAGCACTGAGAGCATTTTAAGAGCTTTCAGAAGTTTTGAGCTCTGCAGACATCCAATGGTAAAAATCTGATATGAGAATGCCTAATGTATCCTCTGTTGTTATAATGGCATAATTATCAGAGTTAATAACACTTTAACAATACTGAATTTAGTTACAGTAAGAAAGATTTTATCATAAATAAATAACTTGGAAAAAAAAAAAAGATTTACATTTTTAAATCAATGTAAAACAAAGATAATCACAAAAGGATGTTCACTGAACAACATCCATTAAGTCACAGAAATTCAGAAAGAATAAAAATACTGGGAATTCCAGAGAAATAAACTACCTCTAGCTCAATAGCAGAGACAATACTCTGCAGTTTTACCCTGAAAAAAGTTGAAATGACGTGGCACAAACCATTTGGCATCCAGAATCTGAAGTATTTATGCCATAAGATGTACATTATGTTAATATGTATTTATACACTATACCCAATTTACACATGCCTGTACATAAGATTATTTTTGGTTTTTCCATTTATACTATAACAGTGCTTGATTTTATCCATCGGGAATTGATTGTATAGTGAAAATTGGGGGTTACGTACGAGAATGGAGTCAGGTGTTTGGAGGAAAGGGGAGAAAATTATTACATTTTGATTAAAGATTACAAAGACGGAGCCTGGGTAACTCAGCGAGTAAAGATGCTGACTACCACCCCTGGAGTCACGAGTTTGAATCCAGGGCGTGCTGAGTGATTCCAGCCAGGTCTCCTAAGCAACCAAATTGGCCTGGTTGCTAGGGAGAGTAGAGTCACATTGGGTAACCTCCTTGTGGTCGCTATAATGTGGTTCTCGTTCTCAGTGGGGCGCGTGGCGAGTTGTGCGTGGATGCCGCGGAGAATAGCGTGAAGCCTCCACACGCGCTATGTCTCTGCGGTAACGTGCTTAACAAGCCACGTGATAAGATGCACGGATTGACTGTCCCAGACGCGGAGGCAACTGAGATTCGTCCTCCACCACCCGGATTGAGGCGAGTCACAACACCACCACGAGGACTTAGAGTGCATTGGGAATTGGGCATTACAAATTGGGGAGGAAAAAAAAAAGATTACAAAGACATAGATGCACACTAAGGCCAGGAATTTGCATTAAAGGAATATCCTGAGCCTGATTCTTATTTTTTAAGAAAAAGAGGGACGAGTTGAAATCATTTTTTGTGGTAATCAACATTATGCAACAAAGGCTGTTGACTGAGCTTAACTTGAACCCGAGATATTCCTTTAAGAAAGTAAATGGGGACTATTTTGATTTCATGTTGACATTTCACTGAGTATCTTCTCAAAACTTTTCTGCATTCTTGGCAAAGTTAGAGAAAAAGGAAAACTTTTGCATAGGACCATTGCACCATGACTGGCCACATCCAGCACTGCCAGCTAGCTTAGCATATCAGCAAATCAGATTGCTTTAGCTGTTTCTGCCTCGCACTGACCAAAAGGATGCTGAGTGTTCACTCAAAACTGCTCTGCCAGGCTATCCATTTGAGGCCATCTTTCTAGAATGATGTATATCCCCTCCTCCCCCACTTCAATCAATAGCTCAAGCTAATGTGAATTTAGCACATCCATGCCAGGAAATGGCCTTGCCCATGAGTCAGCGAGGCAGACTCCACCACTCTCCATCGTATTCATTGTTTTAAAACTTTGACTGCAAACACTGCGTGAGCACTGATAAAGAGAAAGTTGTGCGATGAGACATTTGTCTGACATAACTGGTACTGAAGTGGGAACCCCACAGGTACATTTTGGATGTGACAAATGCATTTAAAAATGGGAGTGAATCCTAAATGATCATTCCGTGTGTGTTTTGAATGGTTGATATAGTGATAACCTTAGCAACATACTGGCATCTCACTGCTGTAAACAAGAAACAAGGATGCTAAAAGTTTAACCTGTTTGGTTTTAGCTACTTTTGACCACAGAAAAATTAGCAACTGGAGACATATTTTTAGTAAACCGCTTTAGGAAGAGGCGTCATGTTTTGTTTATGCTCTTTAAGCATCTGCTTTTAAATAGCATGCTCTCTCTAGAAACCGTATAACACATGAGTTACTCTAAGGCTATGTCCACACTAATCTGTTTAAGTTTGAAAACTCAGTTTTCAGTTTTCAAATGTCATCGTTTTTCAAAGGATGCAGTCATGGAAAGCATTTTCGCATTTCGTTATCTTACACAGTTTTGCTTCTCAAGTAAAGTAATCTTGTTGTAAGGATGTTCAGATATTTTGGTAACACTTTCTATGAATCCCACATTTATAATGCATTATAATGCATCAGTAATGTCTCATAATACACCTTATAACATGTTATAACTTCTCATAAATAATTGTAACCACAATTATACTACATTATAATACTTACCTATTCATAGTTATACCTTAGAGTATAGTGCACTATAACACAAGCAACATCCAATTGTATCTGCAGAAGTTATAATGTACTATATATTTGTAATATATATCATAGGTATGCTTTAAGTAATGTAGCAAAAGTAATGTCTTCTTATAAACATCCATAAGATATTTTAAGTGGTTATAAGACATTTCAAGTCATGCTGGAATTATATACATTACACATGCACAAAATAACACACATTCAATGTACATTTTGAGATATTACAAAAAACACTTTTAAAGCTACAAGGTTAAAATATACCAGAAACTCTAAATATGTAATGTTTATGTAATCACACATGTAGCCAATCTTCTTGAATGTAAACACACCCAAGAATAAAACAAAAAATCAAACTGATTCTATGCTGGACTCTGTTCAATAAACTTTAATGTTTGTACATCTTATTTGGAGACTTATTTTATGAATAACTTCCATTATATAAGTTTGACTTATCTGTTTATAAGAAGATATTGCTTTTTTAACTTAAAGTAGGCAAAGACCACTTATAATATAATCATGTCATAAAGCCTATTGACTGTTTACACTATATAGCACTTATACGATTAACTTTATTAGCTTCTGCTATGTTAAAATTGGATGTTGTTTGTGTTATAATGCATTATACTCTTAAGTATAACTATGAATAGGTGGTCTTATAACTGTAGTTATAATTATTTATGAGAAATTATAAGGTGTATTATGAGACATTATGGATGCAGTACAATGCATGTATAATGCTTATACAATGCATTATAAATATGGGCTTCATAGAAAGTGTTACCGATATTTTTTACTGGAAAGCAAAACAAAAATACTGAGCAAGAAAATATAATTTTTGCATTCCAACACAGCAAAGGTTTAATGTAAATGCAGCTGTCAATACCTGAATAAAAAAAATAAAAAAAAAGTGAATATTGTTGAAGAATGCGGTTGTCACTCCTTTAAATAACCAAACTGTGTGAGTACAGTAAAGAATTAGATACTCAAAAGAGGAGTGACAACAGTATTTTGCTGCAGTGTGTACACAGCCAGTGTGGATCTGCCTTAAGTACACATGCCTCATTATCTAAACTCAAAGAGATTAACTCAAAATATGATTTAAGATATGACACGCCAAAGCTTCTTGCAAGGCTTGCATTGTCAGGGAGAATTTCTGAAGGCCTATCACTATCAAATTATGGGATTTACACTTCTTAATAAGAGTCACATTGTTTAAAAGAATCCTCATTATCTTTGATTCATTGTTGACATCTTACTAAAAACACTGCATAAACTCAAAATAATGAACTAAATAATTTCAGCTAAAAACCAGGAAGGAGAAAACACAGTTCAGATGATGAGAAAATTAATAAGTCAAAGAACAAATGAATACAAGCAAGATCTGAAATGAAGAAGTCAAATCAAGAAATAAGTTTTTACTGGATAGACTGCATTGATTCAATGTCAGTGCAAAAGACTTCAGCCTTTGAATTAAGTTACTGCTCATAACCGACGACACCGGCACAGGCAGGATAGCATCTTTTTATATATACATCATGTATGTTGTTTATAGAGAAGGAACTGCATTAATATTAGTGACTTAAGCAGGGGCAGTGTGTTCATTCATTGAGGGGGCTCAGTGTGTGGGTAAACGGGGTGCAAATCAGTGTCATTAAAATTCATAAAGTGTGAATGCTAATGGAGAAGATGACATGATAGAGTAAGCATGTGTACTGTGGATCATACACACAGATAGCATAGATGGTTCATTCCTACTATGCAGTACATGTTGCGTGTCTTAAAATATTGGATAAAATATTAAACACACAATAAAAAATAAAAAAATTCATATTAATTAAATTTCTTTGTAAATGTGAAATATTTGTTAATAATTTAATTCACTATAAAAATTTAAAAAAATCCATCCTGTGAAATTACAGAAATCAAAAAATTTTTTTTTTACATTTTTATTTTTTTAAACAAAATGTTGCCACCCTCGTGTATGCAAACTCTCAATCCTTCTTTAAGCAATGGCTAACATTAGCTCTTTACTTATGTCCTGTTAGATTCCATCCTGTTAAGCATTCTGTTCATTTTCTTGCCATTGTGTAAATAATGAAGATATAATTCATAAAGTTTAAGTGCCTGAGCTTGATCAGTGCACATTTCTAAAAGTCTGGTATTCCCTTACATAGAAACACTTCCTTAAATTCAAACACAAGCATATATATTTATTTTTTAAATGATCAAAAAGTACTGCATAACAGAAACGTCCACATATGGTTACATAAGAGCCTGAAACGTCACATGATTTCATATTCAGATTGTGTAGATGGATGGGTTGGGGGCTTGGGGTCCATACCTCTCATTGTAGGTGGTGTGTAGACGCTCTGTTTCCTCTGGGCGGGAGACAGCTGGGCCTGGCGTGGAAAGTGGAAAAGCACAGCGTGAGAGAGGGTATCTGATTTCAAGCAGACTCTATTTTAGGAGCTTTGCTCCAGAAGGTAATCAATGACAACTGCATCAGAGCTCCATCCATCTCGTTCCAAAGCCCTCAGCTGAACATCTTAACATGGAGAGCTCTGCAGAGCACAAGCCCGAGGCTTAGCTTACATGTGTCCACTAAGACGGCTGAAAAGGAATACCTTGTGATGTCTGATATGGTGCTGGTGCAGACAGCTTGTCTAACGTTTGTTATAAGTGCTATTTTTTGCGTCTTGTGTCAGTTATAGGATGCTTTTTGAGTATACTCACCTCCATTTGACTGCCTGTAGTCTGCTTGTCATCGCCTGAAAGGGAAAAATAACAGAGCAACTTTAATATCAGTGTAAGACCCTGTGAAAATAAAATTGGAGTTTTGTGGTATTTAGTTAATGTTTGTTACTTTAAGGTCATCTACAGTACATGCTCGCGTAATCCTAAAAATTGGCCAAATTAAAAGGATCGTTCATCCAGAAATGAAAATTCTCTCATCATTTACTCACCCTCATGCCAGAGTATGCCTGTCTTTGTTCTGCGGAACACAAACAAAGATCATTTTAAAAAATTGTGTTTTTGTCCATACAAAGTAAGTCAATTGGGTCCAAAACTTTCAAGCTCTAAAAAGGACAAAGACAGAAAGATTTACATTGTATAAACCAAAACACCTCTTATCCTTCAAAAAATCTTCGTTTGTGTTCAGCAGAAGAAAAGAAAGTCAGATGAGTTTGAGACGGCATGAGGGTGAGTAAATAATGAGAGAATTTTCATTTTTGGGTGAACTACCCCTTTAACTTTTAGCACATATATATGTAAAATACACTAAAGATGATAGGCCTGTTGCAATAATTAAATAATCGTCTGAGGGGGGCCTGGGTAGCTCAGCGAGTATTGACGCTGACTACCACCACTGGAGTCACGAGTTCGAATCCAGGGTGTGCTGAGTGACTCCAGTCAGGTCTCCTAAGCAACTAAACTGGCCCGGTTGCTAGGGAGGGTAGAGTCACATGAGGTAACCTCCTCGTGGTCATGATTAGTGGCTCTCGCTCTCAATGGGATGCGTGGTAAGTTGTGCGTGGATTGCAGAGGGTAGCATGAGCCTCCCATGCTGTGAGTCTCTGCGGTGTCATGCACAATGAGCCAATTAATCATCATAATTGTGAAAGCCCTAAAATAAACAATTAATCGCCATAATTGCAATTATTTGTTTGACAATTAATCATCAGCCTAATGCAATAATCGTGACAGCCCTAAAAGGAGAAAACTGTTATGAATTGTATGGTGCTTTAATGCAACTGTGATTCAAACTGACGTTGCACTTGTTTAAGGTGGAACAAGCTCTTTAAAAGCCCCTGATTTCTCTTATAGCCCCAGAGCATCTCTATTCCCTCACTTAATAGCCACTTAAGTCCCTAATCAGAGTCCGAGCAAATGCTGGAATTTGATTTCAGGCCTGAAGTTAAGTAGAAACAGGCACACAGTGAGCCACAGTAGCCAGAAGAGATCTGCTTATATGAGTCCACTGGTTCCACTATGTTACAAAGATGGATAGCACCAAACGTCCCTGCCAAATGTCACAGGTTCTGTACCACAAAAAGTGCACCAAATTACTATTCTAACCACAATAACATGCCAGGTCACTCTACTTCAACTTCATCTTCTGTTCGCAAGTTACGGAGTGCCCAGTTTTATGACAAGGAGCTCTTGTGTGACGTAAGTTCAAAAACGTTCTTTATGAGGGACCCATTCCAAGTGTTTTGGATCAGTGAAGAAATGCCAGACAAACAAAGAGGTGCTTGTTTAGTGAATGCAACTCTGTGCCTCTCCACCTCCTCAGTACGCCCCTGCGATCAGCATCCAAAACCAGCAGGAAAAATAAGCAAGCATTCTTCATGCAAAACCACAAACTACAACAACCACTCAGTAATCAGTCATTATTCATTATTCATTAAGCAGGGACCTATAGGGACAAAAAAAAAAAAAAAGAAAACCTTAGAAATGTTTGAATGACTTTGTTGAAGAGCAAAGTCTTATTGTGAGGGAACGCAAACTATTGCGAGGGAATGGAAAAGTTATGGCGAGGGAACGCAAAACTATTGCGAGAGAATGCAAAACTTATTGCGAGGGAACGCAAACGTATTGTGAGGGAAAGCAAACTTATTGCGAGGGAATGCAAACTATTGCAAGGGAACGGAAAATGTATGGCGAAGGAATACAAACTATTGTGAGGGAACGCAAAACTTATTGCGAGGGAACGCAAACTATTGCAAAGGAACAGAAAATTTATGGCGAAGGAATACAAACTATTGCGAGGGAACGCAAAACTTATTGCGAGGAAACGCAAACTATTGTGAGGGAATGCAAACTATTGCGAGGGAATGCAAACTATTGTGAGGGAACGCAAACTATTGCGAAGGAATGCATAACTTATTGCGAGGGAACGCAAACTATTACGAGAGAATGCAAAAATTATTGCAAGGGAATGCAAAATATTTTGAGGGAATACAAATGTTATTGCAAGGGGGAACGCAAAACTTATTGCGAGGGAATACAAACTATTGTGAGGGAATGAAAATCTTATAGCGAGGCAACGCAAACTATTGCGAAGGAATGGAAAACGTATGGCGAGGGAACGCAAACTATTGTGAGAGAACGCAAAACTTATTGCAAAGGAATGCACATCTTATTGCGAGGGAACGCAAACTACTGCGAGGGAATGCAAACTATTGCGAGGGAACGGAAAACTTATGGCAAGGGAATACAAACTATTGCGAGAGAATGCAAAACTTATTGCGAGGGAATGCAAAACTTATTGCGAAGGAAATCGAAATATTTTGAGGGAATGCAAATCTTATTGCAAGGGAACGCAAAACTTATTGCGAGGGAACGCAAACTATTGCGAAGGAACAGAAAATTTATGGCGAAGGAATACAAACTATTGCGAGGGAACGCAAAACTTATTGCGAGGAAACGCAAACTATTGTGAGGGAATGCAAACTATTGCGAGGGAATGCAAATCTTATTGTGAGGGAACGCAAACTATTGCGAAGGAATGCATAACTTATTGAGAGGGAACGCAAACTATTACGAGAGAATGCAAAAATTATTGGAAGGGAATGCAAAATATTTTGAGGGAATACAAATGTTATTGCAAGGGGGAACGCAAAACTTATTGTGAGGGAATACAAACTATTGTGAGGGAATGAAAATCTTATAGCGAGGGAACGCAAACTATTGCGAAGGAATGGAAAACGTATGGCGAGGGAACGCAAACTATTGCGAGAGAACGCAAAACTTATTGCAAAGGAATGCAAATCTTTTTGCGAGGGAATGCAAACTATTGCGAGGGAACGGAAAACTTATGGCAAGGGAATACAAACTATTGCGAGAGAATGCAAAACTTATTGCGAGGGAATGCAAAACTTATTGCGAAGGAAATCGAAATATTTTGAGGGAATGCAAATCTTATTGCGAGGGAACGCAAAACTTATTGCGAGGGAACGCAAAACTTATTGCGAGGGAATGCAAAACTTATTGCAAGGGAACGCAAAATATTTTGAATGCAAATCTTATTGCGAGGGAACGCAAAAGTTATTGCGAGGGAATGCAAACTATTGTGAGGGAATGCAAATCTTATTGCGAGGGAACGCAAACTACTGCGAGGGAATGCAAATCTTATTGCGAGGGAACTCAAACTATTACGATGGAACGCAAAACTCATTGCGAGGGAACGCAAACTATTGTGAGGGAACCCAAACTATTACGAGGGAACGCAAAACTTATTGCGAGGGAACGCAAACTGTTGAGAGGGCATGCTAAAATATTTCCGAAAAAAATTCCCGCACTGTCCTGTAAGTTTTGCATTCTCTCACAATTATTTGGGGTTCCCTGCTATACTATTGTGAGGGAACTGAAAACTGTTTAAGAAAATGGGCTCCGTAGTTTTTCAGTTGTTTTTCTTTATAAATTATAAATTAAATGGACATCTTTAAATGTTGTGCCTCATCTTGCTGTTTTATACCCCCTGCGTCACACCATGTTTTTTAGGTGCCATGGCAAATTTAAAAGAATTTTAACTGTTAAAATACACATCACGAGACACCTGCGTTCTGCTCTATTCTTCTAGCCTTTTTAACCACAAGGACGCACTTGGTTTGAACGGCCCCTAAAAAATGCAACGCTCCTGTATGAGATGCTGAAACAACAGTGCAACATGGCGCATGGCCCCTAAGAGAGACCTGGAAACAGGGAGGAAAGAGTCAAAATGTTTAGTCAAGGGAAGCTGGAGATTTTTCGTGAGCTTATGACAAGTCCCCTTTTCTGAAGCAGAAATGCCAGATGGTAATGCTGGCTTCAACAAGATGGTTTGATTAAGCTTTATCATTAAGACCAGCCATCTCTGCCAACTCACAGATAAGAGATCATTTTTAGCTAACAGAAGTCCAGAACACACAGGTCGTTGTCAGGGCAGAATCAGTCTCAGCTTTAGACGGCATGCCCACGGACAGGGTTGGTAGGGTTACTTTTGAAATGTATTCCACTACAGATTACAGAATACATGCTGTAAAATGTAATTTGTAACGTATTCCGTTAGAGTACTCAAGGTCAGTAAACTTACTCCAAACTTACTTCTGTTTCTGCTTGTATGAATGTAACACATCATAAGAAAGTGTTTCACCGTTGTTCAAATGCACTTTGGATCGCATCATTTGTATGTATAAATGTTTTGCATCTGAAAGGACTAAACATTACATGAAACAAATGACAATAAAATGCAAAGTAATCTCTTCAGTAATCAAAATACTTTTTGAATGTAACTGTATTCTAATTAGCAATGATTTAAATTGTAACTGTAAAATCAATACGTAATCCCGTTACATGTATTCCGTTACTCCCCAACCCTGCCCACGGATCACCCATAATCCGTTCACTAACTGTTTGATGTGTACTGCACACAAAACTGGAAAGCACTTTCTTGGTCTGGTGAGCTCTGATATGATTGGCTGTATTTACACAACTTCAGAAAGTAAGAGCACACCTTTAAACAAGGTCACATGTACGAGGTACTAGGTTGAAAGAATGAGCACAGTTAGTGGCATCAAATCTTTGAAAGATTTTAAATTTAGAAATTTACTAGTAGGTTAACTTGGTATCTGCAAGCAGAACTGTATGTTCTGCTCTGTTTTCTGAGTCATGGGCAGGATTACTGACCAGGCATGTGGGACACCAAGCAGCCAGCAATACAAATTGCAAACAAAATAAATTGTAGTCAACACTGAAAATTAAAACATAATTATGTCCAATATTTTCTTCCACCATGATTCGTTAACTGACACGCCCCAAACTCCGAAAGTTAAGGCTTAGAGAAAATCCAGAGTTTCCCCACTAGTATTTGCAACATCGTGATGGCATTTATGTGTGCCAATCTCTTAAATGTGAACATTATGACATTACTTGAAGGCTGCATTGATTTTGAATGCAATGATTGATTTCATTTCTTTAAGACTGCTAAAACACTGGCTTTTGTGTGAGCTTAGGGTCAAGGTTAGTGTGTTTACCGGTGACACTAAAGTGATTGGTGGAAAACGTTATTAATTCTGCTCGCATGTGGATGACATATTAACTTCCTCAGGATAATGAAGATTTGATGGCAAAAGTTCTCAGATAAGGACTACATGGATGTTACCTTCTAAAGGAATATCAGTGCAGGTATCAGCAGGGCATTGCCAAAATAAATGATATCTTATATACTGTATTTCAATATTTCAATATTTGCTTTGAAATAGTTTATTTAAATCAAAGGAACCATCATTTCAACCAAACTGTAGCCAAGTAGATTCAAAATGTCCAATGCGAGAAGTAAAATACAGTAATATACGTAATTCAGATGCACATATATAACAATAGATATTAATGAACAGCCATGTTTACCTACATTTATTTTTACGAAAATATTTGAAGTAATGAGAAATGCAACATGAGGACATCTTGAGTGATGACAAAAACAAATCATTAAAAAAATAGTTTTGTATCGATTAATTGAAATGAAGCATTTGAACTGATTCACAGAATTTGATCAAATTTACCAACTTCAAATTGTAGACGCTATTAAAACTTAAAGGAATATTCCTGGTTAAGTAGCATAATGTTGATTGCCACAAAATAAATTTTGACTCATCCCTCCTTTTCTTTAAAAAAGCAAAAATCGAGGTTACAGTGAGGCACTTACAATGGATGTGAATGGGGCCAATTTTTGGAGGGTTTAAAGGCAGAAATGTGAAGCTTATAATTTTATAAGAGCACTTACATTAATTCTTCTGCTAAAACACATGTATTATTTGAGCTGTAAAGTTGTTCAAAAGTAACTTTTACAGTCGTTTTAGGGTTTGTTGTCTACATCGTCATGGCAACGAAGTTGTGAAATTGGCTATAACTTTACACAGAAAAGTTTAGTTAGTAATTTTATCACACTAAAATCATGCTAACACACAAATTGCTTACATCTTGTGGCTTTACTTTCGAATTTATTTTAACGTTTATGGACTGGCCCCATTCACTTCCATTGTAAGTGCCTCGCTGTAACCGAGATTTTTACCTTCTTTTTTTTTTTTTTTCAAAGAAAAGGAGGGACAAGATGAAAGTAATTTTTGTGGTAATCAACTTTATTCCACAAATGCTGTTGATTGAGCTTACCTTGTATTGAACCCGGAATATTCCTTTAATGCCGGACGTGTGACAAGGAAACATAATGGCCAAATATAGTGCATTAAAATCGCTGAGATATTCACAATGTTGCTTAATTTTACTGGCAGCACAAATATATGTTTAATATTTAATATATCAGTCAAGTGAATCTCAGCAACATACTGTACATCCTATCAGTTTCCCAAATAACCCTAAATTCTACGCTCAGATAAGCCATATCTGCAGATATTGAGGTAAACTGACAGTTCACCCAGCCAATCGCTCTGGACGAGACAACACTTCAAAGAAGACAGGGCTATGGTATAACAGTCTGCACAGCCTGGCCGGTCCCATATGCTGACGCCACAGGTGGGTTGTTTGTGCTGATAGCAGCCCGTTGACCATTGCCACATTATCAGTGTGTTGTGCTGTTCCTGGCCAAGGCTAGATTACAGGTGCTCCAACCCAAAATGACCTCGGTGGACCTATCATGTAGTCCTTTATACCAGAAAAGCACATTTCCTCCCGCGATATCATATAATGATTGTACATGAAAACTGGAGAGGGCTTATTTTCATAACAATAAAGCCGGCTCTTACGCAAACATGTTTTTTGTATCCATTCAATGTAGCAGTAACTAGACCTTGAACAACACTACCAAATTATGCTCAAATAAACCAACGCTTGTTTCTTTATGAAAGAGCAGTCATGAGTTCTAGTCCTAATGCATTAGGGATGCTAATGACATGGAATAAACATTTAACCAGAGCAAGCATGCACAATTACAGATCTGTAAAATAAAAGGGTATTGAGAACTTTACGCTAAAGGTCATGCTTAATTAGAGACAGGCTGCTTAAGATTTTGATCTTAATTTACATGCATTTGAGTTACACAGAAGGTCTGAAGTTCAACATGGTCTTGTTTGCATTTAGTCTCTATAAAGAAGCATGCTACTTAAAGATATGCCAGACATGCTCTTACCTGATGCACTGGGCTCACTGTAGATGACCAGTGTGGCTGGAGTCGGTCTACGCTTGCGAATCTGTGGTCAAGCAGTGAAAGAAAGAAAAATGGCAATAATAATGACATTTCCCTTATAAAAAAAGCAATGAGCCAAGAGGCAATGCCTTACACTGACTTTACCACGTGTAGGTGGTGTTTATAGGCACAGTGTAAAGTCTTTGATGTTAAAATCACTGTAACCGGCCACTGTGTTATGCGGAACACAAAAGAAAAAACAATGTCTTCTCAATACAAAAGCAGTTCATATTCACTTCAAAGTTTCAAAAAGCACCCAGAGTAGTCCATCATATTTCTTCTGAAGTCTTTTATTAAGTTTTGGTGAGAAAAAAATAAAATGTAAGTCATTATTCAGTGAAAAACTTTATGTCCTTTACAACTTATTGAGCGCTATGAAAGAAGATTTTGCGTCACCTGCCTTCAGAAGACTTGCACTATGCTGAAAGAAAGTTATACAGGTTTGAGACATCATGAGGGTAATTTAGGACAGAATTTTCATTTTTGGGTGAACTTTTCCATTAATTTAGAATCTGCGATCACGGAAGTGCATTTATATGCATTTTACAACGACTTCAAATTCTATGGTACGAGCACGTTACATGGCCAAAAAATTAACCTAGTCTCATAGAATGAATGTTATTAAAACTACATTTTGCAAACTGAGTTCTACCGCTTTCTACATTTTGCTGCAGTTAACTGATGAAATTAACACTAGAGGTGCAACAACAACTGTGCATTTTATTCAGTTTCACACAAATCACGGATGCTATGGCTGTTTATGACTCTATGACTCACACACTGCTTTGTTATTATTTGAAAATATT
The DNA here is from genome assembly GCF_019703515.2 of Myxocyprinus asiaticus. NCBI lineage: Eukaryota > Metazoa > Chordata > Actinopteri > Cypriniformes > Catostomidae > Myxocyprinus > Myxocyprinus asiaticus. The sequence continues at coordinate 43,540,407 of NC_059353.1, read as the reverse complement.
TTTCCTCTAACACATTATTTTAAAAACTTTTTATTTTAATGCTTGTATTACAGACCCAACTACATTTACACACGTAGTCCAACATGATTAGTGTCCGCGCTAGCCCACCTGATTGAGTGTTGGACTTTGGATTCAGAGACCGATCATCAAGTCCAGGCAAGGACATTCAAAACAAAAGTGAAAGTTAAGCGAAAGTTTCATTGAAGTGACACAGAAAGATGTGGTTGCTTCAGTAAATGTTTTTCGCATTTGCTTTTAAAACACTATTGGTTAGGTTTAGGTGTTGGTTTAGGATAAGAATGTCTGTTTTGTTCACATCTCATTTATCTTTTTGAACACACCTGGTTAGGTTTAGGTTAAAGTTTTAGGTTAGGGAGATACGTTTTACTCATGAAAACATCCACATAATATTTACCTTAAAAGCTTTGTCTGATTACAACACCATTACATTCGCTATTGGTGCCCCCCCGCTGGACATTTCACTGGGAAACTGCAGCAAAACGTGTAAAGAAGCATATAATTTTGGTTTGCAAAAATGTTTCCACTGTCACGTAAATTTAATGAGATCAGGCCGCAAAAAACAATGGTAGTAGTACCAGTCTGATCTCATGAAAATGATGTGACTGCGGCGACATTTTGCAAAATTGTATTATGTGGTTCCTTACACATATCGCAGCATTTTTGAGGTGAAATATCCAATGTGTGGCACTAAAAGTGTGTTAAATGTTCTCCCAAACAGGTGAGGTTTTTAAAGTAATGCTCTGTCGAGTTTTAATTCAACAAAACCAACCTTCCCAACCTAAACTTTAAACCTAAACCTAATCAATAGTGTCATAAAAAGCAAAGTATGACATGAAAAATGCCATTTTTGAAGCAACCATGTCATTTTGTGGTGCTTCTATGACACTTTCATATCAATTGTGGACTCGTATCCAGATCCTTTGCATCGCAAATGCAACGCTCTATCAGATGAGATAGTGTGCAATTTGATCGTGCTCGAATAAACGTGTAGTTGGTAAAGTAATCCAAATGTTAAAATGTATCGCCTTACAAGCTGGCACTATAGTAAAAGCATTTTAATGTCGTAAAAATGTGAATAAAAGTAATTATTGTTTTAGTGCCTTGCTTATTCATTTCACCAGGAGGGTGCTGCGATGCGTACAATTAGCCACGCAAAACTCATTTTGCAAACATAAAAATATAGTAATGCGATTCAGTGAGACCAGGTTAACCATGGTACTTTTCGTTCATATTACCTCACAATAACAGATGGTACATGGGTGTAAAATGTTCATGCTGACTGATTTACCCCACACAATCTGCGTGTGCCTTGGCATAAGTGTTTGTTGGGTGAGTCACTATGGTCAATACAACCAATTACCTGAAGAAGGCTGCAGGGTTTAGATCTTACAACATGCTGTCTCAACACTTGTGGAACAACATAAGCTCATACTCAACAATGTCACTTTCATGCGGTACGGGTTAATTTATTAAAGGCATAGTTCACACAAAAAAGACAATTCTGTCATTATTTACTCACTACCAGCGGAAGAAAGAAAGTCATACTGGTTTGGAAAAACATTAATGTTGGTAAAAGCTGACAGAATTTTCATTTTTGGATGAACTATCCCTTTAAAGAGGCTCCAAGAAGCAAAAGAGTGGACACTGTTGGAACACTTACTCAGCACAAGAGAGACTGCCACTGACTGGACAAGCCAGCATCATCATAAAATCAGTCCAGTACTTTCCTGTTATGACATTGTCAGCAACAGCACCCAACATTAAACACTTTTACTGCTTGGCATTCAGCCTCACTGCTGGAGCCATCAGTGAACAGCTTTTACAATATGGCTGGAACACAACAAGTGTATATTCTTCTGTACGTACCACGATTTTACAAAGGACAATAAAAAATGTTGTGACACACAGTTACTTTAAGCCATTCTTGATGTAGAAAGCCAATGGCGAATGATTAATTTCTACAGTACATACAACAAAGCATGAAATACATATGAGAAGTTGAAGTCCTTCAGTGTGTTGATTCACCCAAAATGTGTCCACCATAATGTCGATTAGCACAAAAAAATACATTTGACTTCAAACGTCAGTTAGGAATGGCCGATACCACTTATTTTGTTTTCAATCTGATAACAAATACTATCAAGGCCAAATTTTGACGATATCAATACCGATACAGATGTTTATTTATTTATTTATTTATTTATTGCAAATTCTTGATAAAATGGTTCATGTTGAATTATTATTTTTTTAAATATTTTTTTTAAACATTCATATGAAAATGATTAGACTTCTGTTTTTTAACCTTACGAAAATTAACCATGGTTTTACTACAGTAATCCCTGATCTTTATATATTTTAAATCAGTGACAGTAAAACCATAGTAACCACAAAACTAACCATTAGGGATGGCATAAAATATTGATATACTGATTACTGATCAGCACGTTATTTTATCTATATATTTTTGAGGCATTGATATATTAAAATGAGCCAACATTAAAATTAAAAGAACAATTTGCGTGCTTTCCAATTCACTCAGTCTGCCTCTGTTTAACAGTCTGGCGTAATAGCATTGGGAGACTAATTTTCATAAGGGTATTATTTATTAACAACAAATACAGAACATTATCAATGTTTTAACAACTTTGAATTTAAATAAACTTAATTTAAACCTAATTTTTGCTAGTATATACTTTCCTTTTTCCTCTTTAAAGCTTATAAAATGCATTCACTTTTATGGTAACTACTGTAAATCCAATATAACTAGTTAAAAAAACAACAACTTTAGAATCTATATTTTTATGTGAGAATTGATATTTTAGATACAACATCAATATCGGAAGAATCGATACTTTAGAATCAATCTGCCCATCCCTACCGTCAGTTTAAACAAAAGTAAAAAAGCAGAAAGCACGGTTACAGTGAAAGTGCACAGAGATAGACAACAAACATTAAGAAGTGGCCATGTATTGCAATGTGACATGCTATACTCCATCTAAAACTATTTTAAACAACATTTTGCTAATTGCTTTATAATTATTATGCATGCAGCTTTTATGACCTCACATTACTTGGAATGTTTGCACTTAAAAACTAGTTTATTCACAACACAGTATCATGTAAAATGAATACTAATAAGGGGGGGTTGCAGCATGAAGCATTTATATGTTTCCATTGATAATGGTATAAATATTGGAGGGGTTGTAATTGCTGGTTTTGATTATTGGGATAGATTCCCCCTCCCCCTGGAATCTACGCCCCTGAGTGAAGGGAAAAGCTGACTACACATGTCAAAAAACTTGAAATGGTGACCAATTACATGGTTTAAGATATACTGTACACTTTCCCTTATACATTCATATAAAGTTTAACATAAAATCTTGATGTTGAAAACAAAAATAGTCATGTTATTTGCCAACTACCCACATACAAAGACAGAAAATTAGATATGTACCATGCACTATAATCCCTGCAGAGGACTTCATCTGTGACATCATATCACAAAACTGATTTTGCCTGCAATGTGCACTGAACTAATACTTTGTGGAGTCTCAAGGGAGCTGAAGACCTCCGCAGGCCAGTCTCCATTAGGCACAATGTAATAAAAGAACCTCTCTCTACTTACATGCTCAGCCGCCTGGGGATCCAACTGGCTCTGAAAGAGTGGAACGGCAAACTGAATTTTCTTGGGGCTGTTGGGCTCCATGTTGAGAGCGAGCTGATGTAGAGTGATGGAGAGAGAAAGAGAGACAAACTGGACCCTGCTTATCAGCCCCTGTGAATTACTCTCCCTCCTGGACGGCCCGCCTTCCCCTACTCCACAGAGTGGGAGAGAGAGAGAGAGAGAGAGAGAGAGAGAGAGAGAGGGAGAGAGAGAGATGGATGGATGATGCATCATGCATAACAATCTGTGTAAAAAGTATAACAGAAACCACTACATTTAGTTTTATTTGAATAACTTCATTTTGTTTTCTAGATATTGTTCAATGATGTGTATAAGTTTGTAGATGTGTACGTATATGATAAATGTAATGTTTTTTTTTTTTTACCAAGCCAAGAGGCTAAAAGAAACTTGATTCTTGTATCAGAGAACCAATAATGTACATTTATTACTGTAATGGGTGATATGTTACTCAGACAAGACAATATCATTTGTATAAACCATATTTTGCATGTCAATTAATCCCCATTGCATTGTGTTTATTTTTACCTGGTTCTGTGTTTTATTCTCTCCTTTTCATATATTTCTTAATGTACTTCTCACTAATTTCTGTCATCTATTTCAGCACTATACATACTCTAAACATTTTGGCAATGTTATGAATAAGGTAACACATTTGTAAACATTACTTAACAATATTAGTTAACATTAATTAACAATGAACAATTTTTATACAGCATTTATTAATCTTGGTTAATGTTAATTTCTACATTTAAAGAAAAGTAAAATTTACATATGTTAATGTTAGTTAATGCATTAAGAACTAACATTAACAATGAACAATAGTATTTTTATAAATGTATATTTACCAAGATGAATAGACTACTATACAAATATATTGTTCATTGTTAGTTCATGATACCTAATGCATTAACTAATGTTAATTAATAGAACCTTATTGTAAAGGGTAACTGTAAATACTGACAATCATGCCAATAAAGCTTTTTAGACAAAGTGAGAGAGAGAGAGATAGATAGATAGAGAGAGAGAGAGAGAGAGAGAGAGAGAGAGAGAGAGAGAGAGAGAGAGAGAGAGAGAGAGAGATGCAAACAAAGAACAAATAATTTGTTTGTCTTTCCCAGATCTATGTTGTCCCACTCACTTTTCTGTGGTCCCGTGTTCCATACACCTCACAGAAGCAGATATATCCTTCCTTGGGTGGTTGTTCCTCTTTTACTGTGGGACTTCTCAGTACAAGTTCTCTGGCTGCTCATGGACACGCTCAGATAGCAAGTGCTCTGACTCCTCTCTCACTATCATTACCAACACTCAGAGCAATGCAATATAAGCCCCCGCCGGGACCTTGCTGATGCTTCCTAGATTATTTATGATCCTGATTCAGGATGCTGTCGGCAGTTTTTGTGCATCACATGGCCAGATTTCTCTTCATGGGCATGGGTATACTGTGAGAGAAGAGAATGTTCTTTATAATGTATAACATGCTCGATCTCAGTGGCACTTCATTTATGAATTTTAAATTATTCAGGGATTCTTGGGTGGTGGGAATGAATCATTGTCCCGATAAAGCAGCCGTTTTATTTTTAGGTAGAGCGGAAATATTACAAAATTGAGGAATTTAAGACAAAGTGTGGGATGCTTTGGTCACAGCTGTTTGATAATCTTGTGCTATGTAAAACTTTCTCAACACAATTAATTTCCTTTCCTTTTCTGGGCATTTATGGTTACGGGATAAGGATTTTATAAAGATTGCATTTTATAGAGATTAATGGATAATGATTATATAGAGAGAGCACTCACTGTTAGAGTACTCAAAAAGAGTTTCTAGAAAATATATATATTAGTGGTGCTTTCTAAAGCCATATCCTCAAATTGTAAAAAAAAAAAAAAAAAAAAAAAATCAACTCAGCTTAAGATTCTAAATTTAAAACTATTCTAACAATTTTTAATTAAGTTACCACTACTCTCTAAATCATAAAGTTGTCATTAATAAAAACATTTAAGTGGTCCCAATTAAACAGTACTAGAAATGTCAAATTTTTTAATCATATCTCAAATGTACATGTTCTTTTATCTGTGGCTTTAAGTTCTGCTTCCTCAAAATTATCAAGTACAAAATTGATGCTGTTTGGAATACACTCGCGTTTGAATACATATATAGAAAAATAATAATTGCTATTTAAAAATGTATATAGTTTTAATTCTTATGACTATTGTTGTTGTTTTGTTGAAGCTGGTTGATAGTTGTGATTTGTGTGAAGTCACCATGAGGGTGATTAGTGTTACCTCTGCTGAACTTGGAGCCTCTTAAATTTAAGCCATTCTTCTTTACTCAATTGTACTTTACAAAAGTGCAGATTTATGTGCACTAAGTACTGAGGAGAATCAATGTGCCATATGGCTAACCTAGAGTCCAGTCATAATTTCCCTTAAATGGTATAAGATGTGCTATAAACCAATTTAAATAATTAAATAAAAACAACGCTACTTTAATGACAGATAAGTTAAAAAAAAAAAAATTAAGTTCATTTTACTTGAGCCAAATAAGTACATTTACATAGAAAAAGCATGCAATCCGATTGCCTTGAAAAATCTCAACTAATTAGATTTGACAGTGTAGGGACTTGACTTGGGCCAGTGGGCAATCACATAGCAACCACCCAGAACACACTAGCTACCCCCTAGCAACAATCTAGAACACCCTAGCAACAGTACAGACAGGCATCACACAATTTCTTTAGAAAATGTACAAAGTTATATATTAAAAGTTAAAAGCTGAACATAACTAGAAAAATATGTTCACTGTTGAAATATTCATGACTTTTTATGATGATTGCATTCATTTCCATGATTTTTCTGGACCTGGAAATCACAATTTTAAAATCCAGCAAAGTGTCTATGTTTTCTATAACCATTGGAACCATGTAAAACACATACAGACATAATTAATGTGATCTTCTAGAAATTAACAATACAAAAAGCAATTGTTGCTTGAATAAAAAAAGTACTAACGCAATATTAGGTGGCCTACAATGGTTCAAAGTGTGACTGTGCATTGATCCTATCCACCCAGGACAGACGCCACCTGTGCTATTTGTTTAGGCCACTGGACATCTGCCAATGAGATAACTGCTATTGATCCACCTGCCTGCTTTGAAATAGGTCATTAGTCTGTGGCCTGTCTAAAACAAAACCTGAAGGGGTTAGATTCAGACATTTCGGCAAAAGTATAACTAATGATCAAAATAATGAAAAAAACTTAAATTATCTCAATTGCCTAGTTTATAGAAAACCCAAATGCATACTACAAAGTTTTGGAAGAGACAATGGCATTTAAATACAGGAGTGAATCCCATGGTCATTTTACCATAGTTCCTGACATCCAAGAATCTACTTGCACTGAGCTTCATGACACACTTTTGCTTTGAAATAATCAGGCTCACTAATTTCTGGTTATACGTGTTTACAATGTGCAGTAGTTTCCTAGTTCTCAAAACTTCACATAAAATAAGTGTTCGGAAGGAGATTTTAAAGTCCGGACATTTTCAGAGACAGGAGAAGAAATATTCTGAACATTACTGTGTGCAACTTCTTCGAAATTCAGTGGAATGAAAGTTTTTTAAAGCTTTATTCCAACCTGAGCTGATCTGAGAAAGCAATGGCAAGTAAACACTTCAAGCACATTTAATACAGATTAGCTTGAACCACACATCACAGAATGATGACGGCTAGAACTGGATAGATTACTTCGGAATTGTAATCTGGTACTGATTACAAATTACATGACTAAAAAAGCATTACTTAATCCAATTACTTTTGGATTACCTCTGACCTAACTTTTATTTAATTGATGTCACATGCACTTGTGTAGGATAATTTTGTACTGTTCTGACAGTGTTGCTTAATTGCATTTAAGAAAACGTAATCAAAATATGAGAATTTATATGATTTTTTCATCAGTCATGTCCAAAAATACACTCCAAATGCTCTTTTGCAAGCTCAGCTAACCTACTGTATCTCGTCTTATTACGAATTGGAGATGTCCGATTTGAAAAATTTGAATATTGCCGATAAGTAATGAGCTGTTGACCCAAACCGATTGCTTGGACAGATTCAGTCGGATTCATGAACAAATCGTTCAGACACCAGTCATGTGAAACGGTTCTACCGATTTATTGAAAAATACAGAATAAAAGTAATCCATAAGACTTCAGTGGTTAAATCCATGTCTTCTGAAGCGACATGTTAGATGTGGGTAAGAAACGGATAAATATTTAAGTCCTTTTTTTCCTATAAATTCTCCTCCCTGCCCACTTAGTGGCAATATTCACAAAGATTGCTAATTGCCAAAAACAAAAGAAGAAGAAGGTGAAAGTGAAAGTAAAAGTGGAGATTGATAGTAAAAAAGGAATTACATTTTGATCTGTTTCTCACCCACACCTTTATATCGCTTCTGAAGACATGGATTAAACCACTGGAGTCTTATGGATTACTTTTATACTGCCTTTATGTGTTTTTGAAACTTCAAAATTTTGGTACCCATGCACTTGCATTGTAAGGACCTACAGAGCAGAAATATTCTTCTAAAAATCTTCCTTTGTGTTCTGCAGAAGAAAAAAAGTCATACACATCTGGGATGAATAAATGATGAGAGAATTTTCATTTTTGGGTGAACTATCCCTTTAACAATTTTTAATTTTGGTAATACTTTATTATAATTATAATTATTATTATTTATTATAAGATTCCATTTGTTAACATTAGTTAATGCATTAGTTATCATGAACTAACAATAAACAATCTATTTTTACAGCATTTATTCATCTTTGTTAATGTTAGTTAATAAAAATACAAACGTTCATTGTTAGTTCATGGTGCATTGACTAATGTTTACATAAACAACTTTTGCTTTAAAAAAATGTATTGCTATATGTTAAAATTAGCACTAACCAAGATGAATTAATGCTGTAAAAGTATTGTTCATTGTAAGTTCATGTTAACTAATGTTAACTAATGGAACCTTATTGTAAAGCATTACCAAAATTTCAATTTGAAAAAAGAAAAGTGATTATATTATTGTTTTTCATATAATAAATTGATAAAAGTTTTCTCCATTTTTTTCTCCAATAAAAGACCCAACAAAAGAACATGACCCAACAAATTGTTGTGAAACAAACTTTTATTGAAATGAAACCTCTTTTTTCCTTCAGTCGTTAGGCTACTAGATTACTTTCAGGAGTTATCATCAGAGGTAGTTCTGGAAAAAGAGAGAGTTTAAGAACCCCAAGGAGATAAACTCATATAAGGTGACCCTGCTGGAACAAATAGTAGCCTACCACAGTACACTGACCTATGTTTATTCCCTGCCATAACAGTTGCCTATTTACAGATTGTGGCATCCCCTTATGGCCCTCATCATGGCACAGGGACTAATATCAGTACGGAAATGACTTAATGAATGTCTCCAGGGTGGAGGAGCTACAAAACAGGCACTGTTTATTACATCCGTATACATCTGACAAACTGTTGAGTAAACTTTAACAAATATGTTTTTCACGGCAAGCGCAACAAGTCTCAACAGCATTGGTTTGTGTCATGCAAGTTGCCAAAATCATTGTGAAAAGAGCTTTGATGTAAAATAGCGACGTCATCAGACAGACCAAGAGTCCATTTGTGTGTCTAGGAACACACACGGATGGCTGCACAACCAAGGCCTTGTGTTGTGGGGCGGTGACTTTAGAGGTACAAAAGTGCGATTGAAGGTGTTATGGGTTGACAAAGATTTTTTGTACCCTCTGTTAGACATGACAGCTTTCAGCGGTGAGTGAAATAAAGGTATTTTTACCTGACTACTCAGCCTGTCTCCTGAGTAGACAAACATAACACAACACAACTGTTGCGCATCATGCCTAACAATAGGCCTTTAGCCGTTAATACACAGTATTCAAAATATAGCACGGTCATAGCTTTAATAAAACAACTATTACATACTGTAAAAAGAATATTAAGGACACACATTTTCACTAAAATTTGATTTTATTAAGCAAAAAGCCTGGTCAGTCTGGTCTATTGGCTGGTATTTGGGGGAATTGTGCAGGCTAGGCTACTTTAAACCAGCTGAGCTAAGACCCAAAACCAGCGTATTTGATTTTCAGCAGGGAGAACCATGCAACAAAAGCAATGGTCCGCAATGAGTGCTGCGCAGTAGTGATAAGGTTAAAAAGTTCATAACTGTTCCTAAATTATGGATTTTCAGCATGGCTGGAACTCTGTTTATTCAGCATACAGAAACAGCACTATCCATTTTATAAGCTGCTTTATTGGACAAAACTAAGCCTGTAACAGCTACTAGTGAATTCAAATGGAAATCCCACACAATCGTTAAGTTATTAAGTCAGATAGAATCAATATCCCCAAGCTCTAACTAGCTGTTTTTATGTTAATGGACACCCACTGAATCCAAGGATGCCAAACAGTATCGAACCCTCCCACAAACCTGTGCCTTCTATCTCAGAGCCATGTTTCCATGGTAACAGCAGGCCAGATTGAGTTTGTATCCAAATAATTTTTTTCTGACCCACAGGTATTTTCATCATCACACTTGACTAAACACAGCAGTAGGAGGGAGGAAAGATCCCTGCTATTAATATTGTCGCTCGCATTAAAAACATTAATTGCAAAGGACAAGCACGATGATGACTGAAAGAGGTGTTATTGTGAAAGTGTTCAAGCTGAAATGATGTAGGCCTATATTAGATCAAAAGCAATTAGCTGAAAGCCCTTCGTTTGTAGAGCTGACAGTTTCGTGAGGCTAAGGCCACGTCCACACTTATCCGTTTTCTTAACGTCATTGTTTTGAAAATATTTTCCACTGTGCATTATCACATTGAGAATCAATGGGTAAGAGGTGTTCTTAGGTTCAAGGTGAAAGCAGGGTGCCTAAAACCTTGATCTTAACCATAGTAAATATAAAATAAAACAGCTCATTTCAATATTTAGTTTAATCTCCTGAGGTTGACAATCAATGTTTTTATGAGGGTTGTTTCCTGACAAGTTTCAGATCCAATTTTATAGCATGTTTGTGGAAAGTGCCACGTGTTAAAGCATTTTTTGATCCTGTCACACCAGTATCATGTTAACACATTTAATGTTTAAGTCTTGTGATTATACTTTTGAAACAGTGTGAATTTTAATGTTTATTCCCAGTATAATAACTTACCCCATAGACCTTTTAAATGCATTACTGTAAACACGATTTCCTTTTTTTTTTTTTTTTTACATGGTCGAAAATATCTTCTGTATCAGTCTACTCAATGGCTTGTGAAACATGCTGTTGGTACAGATTAAGTTGTATTGAACCTAGAACATTCATAATTGTTGTACAGCACACATATTGCAAGCCATAATTCGAACAATCCTCCACCATTTCCAACAACCCAAACAAAATCATGACACGGCAAAGCATATATATAAAATAAATAAATTTTATTAATGATTTGCATTAAAGATGATCCCTCATGCATCCCAGGTGAAAAGGGAACATATCCCCTTAGTCACATAAATCAATTAGTATGACAATTTATTACAGTTTAGATTAAAACAAAAGTACACCAGTAAAACATTTCCTATGTTCTTTCATTCACATGGAGGAAAAGTAAAAAACTTTAAATTCTTTGCTCTTTAAATCCTCATCTCAAAACATCAGATTTGACAGCTGCTGTCTGTAAGAATGTAAGAAACAGTTCACACCAAAATGACAATTATCTGGTCATTTACTGACCCTCATGCCATCCCAGATATGTATGACTTTATTTCTTCTGCAGAACACAATTTTTTTTTTTAGAAGATTGTTAGAAGAATATTTTAGCTCTGTAGGTCCATACAATGCTGAATGGTGACCAAAACTTTGAAGCTCCAAAAAACACATAAAAGGCAGCATAAAAGTAACTAAATAAGACTCCAGTGGTTTAATCCATGTCTTCTGAAGCGATCCAATCGGTTTTGACCAAAATATTCATCCTTTTTCACTTTACATTTTGCCATTGCAGTCTCCAGGCACGATCATAATTTTAAGCTCGATTACATTTCCCAGTGCTTGACGCATGCCCAGAGCACTAGAAACTGTAATCAAGCTTGAAATCATGATCACCAAGGAGACCAAAACTAACTGGATCACTTCAGAAGACATGGATTAAACCCGTGGAGTTTTATTGATTACTTTTATGCTGCCTTTGTGTTTTTTGGAGCTTTAAAATTTTGGTCACCATTTACTTGCATTGTATGGACCAACTGAGATAGTCTTCTAAAAATCTTCATTTGTGTTCTGCAGAAGAAAAATCATTCAAATCTGGGATGGCATGAGGGTGAGTCAAAGATCAGAGAATTTTTAATTTTGGATGAACTTCCTCTTTAAGAATATGCTAGTGTATATAGAGAATTTAGTGCTCATCTTCTCACAGATAAATCCTTAAAGAGATAGTTCAGCCAAAAATGAAAATTCTGTCATAATTTACTCTCCCTCATGTTGTTCCAAACCTATATGACTTTCTTTTTTTCTGTGGAACACAAAGGAGATGTTAGGTAGAATTTTAGTCTCAGTCAACGTTCACTTTCATTGAATGGAAAGATGCAGCAGTGAAAGTGAATAGTGACTGAGGGTAACATTCTGCTCAAAATCTCCTTTTGTGTTCCACACAAAAAAAGTCAGAGTTATGAACTATCCTTTTAAGTGTCTTATCTATTCATACAGTATGTGACAAACTATCAACATAAACTAGAAAATGAAGACAGCTGTGTGCATTATGAAAGTAGAACAGTAGTTGTGATTGGTCAGTTCAAGTTTGGAAAAAAAGTTAAATGTATTGCACAGTTAGTTCCTCACAGAGGTTGCATTAGAAAACTGATTACAGTAGACATTTTGTCCAAGACAGACAAACAAACACTTAAACACACACTCACATACATAGAAACCGTTACACACCCACAAGTATTTTAAAGACTGCAATCAACACTTCGACATGACCTGCATCACATACTCAAATACAACCGAAAAGATTCATTACATTTCTGTAATATATACCAGACGGATACCACAATAAGCTACGTGTTCGGACAGTCGAATATTTCAACCACTGAGAATGTAGAAACTGGACCGTAATGCAGAAGCAGACAGTAGAATCCAGAAGGGCTTCACAGACAAAGCCAGAAAGAGGTGCTGGGCCATTCTCAGTGCAAGGCTTTAACCAGTGTTTAGTGTGACTGTTTCACAGGATTCACTTCTTCACCTGCTAAAGGAAGCAAAATAGCTGTATTGATTGAGGACCATTCCAAAAATTAGTGAGCTGCCTAGCTATGTTCTGTTTACACAGGCAACTGAATTTTCAGGGGGTGTTCACACAGGACACATTTTTGCATTCAAAAACAGCTGGGCGGAGTCGCACTGTACAGAATGAGATAGGTTACTAGTAAACTTAATAAAAAAACTTTTTGACAGAGACAATGCCTGCCACTTTTCATGGAGAACACGCATGCACATTAGCTGGACCAGCCTAAAAAAAAAATAGTGATTTTTTTTCCAGAATGATCGGAGTTAAAGAAGCACAATTTATGATACGACTGTTGTCAGATTTTATTGCTGATTTGAAATATGTTATTTACTTGTAAACTCTGTGATTTTGGTCTTTCCACATTCAAATATATAGGAGCTGTACTTGCATCCCGCTTGTATCTAATAGAGAGAGAAAATAGCTGCCCAGAGGCTTTATGGACATGGCCGCAAAGTAACTTTGCTACAGAATTGTTTTTAATGGTTTTTAACTTGACACAGTGTCTTCAAAACACACACACACAAAAAAAATAAATAAAAATAATAATAAAAAACAAAATTTCATCTAGTACATATTTACACAGACTAACAATTAAAAAATTGGATTGTGGATAGATTGTGAGAATTCGTCCTGTGTGAACGCCCCTAAGGCAGCATCCAAACTGACTGATTTGGAACTCTCTACATATATACACATACACACACACACACAGTACTGTACATAAGATGTACACAAAAACATTTGTCTTAAGATGGTTATTTATATCTTCAGCTTTAGTGTGTCAATAGGACTCCCAAACATTACTTTGCAAATAGAATAGAAGAACAGAGAACACTGCAACAGATGGCATCAATATACTGTATATATACACTGGCAGCCAAAAGTTTGGAATAATGTACAGATTTTGCTGTTTCGGAAGGAAATTGGTACTTTAATTCACCAAAGTGGCATTCAACTGATCACAAAGTATAGTCAGGACATTACTGATGTAAAAAACAGCATCATCACTATTTGAAAAAAGTCATTTTTGACCAAATCTAGACAGTTCCCATTTCCAGCAGCCATCACTCCAACAAATTATCCTTGAGTAATCATGCTAAATTGCTAATTTGGTACTAGAAAATCACTTGCCATTATATCAAACACTGCTGAAAGCTATTTGGTTCATTAAATGAAGCTTAACATCGTCTTTGTCTTTGTGTTTGAGTTGCCACAGTATGCAATAGACTGGCATGTCTTAAGGTCAATATTAGGTCAAAAATGGCAAAAAAAGAAACAGCTTCTCTAGAAACTTGTCAGTCAATCATTGTTTTGAGGAATGAAGGCTATACAGTGCTTGAAATTGCCAAAAAAACTGAAGATTTCATACAAAGGAGTGCACTGCAGTCTTCAAAGACAAAGGACAACTGGCTCTAACAAGGACAGAAAGAGATGTGGAAGGCCAGATGTACAACTAAACAAGAGGATAAGTACATCAGAGTCTCTAGTTTGAGAAATAGATGCCTCACATGTCCTCAGCTGACAGCTTCATTGAATTCTACTCGCTCAACACCAGTTTCATGTACAACAGTAAAGAGAAGACTCAGGGGTGCAGGCCTTATGGGAAGAACTGCAAAGAAAAAGCCACTTTTGAAACAGAAAAACAAAAAGAAAAGGTTAGAGTGGGCAAAAAAAAAAAACAGACATTGGACAACAGATAATTGGAAAAGAGTGTTATGGATCTTAACCCCATTGAGCTTTTGTGGGATCAGCTAGACTGTAAGCTGCGTGAGAAGTGCCCGACAAGACAGCCACATCAATGGCAAGAGCTACAGGAAGCGTGGGGTGAAATGTCACCTGAGTATCTGGACAAACTGACAGCTGGAATGCCAAAGATCTGCAAAGCTGTCATTGCTGAATGTGGAGGATTTTTTTTGATGAGAACTCTTTGAAGTAGTTTTTTCAAATTGTAATAGTAATTTTTCACATTATTAATGTCCTGACTATACATTGTGATCAGTTGAATGCCACTTTTGTGAATAAAAGTACCAATTTCTTTCCATAAGAGCAAAATCTGTACATTATTCCAAACTTTTGGCCGCCAGTGTATGTATGTTTGTATGTATGTGTGTGTGTGTGTATATATATATATATATATTTAGATGAGCCAAAACATTATGACCTCTCACAGGTAAAGCGAATAACATTGATCATCTCCTAACAAGGCCGCATGTCAAGGTCTGGGTAGATTAGATGGCAGGTGAACAATCAGTTCCCAGGGTCAATGTGTTGAATGCAGGAGAAATGGGCAGGAGTAAAGACCTGAGCCACTTTGACAAGGGCCAAATTGTTATAGTCGTACGACTGGGTCAGAGCATCTCTGAAACAGCAAGGTTTGTGGGGTGCTCCCGGTCAGCAGTGGTGAGTACCTACAGACAGTGGTCTGAGGAGGGACAAACTGTCGACAGGGTGTTGGGTGCCCAAGGCTCATCAGTGTGCTAGGGCAACGAAGGCTATCTCGTCTGGTCCAAACTGACAGAAGGTCTACTGTGGCACAAGTCACAGAAAATTGTAATGATGTTTACAGGAGGAATGTGTCAACACACAGTGCATCGCCCACTGCTGCGTATGGGGCTGCATAGCCGCAGACCGGTCAGAGTGCCCATGATGATCCCTGTCCACTGTCGAAATTGCCTACAACGGGCACACGAGCATCGGAACTGGACCTTGGAGCAGTGGAAGAAGGTCGCCTGGTCTGATGAGTCCCTTTTTCTTTTACATCACGTAGATGGCCGTGCATGTGTGCGCAGTTTACCTGGGGAAGTGATGGCACCAGGATGCACTGTGGGAAGATGACAAGCCGGTGGAGGGAGTGTGATACTCTGGGCAATGTTCTGCTGGGAAACCCTGGGTCCGGCCATTCATGTGGACGTCAATTTGACACGTGCCACCTACCTAAACATCGTTGCAGATCAGGTACACCCCTTCATGGCAATGGTATTCTATGATGGCAGTGGCTTCTTTCAGCAGGATAATGCACCCTGCCAAACTGCACACATTATTCGGAAATGGTTTGAGGAACATGATGATGTTCAAGGTGTTGCCCTGGCCTCCAAATTCCCCAGATGTCAATCCAATTGAGCATCTGTGGGATGTGCTGGACCAACAAGTCCGATTCATGGTGGCTCCACCTCACAACTTACAGGACTTGAAGGATCTGCTGCTAATGTCTTGGTGCCAGATACCACAGGAAACCTTCAGGGGTCTTGTAGAGTCCATTCCTCAGTGGGTCGGCGCTGTTTTGGCGGCACGTGGAGGACCAACAGCATATTAGGCAGGTGGTCATAATGTTTTGGCTCATCAGTGTATATTGTATATGGAGAAGTGCTTATTTTAGATACTGTGACTGGTCACCATTTCAAGTTTTTCACAATTTTTAATCACCTTTTAGTATTTTTGCAGTTTATTTAAATATTCCTGCTGTGTTTTTAAAATATCAAATATTCTAGCATCTCAATTAATATGAGGTCATGAAAAAAAGCATGCATGATTACAAAAGAAAAATGTGTTTTAAAACTGTCAATGCTTGACATGTCATTTCAACTCCTCTAGTACGAAACAGATACAAGCATATCCTATAAACACTATTTCTTTTTAGGAGAGGGCAATATATTTCTTCATGTTACTTTCAAGATAAAAAAGGTAACAAGCACTTAACAGATCTGTATTAAGCATACTGCGATCCATTAAAACAAACCTCAAGCATCTGTCATGCTGCTCACACAGGGGGCTTTCTTGCTGGCAGAGGAGATCTCGGAGGCGACACTGCAGCCAAGAGCTCATTCAAAATCTCTTGTCTGATTTCATGCGTGATGCTTTCTTTAATCTGTGAGACGATACGTAAAAAACTACGTTAGACTGCATTAAGGGCAAAATGGCTGATTGTGAGAATACATCTGGGTAAAAGTGTCATATAACAATTAGGGATGTCAAAAGTACAAAGAAATTCAACTGGTATTGACCAGTGAAACTTAAGCATCATGACGACCCTATTAGCACCTGGAAGCATGAGAGGTGCTTTACCATCATGCCAGACTCATAAATCAGATCAGTCTGAGCAAATCTCACAAGCAAATTTGTCAACCATTATACCCCACAAAAACCATTACGCTTCAAAGAACATGCTTGAATTGTGCCAGTCACAGTAAAATATGCTTTTTCCACTTTCTTTTGAGATGGGAAAGGAAAACATTAGCTGCTTTTGGATCCACATACGTAACAAAACAATAGGGAGGGGTTCTTTGTCTTAAGAATAAATATTATAAAAATAATCTGTAGGGGGGGGGGGGCCTGGGTAGCTCAGTGGTAAAAGACGCTGGCTACCACACCTGGAGTTCACTAGTTCGAATCCCAGGGCGTGCTGAGTGACTCCAGCCAGGTCTCCTAAGCAACTAAACTGGCCCGGTTGCTAGGGAGGGTAGAGTCACATGGGGGGTAACCTCCTCGTGGTCACTATAATGTGTCTTGTTCTCGGTGGGTCGTGTGGTGAGTTGAGCGTGGATGCCGCGATGGATGGCATGAAGCCTCCACACGCGCTATGTCTCCGTGGCAACGCGCTCAACAATCTACGTGATAAGATACGTGGGTTGGCGGTCTCAGACGTGGAGGCAGTTGGGATTCGTCCTCCGCTACCCGGATTGAGGTGAATCACTACGCGACCAGGAGGATTTAAAAGCGCATTGGGAACTGGGCATTCCAAATTGGGTGAAATAAATAAATAAATTAATAATAATAATAATAATTATATATATATATATATATATATATATATATATATATATATATATATATATATATATATATATAAATTATTATAATAATCTATAGGAGTGGGTGGTATGA